>NC_056743.1:806283064-806634356 GCF_019279795.1 Protopterus annectens
GGACATGTCCAATGTGTCTGTTGTCTGGGGGCTAAACACCTCCAAGACTCCTGCAGTATATGCCATTCCTTTTTATCTAGGGTTCTGTTAGAAAGGAGGAGAAAACTAGTAGATAGGGAGTTACTGCAGCATTCTTTTTCTGAAGTGTTGGGTAGCCAGGAAAGTGCCAGCACTTCGTCAAAGTCTTCGAAGTCTTCTGATTCCAAACAGACCAAGAGGGCAAAGATATCAGAGGGTACAGGGTCATCGGCTCCACAGCTCTCGGAACCGAGTGTCCCTTTGTTTTGGAGCCAGCTCCCAGTCTTGGAGCCGGTCTCCGAGGTCCCCTCATCTCCTCTGCTCCAGTCAGCATCTTTGGTGCATTCCTCTAAGTCTTCGGTCAGCCTATTTGATTTGGATATGGATCGGCTAGTGCAGAAGCTTTTAAGGGCACCAGGACTTGCTAAATTGTTGTCGGCACCAACCACTTCATCGGAGCTGAAGACCATTGAACTACTTGACCACTCCACCTCTGAGCCATACTGGACCCTTGGAGCCGAAGGAGTCGGAACCGATGATTGTTGAACCCTTGGAACCAAGACCCGCACTGGTGTTATCGGTTCCATCTACTCGGACGTCCTTGGTGCTGACCAAGGACGCTAGGAGCCGATGCTCTCCTGTCGGGTCTGGGGAGGATAGCCGGACCGATATGTTGGTGCCGACTCTTCCTCTCGGGGCTTTGGCTCGAATGAGCTTGGCTCCTACCTCAGGCTCAGAGCCTATGGTTTTGGTGCGGGAGGATCAGATGGTCCATTCGGGTCCGTCTACCCCTTCTCGTCAGAGCCATGGCGCTTTTGACACCATGAGGAGAGTCATGTCTCCTAAGACATCATCAGCATCGGTTCGGCCTTCCCTCTCCCCTCAAGTTCCTGTGTCCGCTTCTTCATCTACCAGTCCCCCTGCGAAGCGTAGAGACCCTGAGCCTCAAGTACCCCCACAGGGCATCCCCTGCTCTTCCGAGACCTCCCCAGATCCCCCCACTGAGGAGGTACCCAGGAAGAGATTGTACAAGAGGAGGCACTTGGACTCCCCACAGGAGTCTTTGACATCTGACACTGACCTGGATGAGTCAGAAGGGTCCCCTCGATCCCCCTCTGAGGATATCTCCATTACAGAGATATTAGAGATCCTAAATTAGAGGGGCAGTTGGCGGTCCAAAACCCTACTGAGGACGAGTCAGTGCTCTTAAAGGCTTTTGGGTCTCAACCTTCCACTTCTTGGGTGTCTCCGCCTTACAATGAACTCATGGACCTGATCCCTCGTAGGGCGTGGGAGTCGCTGGAGGCCATGGAACCTGTCCCTCAGAAACCAAACAAGTTTATCTCTGCCCCAATGGACAAAGCCTTTTTGACCAAGGGAGTGCCTGTTGATGCCATGGTGGTAGCTGCAGCCACCAAAAAGGAAGTGTCTGAAACATCCACATCTATCTATCCTCCTAATAGAGAGTCTAGGATCATGGATAGATATGGGAAATGCATGTTTAGTTCAGAGACCTTTTCTTTTCGATCGCTAAACTATTTAACCCATTTCACGAGACTCCAAAGAGATCTCCTGAAAGAGCTAGAAGATACTCTTCAGGGTACGGTAGCTGCAGGGGTGGCCGACAGAGTCAACATACAGCTTGATACCCTAAATTCGGTTGTGAACTCGTCCATGCGTCTCATATCATATACAGCTGATGGTTCCAGTAGAGCCACTAGTTCAGGCATTGCTGTGCGGAGACAAGCCTGGATGCATCTCTGTTCCTTTGTGGAGCTCCTTAAGTCTTCCTTTATTAACACCCCATTTGACGGCTCATCACTGTTTGGGCCTAAAGTAAAGGAAACATTAACTAGGTGTGAGCAGGAAGGCAAGACCCTATCTGCCATTGGAGTACGTTTTTCTACCCCTACTCGGCCCTATCCCAAGGGCCCTAAGGGAGGGAAAATGTGGTTCCGGAAAGCACAGGGAACCTTCCAGGACAAACGTGGAGAAACCCCCTCTAGAGGCAGAGGAGGGGGTTATAATGGAAGATGCCACCCGCACAGCAGAGGGGGTCCGCAGCATCAGGGCAACAGAGGACAGTACTCTGGTAAGCCCTACCAGCACCCCTGAAGGGAGGCCCGGCTGTCAGGCTCTGGAGGCAGTCGGGGGTTGCTTATCTTTGTACACAGAAGCCTGGCTAAACATAACGTTGGATACTTGGGTACAAAGCATCATTTCCAGAGGATATTTCATACCGTTCTCTACCCCTTCCACTCCTGTATACAGAATCCCAGATGTTCCACTCAGTCTCAGGGAACAAGCAATCATAGTGGTCCACAAATTGCTAGAAAAAAGAGTCATCCAACCAGTCCCAGCAGACCAAGTTGGATTCAGAACTTACTCAAGATTCTTTTTGGTACCAAAGAAAACAGGGGACTGGAGACCTATCTTGGACTTCAGCAGACTCAATCAGTTTGTAAAGAAAGAGAAGTTCCAAATGGTCATGCTTCAGTCCATTCTTCCCTTCCTAGGGAAAGGTGATCGGATGTTCTCCATAGATCTCAAGGACGTGTACTTTCACATAAAGATGAACAGACGCTCCAGGGATCACCTGCGTTTCCGGCTGGGAACCAATCATTACCAGTTTCGAGCCCTGCCCTTTGGTCTCACTACAGCTCCCAGAGTGTTCACCAAATGCATGGCAGTGGTCACGGCTCACCTGAGGCGTCTAGGATTCCAGGTGTTTCCATACCTAGATGATTGGCTCCTCACCGCTGCCACCAGGCATCAATTGACTCAGGCAACACAATGCACTCTGACACTCTGCCATCAATTAGGCATTACAGTCAACTTCGAAAAGTCTGCCTTATCGCCATCGCAGCATACTGTTTTTATAGGAACAGAGTTAGATACCTCAACCACCACTCTGCGTCTTCCAATCGAAAGAGTCTCACTTCTCCGCCAACACATCAGCTCACTGGTATCAAAGAACAAAGCTACAGCAGCAGAGGTCTTGAAGGTGCTAGGTTTGATGGCAGCTGAAATCCTGGCCGTACCACTCGAAAGGATGCATATGCGAATCCTTCAATGGCTCATCTTCACTCAGTGGTCTTACCGGAAACTGCCGATGCACCACATAATTCTCATCACATATACCTGCAAGAGAGACCTTTGGTGGTGGTTGATGTCTCTTCATGTCACAATCGGAAGGCCCTTTGTTCTCGCCCCCCCCCCCAGTAGCCACTGTGACCACGGATGCTTCCCTGATAGGGTGGGCATTTTCAGGGAAAGACTGCCCAAGACACATGGACGGATCAAGAGTCACATCTGCATATCAATGTTCTGGAGTTGAGAGCGGTACTTCGGGTGCTGCAGTACTTTCAGGACTCTCTTCCTCTAGGAACTATTGCAATTCAGATGGACAACATGTCAATAGTCTGGTACTTGAACAAGCAAGGTGGAACCAAGTCTAACCCCCTTTGTCGAGAAGCCCTCAGGGTCTGTCAGTGGACTGTGTCATCCCAGCATTTTCTGTTAGCAACGCACATCCCGTGGAAATCCAACGTGATAGTGGACAAGCTAAACAGGGCGATATTGCTCCCTCCCAAGTGGTCTCTCAAACAACAGGTTGCGGAGTTGATTTTCCACAAATGGGGCCAGCCTTGATGTGATCTCTTTGCCAGCCACATCAATTCAAAATGCAGAAGCTACTTTGCCCTAATACCACCTCTGGGATATCCCCCCAAGAGATGCACGTGTACATGATTGGTCCCTGGGTCTCCTTTATGCATTCCCACCCTTTCCATTGATACCCAGATTTTTACAGAAAGCAAAATTGCTGGGAAGGACTGTTATCTACATAGCCCCCTACTGGCCTCAACAGATTTGGTTCCTGTTTCTCCACCATCACCTGTTGGAAGATCCATGGATCCTGGACCCAGTTCAGGACCTTCTGACGCACCCGTCAGGGGACCTCCATCCTTCCCTGCAGTCCCTGAAACTGACTGCTTTGGCTAATTCACTTCCCCTAATTGCCAGGTTTCATTCAATTTCAGAAGATACAAGACAAATTCTCTTGTCTTCTCACAAGCCATCCACCAGGAAATTATACTGCAGTAAGTGGAAAAGGTTCTCAATTTGGGCCAACACACAGAAAATTGACCCTTTCCGAGCTCCGCTATCAGCCATTTTAGTATTTTTGGCAAAGATTTTTAAGGAAGGGCCAGCAGCTGCTACAGTTCAAGTCCAGTTAGCCGCCATCTCAAATTTCCACCTTGGATTCGATGGCTCGAATGTTATGGGCCATAAGTTATCTAAAATTTTTCTTAAAGGTGTTCTTTACATGAGACTTCCTGTCAAAATTCCTTATTCTCCCTGGAATTTGAACTTTATGCTATCTCAAATTATTCTCCCCCCTTTTGAACCAGTATCTTCTTGTGATCTCAAATATTTATCCTGGAAAACCATTTTTCTAGTGGCCATTACTTCTGCCCGCAGAGTGTCAGACCACCTTACATGATTTTCCATGCTGATAGAGTCTCTCTCAGAGCAAACCCCTCATTTTTGCCTAAAGTCTGTTCTGAATCCAATATCAATCAGGTCATTGAGCTGCCAGTCTTTTTTCCCAACCACTCTAGCAAATTGGAATACATGCTGCACAAACTTGATGTAAACAGACAGCTCAGATTTTATCTTGACAGAACTAAGGATATTAGAAAATCAGATCAACTTTTTGTATCCTTTTCAGAAGCCAGAAAAGGTAATCCAGTGGCTAAAACAACTTTATCTAAATTGTTATCAGATTGTGTATCCTTTGTTTATGCAAATGCTAGCATGCCATTGACACACAAACCTAAGGCTCATTCTACTAGAGCCATTTCTACATCTTCTGCCTTTCAAGCTAAATTGCCCCTTGACAATATTTGTGCTGCAGCCACGTGGTCTAAGCCTCATACCTTTATCACACATTACAAAGTAGATAAGGCTTCCATGAGCCACCCAAGACTGAGGGTGCTAGGGACGCTACCCATCAGTGAAAATAAACGGCGAGATTTAATAACTTCACATAAAGAAGTTATGTACTCACCATAACGTTCCATGTGAGTTGTTTATCTCGCCTTTATTCTCACGTCCCTCTCTCCTTCCCCCTCCTGGCTGACAGTAGACTTAGAGGCTAGTACTATCCTGCCTCCTCAGTACTTCTTTCCTTTGGAAAGTGTTTTCCTTTTAGAGTAGGGTAAAGGTATATGTATATGTGTGTGTGTGTGTGTATATATATATATATATATATATATATATATATATATATATATATATATATATATATATATACTTGTTTGTGTCTTTCAGCTTTTCCCGGTTAGGGGTCGCCACAACTGAACTCCGGTCCGCTAATGATTGGTAGTTGAGTTTTACGTACCGAGTTACCAGCCCTGACGCACAACCTTCAACGAAGGTACGCCCATTCATGCATGTCTCCACGCAGAAGACGCTCTAGCTGAGAATCGAATCGGACAGCGTCTTACTGTGAGGCGACAACGCTACCGCAGCACAACCACCGCGGGGATATATATATATATATATATATATATATATATATATATATATATATATATATATATATATATATATATTTGCAGCAAACAAGATCTGAGGTAATTCCAGCAGTGCATTGTGGGATAAGGGGCTTGGTCTCGAGCTACTGGCAAACCTTGAGCTTTGCTATCGGCCGTGTCGGAGCCGAGGATTGGCTCCGAACCCATCAGTGAGAATAAAGGCGATATAAACAACTCACATGGAACATTATGGTAAGTAGATAACTTCTTTTTCTGCATTTATTGTTCCTACAATTCCCATTTTTCTATGTAATTTGCTCCTTTTTTAAAGATGCCACTTCCAGTTCTTTTATCTCTGTTACTATATGTACTATGTCTAGTTCGGTTGGTTTAGACTTCCATATTATAGTAATTGCTTTTTTTTTGTCAGCCACCAGAATTAAACTCAGCAAGGCCTTACTATGTCGGCAATTCCAATTTTGTATCACAGCTCAACAAAAATCATTTCCTTAGTTACATCAGTTTGCTCACCCAGTATTTTTGACAGAGTAGTCTGCAGGGAATTTTTAATATCTGCCAACTTATTACACGCCCAAAAAATATGTTACAAATTACCTGATATTCTTTGTGTTTCACTGTTGCAGTCATTACATTTGGGTTATCCTGCTGGCAGGTTGCCCTCAGTCAGCCTGAATTCCAAAGTCTTGGGTCCTGCGTCAGTTGCTGTCACCTCTTCCCTGACGTCAGGTCATCAGGGGTTTAAAAGATGCAGCCGACGCCATTTTATTCAGTCTTTCTTGCCGCACAGTGCCCGAAGCAGAAGCAGTTCGCAAGGGCCGGTCGGCCAACATCTGAGATTTTTGTGTTCTAGTTTCAGATCTGAAGTTTTCATTAAAAGGTAAGTACCCCGTTGGGGAAACTTTTTTCTTGCTTCAAACCGATGTCAGAAAAAGTTAATAATTGTATTTCTTGTGGGAAGCAAATACCTCATAAGGACTTTCATTCTTACTGTATTCCTTGCTTAGGCCCTGACCACAACGTTGCTAGTTGTCGTTTTTGTGCTAGATTTAACCAACACACTATTAAGCGTTGGTACGATTTTGCATTAAGCTATTTTGGGTGAAGATTTAATTATACAATGTCGTCGGATAGCCATCCGACTGCCGGAGTTCACAAAAAATGCAAAGAAAAAGAAAAAGACAGGCAACCGAGGTCCAAAACCGATGACGAAGCTTCTCCTAAGCAAGTCGCCGGTTTGCCGGTTCTCAGTGAGGCGCTTTCGCAGCCCCTGATGCCCGCTACTTTAGAGTCGCAGGCCGCTACCGACTCCCACATGGAGTCGGCCAGGCCGCTGGAAACTCAAGGTATTGGAGCCTCGGAAATTATTCCCAGAGATGGGTCCAGAGCCGCTGAGTAGGCATCGGCTTCTGAGGGTGTATTCAGATCTAAACAATTGTATATTAAACCAACTTCAAAGACAAAGACTAAAACACCTTTAAAGGCAAAGAAACAAGTTCACCAGCCACAAGGACAGGCCTCCATGCCCAAAAATCAGATGCTCAAAATGGCCGAAGACTTAATTACCTTGATCAGGGGTTCCCATCCCCCTCCTGATAAGAGGCCTAGGCAAGAGACAGACTATGAATCTTCAGATCAGGTTTCCATTTCTTCTGATTCCTCTTCTAATCAGGAATATTCTCTTTCCCCCCTATGAGGATTCTGATGCTGAAGAATCAATTCCTTTAGCGTTTCCTCCTGAGGACTACTCTTTTGGGGAAACCTTGCATACCATGAGGGAGCACTTCCACTGGGAGAGCCAAGATTTTTTGGAATCTAAGAAAAGGCTCAGAGACTTCCTTTCACTACCTCAACACAGGCCTCTAGCTATTCCACCTGTGTTGGTCATTGTAGATGATGTGTTCTTGGAGACTAGTCTGACCCCTGACTCTTTACCTCCAGCTCCTGTTAAGCCGGACAGATACTATAGGGTCCCTGACTCTCATAAATTCCTTTTCAAAAACCATAGTGCAGACCCAGAAACTATTTCTCAGGGTCCAGAAGGGGTCAAGGCTTCTACTGCAAAAAACCCTACCCCCTCTGACAGGGATTCTAGGGCACTGGATAGATGGGGAAAAAAAGATTTACACATCTGCTACTTCGGCTATAAGGGCCTTAAATTGCCAGTTTCATATGCTCAAATATCAGCAATATATCATGACACTGCTTAAACAGAAAATGATGGCAAATTTTGAATGTGCAGAAAACAAAGAAATGCAGGATTTATTGCATACAGCTGAACAAGTTGGAAAGCATACTTTGCAATGTGGTTTTGATTCTCTGGAGGCCTCCTGCAGGGCCACTGTTACGGGTTCTGTCATTAGGAGGCATGCTTGGTTAAAAGAACAAAATCTGCCTGACCATGTTAAAGCAAAATTGATAGATGCTCCTTTACAACATGATACATTGTATGGTGTTAAGGCAGAAGAGGTGTTAAAGAAAATGGAGGACAAAGCTAAATCTATGCAAACGGTCAAGGATTTCTTACAGGTACAGCCACCTAGATTTAGCAGACACTGGTCTACAAAGAATTGGTCCTTTCCAGTCTCAGACAGACCTCAAAGGGGCAGATCCAGATGCCCTAGAGACAGATCACAGCCGCAAGGATCCTACAGGTCTAAGCAGTGGAGTGCTTCTACCTCCAAAGGTGGAGAAGACAAAGCACAATCATACAGGAAACAGTCCCAATGACTTCCCCCTGCCTGCACCAAGCACTTATCTTCTGGCAGCACCCTTAGAGGGAAAACTAGCACTTTTTCTCAAAATTGGCACATTATAATCCAGGACTAATGGGTTCTAGACATAGTGTCACAAGGCTACAAGTTTCATTTCCATACCCTGCCAAGGGCAAACGGTTGGCCAGACCTGCCAAAAAATCAATGGGCAGAGGCTCAAAAACAAGTCGCAGCTATTCAACAAGTGCCACAACAAGAGCAGGGACAAGGATTTTACTCAAGACTGTTCTTGGTACCCAGAAAGGACAAAGCATGGAGACCAATACTGGACCTATCTATTCTAAACACTTTCCTGGATATACCAAAATTCAAGATGCTGACCTACAGCAGCTTGTGCCCATGCTGGACAGCAAGGCTTGGCTCGTGACATTAGACCTAAAAGAGGCATACCTGCATGTCCCAATCAGACAATCATGCAGAAGATACCTCAGATTCAAAGCTGGCTCAAAGCATTACCAATTCTCTGCACTGCCCTTTGGCTTATCTACTGCGCCCAGGGTCTTCACAAAGTGCCTGGCACCAGTAATTGCTTACTGCAGACAAAGAGGAATACAAATATATCCTTACTTAGACGACTGCCTCATACAAGCAGAGAACAAGGACATTCTACTACAGCATCTGATGTTTGTGATAAGACTTTTAACATGCCTAGGGTACACAGTCAACAAAAAGAAATCAAAACTAGTACCCTCTCAAGAGATAATATTCCTGGGTGCAAGCTTAAATACAACTGCCCGGATGGCTTATCTCACTCCAGACAAACAAAGGCAACTGACTACCTATTTCAAGGAAATGGCAACAAAGGCCCAATTATGTACAAGAAAAGTTCTGCAGGCTTTGGGCTTCATGGCATCCTGCATCTTACTAATTCCATACGCAAGACTGCATATGAGGAAAATTCAATGGTACCTAAAAAGTGTCTGGACACAACATTGCCACAGTCTGGAAACAACGATTACTCTAATTCCCTGCCTGCAACAGGAGTTTCGATGGTGGACAAAGGCTTGTCACCAAAACAAGGGACAGCCATTCTCACTACATATCAATCAAAAAGAGATGCTAGCTGTTCAAAATGCCCTGACAGCCTTCAAGAACCTACTTCATCCGGGACAACTACTGATAAAGACAGACAACACCACAGTCATGTGGTACATAAACAAGCAGGGGGGCACTCATTCTTATCCCCTGCGCAGGCAAGCCATGGCTTTATGGGGCACAGCATTGACTTACCAAGTTCATCTACAGGCACAATTCCTGCCAGATAATACTCTTGCAGACGAACTAAGCAGAAACCTCATGGATCCCCACGAGTGGCACCTGGATCCACAAGTCTTCAGCATGATAACAAAGAAATGGGGACGCCCAGACGTAGATCTGTTTGCCTCCCCTCAAAACAATCAACTAAAAGGATTCTGCACAAGGACTTTTCACAAACAAGCTTGGAAAGTGGACGCCTTATCTTTCAACTGGACAAACCTATCAGTATATGCCTTTCCTCCACTGCCTCTCCTCCCCAAGGTACTCCTAAAGGTCAGGCAGGAGAAACTGAAAATGATTCTGATTGCCCCAGACTGACCATGCCAGAACTGGTTCCTGATCTTAAGGAACTTGCCCCAATGCCCAGCCTGGACCTTACCTCAAATACCTCATCTACTGTCCCAGCAAAACAACCAGATTCTGCACAGCCAACTCAGGACCATAAACCTGGCAGCTTGGCGGATAATGTAGCCATACAAACCACACCTCTGAGTAAAGCTGTGATGGATGTCATTTTAGAAGCCAAAAGGCCTAGTACTAGAAAATCCTATGCTGGGAAATGGAAGAGATTTTGCACTTTGAACCAAGCTCAAGGAACTGATACAGCTGTCCCAAATATTCCTCAGATTTTGCAATACTTAACTGAGATGCTGGACAAAGGCCTATCTTTTTCATCAATTAAAATCCATGCCTCTGCCATTTCGGCTCATTACAATACAGAGCCACCACTCTTTTCTCATCCTTTATTAAGGCAGTACCTCAGAGGAGCCAAAAACGTAAGGCCTCCAAGGAGAACGCCAATACCTGTATGGGACCTCAATTATGTCTTGGAAAAACTCACCTTACCTCCTTTTGAGCCAGCTGCTACTGCGGATATAAAGTTCTTATCTTGGAAAACAGCTCTGCTCCTAGCAATAACTTCTGCAAGATGAGTGTCAGAGCTACAGGCTCTCATGGCTGTGGAACCCTTTATCATTTTTTATCCAGACAGGGTCTCTCTGAGAACAAACCCTACATTTATGCCTAAGGTGGTATCCAGTGTAGCCCTTAACCAAACAATTCATTTGCCAACTTTTTATCCAAATCTACAGAACAAGGGGGAGAAAATTCTGCATTCTTTGGACGTACACAGACAACTTAGATTCTACTTGGACAAAACTAAAGTTTTCAGAAAGACAGAACAATTACTAATGGCATATGCCACAGCATCACAAGGAAATGCTATCTCCAAGCAGACTATTTCAAAGTGGATAGGTCACTGCATTCATTTCTGCTACTCACAGCATGGCAAACCAGTGCCTAAGGGCATAAGGCCACATTCATCCAGAGCTGCAGCCACTTCTGCAGCCTTTCTCAGGGGAGTTCCAACCAAAGACATTTTAGAGGCTGCTACTTGGAGTTCAGTGCATACCTTTACAAAACATTACAATCTGCCTCTTTACTCTAAATCCAGGGCAGGCTTTGCCACTGCAGTTCTGCAGGACCTGATAGCCGCTCCTAATGCTGTTTAGCTCCAGCCCCCCAACCATAGCTTTGGGACTCAACCCAAATGTAATGACTGCAACAGTGAAACACGAAGAATATAGTACAGTTGTGTACACTTACCATAAATGTAGATGTTCGAGTGTATTCACTGTTGCAGTCCAGGTTACTCACCCGCCACCCCCCTTATTTTTGCTGTAACTTATCTTTACTTCTCTAATCTATACAACTTTGGTGGTGTATTTGCTTGTAGATGAAGGTAAAGCTTAATTTGGTGCATGTATGTCTTATTTACATAATTTTAGCCTACCCTTTTGGGGGCACCTGACATCTGGGGCAAGAAAAACTGAATAAAATGGCGTCGGCTACATCTTTTATACCCCTGACGACCTGACGTTAGGGAAGAGGTGACAGCAACCGACACAGGACCCAAGACTTTGGAATTCAGGCCGACTGAGGACAACCTGCCAGCAGGATAACCCAAATGTAATGACTGCAACATTGAATACACTCGAACATCTACATTTATGATAAGTGTACACAACTGTACTTTTCTTCCCCATCATACCTCCAACATTTGCAATCTATATTGATTTTCCCTGATTTTCTCTGGTTATTGTGTAGTGCAAAACCCTCCAGCAAAGTTTGCACAGGGTTTGGTCATTCACAAGTTGATTGCCAGGCAATGAGGATGTACCCTTATCAATGGACACTGTTAAATCAATGCCTTGTGTTCATTCTGAACCAGCTGTACACAACATATAATACATTCATTTGTCCTGTGATATGAACTATGGCGTATGCCATATAAACATAATATTTAGTGTGTGTGTGTGTATATGTGTATGTATGTATGTATGTATATATATATATATATATATATATATATAGATATATATATATATATATATATATATATATATATATATATATATATATATATATATATATAGGTTCATAGGTTCATACTAGGCTATCTGCCCTAGGGCATTTATAAGCCTAGCCCAGAGTTTTGTGGCTTTCGCCACCCCTTTAGTTTGAATATATATATATATATATATATATATATATATATATATATATATATATATATATAAAAACAGACTAAACTATCATAATGAAGACTAAACTACATTTAAAGTACAGTCTGTATTGTCCTCACGGTGCACTGTTAATTTTAAAGGGAGAGACAGATTGTTAGTTTTCATTCGCTCTGTGTAATACAGTCATTTTGAAAACCCTTTTGTGCCACATTTGTGACTTTCAACAGAGAAGTTATAGCATGACAGTGACTGCCATTGAGCCTGATTTTTTTCAAAACTGTTTTTAATCTTTAATGTGTATCCAGACAATCGTGCCTGCACAAACAGGGCTAAGAGCAAGTTGTGATAAGTTCATTCCTTTTACATAGTATGAAGACTGTTTTTGAAGCAAAACTTTTTCTGTTACATTTTTTGTTTAATTCTAATTTCTAGTACTATTTTACTGACATTCATTGTGGGAGTGCTTCATTGACACTGCTGCACCAATGTAGTTGCAGTTAACGGCACTGTGGGCGGAGCTTGCTACTGCACATCACAGGAGATATTACTCAACAAGATAACTCATTTTCTAAGCAAATAAGAAGTATGATGATTCTTAAAAGTTAATGATAGAGCAAAAGGAGGTTCATTAACATTCATTCATGGTTACACAAGCATAGTCGCCTGTTGATTGCTAACTAAAGTGGCAGTTTTCTTTTCCAGCTGGCAGTCCAGTGCTATTTTATAGAAATGTAAGTTATATAGATGTAATAGATATACAGATATACACACACACATATGGAGAGAGAGATAGCCAGCTAAATAGAATGATAGATTGGGTGACAGTTAGACAGACAGCTAGATAGACAAGTAGACACAATGACTAGGAGACAGATTGATATGAAGATATGTAGATGTACAGAGAGAGAGACATGGCTAGGTAGTTTATATTATGCAGGTAGACAGACAAACAGACATATAGGTGGTTAATTTTGTTTATAAGAGGGGCTGCTACCACCCTTAATTCCATGCATTTATTTTCTTTAAATATTGAGCATCTGGGGTTTAATGGGTATGTAACTTCCTTACAAACTGAATTAATTTAAAAAAGAAGTTGACAGTCTATGAGTCATGACAAACCTATTGCACATTGACTCTTGCTAGAAAACCCGTACTTGCCCAGTCATGTTAGGCTGTCCAAATCACACAGCAGTGTCAAATTATGGTGCTGGCATAACATTTTTGACAGATACAGAGATACCATACTAATGTCCAATATTCACAATCACTAGCATTTTTCATATACACATGTATGTTTGAGGCCTAAGGCGATGCCATACAGTGGGCATCTGCAAGGACATATCTCTCATTTCTGTGAATTATGTCACTTCTATTACCCCTGTCCACCTTGCAATAAAGCACCTCCACTGATTCCCTAGTCTCCACCAGAGATTCTAAGCAGAACATCTAGGAAGGCACCTTCAACCATCTCCTTTAGACAGATGGAAGCAGAGTCTACCTCATCACTTTGCACTCTCTCTAACCAACTCCAAAGCACTAAAGCTGCTAACTGAACTCAGGACAGCTGGCTCATGGTCAGGGTTTTATCCCTTATGCCATGGAATTGCCCTCATCAGAAACTCTTACTGAACATTGCTTTACTTCTAGATTTTTTAAATCTATGTGATGTTTTCTCCATCCCCGCTGACCATGAGTCTCCTTTCAAATGGACTTCAGCCTGCTCATTATCCATACTGCAAGAACTGACTGTAGCGCCTCTATTGTTCATGCAGTCATGAAGGTGCTTTGTGTTCTTGCAGGCATCCTGACAATGAAGGTGTATGGCATAGGCCCTAAACCTCTTCTGTATGGGGACTGAGTGATCTGAGTTATCACCAAGATCCACTATGTCTACCCAGGGTGAGTGCATTCTTCCATGTATTCACAATAAGGTCTGCCACATATGAGGGTTTGGAGTTGATTGTCCACCCCAGTGTTATACTGCTTGTAGAAGTGGATGACCCCAGTTTGCCCCTCCCAAAGGATAGGTATGCCTATTGTCCCAAAGTCATCTCCACCAGACACGCGAGACACTAACTAAACTAGAGTCACCTGGGCTTTAGCTAGAGCTTTAACCCAGAACACCAATTGAGCTAGTCAATGCCTGCAAGATGTGGCAAATGTATACATACCCTTGGAATGTGGTTCAGCTGTTTGTCAAAACCTGTAAGATACAAATAGCAGAAGAGCTTATGATATTAATCTGTTACATTATTAGAGAAAGTGCAAAAAACAAGTGTAGTATCAAAACGCGTAGGAACATCCAAATCACTGCAATTACAGATGAGTACCAAGCGAAACACACTAGCAGCACTTGTAGAGGACAAATCTATTTGGAGGGACATCCATGCTTCATCAGATATTGTAATGAATGTGCCTTCTCAGTTTAAATACAAATTCAGAAGGCGGGAAAAATGCTCATTAAACAATTAACCACATTCAATAATCAATCTAAGCAAGTTAAAACAAAACCTTATGGCTACTTTAAAGGGCTGCATTTATAATAAAGCAAAACGCTAACATCAAAACGATGTTTCTCGGATCCTATGCGCTTGAAAATGGCACTAAACATGTGTTAAAATTCTTGTATATAGACTGATTAAAATATAAAACTAAATCATTAAAACATGACTTTATCATTTCTGTCACCCAGATATAAATACGTTATTAGAGAAAGAGTATTAGTGATAGTTACAAACATGCCATGATGTAGAGTGTTATGTATCTAACTGTAGTTTGTGACACTGAAAATGAAGAATTTATAAGTTTGCCTCTGTTTGCTTCTCATTATATAGTGAATGTGATCAAGCACTGGCAGAGGAGCAATGCACAGAATGTTAACCATAACTACGTAAGTATGGGATGCCACTAGGAAATAAGGTTAAAAACTAAACATAATGCTGCTATAATAGAAACAAGGCACAGTAATAATGATGTGAAGTAGTGGTGTACCTAAAGAAGGGCATCAAATACAAAGTTAGAGAGGAAGAGAAATGTCACCAATGAAAGGTCAAGGAGGCAGACATGGTCAAAACCTAGGTCAAGTAACTTGAAGTTAAAGCAGTGGCAGGGGAGTGCTGTGGAATTGATACAGTGACTCATCCCGTAAAAACTTCAAGAGAGCTGGATGAGTGTCTGGAGTGGATAATAAAGGAGTGGGCTAGGAAGAAGAAGGTTATACTAAGGGGGACAGGAGTCTGTCAGGACCAAGCTGGGAGATTCACAATGCCAGAGCACAGAGGAAGCAGGAGATGACTGAGGTGTTAGACCCAGAAGGAGTCAACGAATGGGTAGAATGCTGCATCATAAATGACAAAGTTCTGGATGTAGTCCTAACTCGGCTGAAAAGTGTTAGGAGTGTTAGGTCAAGGTGGCATAAACAAACAATGATTATGGCACACTGTGAATTGGACTACAGAAAAGTGAAAGAAAACAAAGGCAAAGATGAGACTATAGGATTTTCAGGCAGTGAATTAAGGTGAACTGACTTTGGGGGAGTCAAAGATGAATTAGGGAAATTGTGTAAATTAATGGTGTACACAAGCTATGGGAATGGATTAAGGATGAAGTGCTTGGGGTTATGGGTAAAAAAATAGGAAAAGGTTAAAAAAAGGAGGACTAATGTAAGTAATCAGAAATGTGAGAATAATGATTATGGCAAAATATAGGATGTGCAGGAGGAAGAAGTATGGTGGAGAAACAGAGGATGCAGAGTACAAGGTGGCATGCTGAAGGGCAACAAATGAGATAGATGCAGAAAGGTGCATGTTGAAAGGGATTTGGCAAAAGGGGCCAACAAAGGAAACAAAGGCTTTTCTGGTGTATAGCAGAAAGGATATGATCAGATAAATACAGATGGGGGTGATTGTGGAAGCCTGAGAAAAACATAGAAGTATTGAATGAAACTTTACTTCAGTGTGCATGAAGAAAAGCAAGGGGGTAAGTGCCTTGCTGAAATGGAGGGAGGGCAGAGTGTGGAGAGCAGAGGGCAGATACCAGGACAGAGAATGATGGAATTTAAAGGGAACTAGCTGCCCGTAGCACAAAGTACTGGGACCAGATGGGCTGTATCCCAGGGACCTGAGAAGTCTTGTCAGTGAACTTGCAGACTCCCCTGTTAGAGATCTTCAGAAGATCTTTGACCAATGCCGATGTAACTGAGGACTGTAAAACTGCATGTGTGATATTCTCTTACACTAGTGGTGATTACAGGGAAAGTAATTAAGAGAATCCTAAGGGGAAATGGCAGTTGCTTTATTTAGGAAAACAATCTCCAGGACACCAACCAACATAATTTCATGACCAGATGGAGCTGTCAGTCCAAACTGACCCAGTGTTATGACCGTTTGCACAGTAACTTGACAGGGAAGTACAAGATATGTGGTCTACCTGTACAAGAGTGATCGGAGTATGAGTATCAGTTCAAGTTCTAGGACAGCCTT
Source organism: Protopterus annectens (assembly GCF_019279795.1). Classification (NCBI taxonomy): domain Eukaryota; kingdom Metazoa; phylum Chordata; order Ceratodontiformes; family Protopteridae; genus Protopterus; species Protopterus annectens. The sequence continues at coordinate 806,299,678 of NC_056743.1, forward strand.
GGGTAGGAGTGAATGACTAGTGTTGGCTCACCTACACTGGAGAAAAGGAATTTGTGTTCTACTTGGCTGTTTTACCACATGCATGTGAAGGCTTGCAGATAGTAACTAGTGTTGTGTGCATGGCTTGCTAAGCTGGCAATGGTAGACTTCATTACCATGCCAGTGCAAGTTACAGTAATGCTGGCTGTCACATCAGCCACCAAAGGTATTAACAATATCCTCATTACTGCCAGACCACCAGTGTCTGCAGCTGATTGTCTGGAACACAGTGAAAAGGGGAAAAAAGTAATAGAAGGAAAAGTAGGCAAGCACAAATAGGTATTGTGTAGTTTGATTCTACTTTTAAATGTAAATCTGAAGTAGGAGATTCATTTGTCTGCAACCTGTGGGTTATGGATCTGATCCGGCATGGTTTATCCAGCTATGGATCCGAGCTCTTAGCTCCTCCCCTCACCCATAATTTCCTGCTCTCCCTACATGACCTCAGATCTAGTTTGCCGCGCTGGTAACCAGATTGGATCGTCTGAGCTCTTCAGCTAAGTCTTTATAAATCCTTCATAAAGCGTTTTATTACATTTTTGTAGTTAGTTTTGTGTGATTGTATTAGGTTCCCTTTATTGTTTTGATAGTTTTGGTTTAAAATTCTTATTTTAAAAACTTTATTTTAATTCCCTCCCCTTGCTGGTTCGGAGTTTTGTTTGTGTGTGCTGTTTGGGGCCTGTGTGTGTGCTAGTTAGCACTAATTGTTTGTCTTTTCTTAAAAAAAAAAAAAAAAAAAAAAAAAAAAAAACTTTAGTTATGTCTGAAATGGCCCCTAAGGCAATTTTTTGCCCGAAAGTGTGGTGCCCAGCTTTCCCCTGCTGATGGCCTTGATGCCTTGGGGTTGAACACCTCACTTCTGGATGTTTCATTTGTGCAGGGTTCAACCCCAGGGCATTGAAGGCTGGTCCTGGCGGGACTTCTGCCCGGGGACTCGCGCTTTCTCCCTCCTGGTGTACTGTTTCTACAGTCCCTCTCGCCCTGCTCCACCTCCTCCACCTGGGACTCAACCTCCCGCTGCTGGGTTGGAGGAGAGGGAGGCAAAAAAAAGGAGGGAGAAGCACACACAAGGGCAGGGCCGAGACCTCCGCTGGCCCGCCGCTAAGCAGGCTTCTCCTCCTGCCTCCTTGGCTACTGGTTCTCCCTCCTCGGCTCCAGTCTCTGGTCTGCTTTGCCTGAGGAGGAAGAGACCCGATCTCCGTCGAGGGGCTCGAGGAGGGCACTCAAGGTCCTACCTCGCTAGCTCTTCGATCTACACGAACCCTTTCCGGCGCCGATCTGGACCGGATGATGAGAAGGTTCATCCAGGCCCAGATGCAGATGGGAGATGTAGTGGAGAGGGCCCTGTTGAGGGCTTCCCCCCCCCCCCAGCACTGCTTTTCCCCTTCCCTGCTCCATCTGCACTGGGTCAGGCTTCCACCATCCGCCACTGGGACAGCCTGCTCCAATGCCCCAAGCTGTTCCATTGGAACAAGACACCTGCTGCGAGGGCTCCTCGGACAGCCCCTGATGAAGCACCGCTAGCACATACGTGTAAAAGGAGGCACATAGACTCCAGTCTTTAACAGAAGACACGGATTTGGAGGAAGTGGAAGACTCCCGAGAGGAATCATTTCCAGGATGTCATAAGGGAGGGTGGTCTGCCCCAAGTCTTCCTCGGACGAGTCCATGTTCTTGGAGGCATCTTGGGTGTCCCCCCTGGTGGACCTTATTACCACCAGGGCGTGGAAGGAACCGGACACCGTGGAGCCAATCACCAAAAGGCCAGACCGTATCCTTAGCCCCTGCAGACCGTGCCCACTGGAGTAAGGGCCTCCGGTAGATGCCATGTTGACGGCAGCAGCCACCAAGAGGTCCATCATCCGAGCAAGGAGTCTCGGATGATGGACTGATGTTTAGTTCAGCGACCTTCTCAGTGAGGGCGCCAACTACCTGGCACATGTTATCAGGATGCAGCGATCTTATTAAAGAATACGCTGCATCCCCTGAGTCCATGTCGGAGGAGGACAAACTTTGCACTCCACCCGGTTGCTGTCCCATGCTACTGAGGGAGCCGCTAGAGCTGCAGGAGTAGGCCTAGTCACGAGACGCCAGGCCTGGCTCCACCATCTGCGATTTTGAGCCCCCTCAAAGGCATCTTCGAACGCCCCTTTGATGGTTCTGCCCTTTTGGCAAGACGATATGATACACCCAGAGCTAAAAAAAGGATGGAAGACGCTGTCTGCCGTCGAAACTGGGCTTCTCTGTGCCCCAGAGGTCCTACTCTAGGAACCAAAAGGGCCAGAAGAAGATGTGGTTCTGGAAGTCGCAGGCAGCAACCTACCGACCGACAAACCAGTTCTTCGTGGCAGAGGGAGGACAGGAGGGACGCTGCCCAGGGGCAGAGGGGCTCCCAGGAACCGGGTCCAGAGAACCTTTCCTGAAGGGTTGCCCGACTGTTCCACTCTGAAGGCAGGGGGGGGACGTTTAGAGCACCCTAAGCGCATGGGAGTCCATAACATCAGACCGCTGGGTCCTCTGCATTATATCCAGAGGATACAAGATCCCCTTTCATCACATTCCAAAATTAAAATCCCTCCCACCCGGTCAGTGGGCCGCAGAAATTGGCCATCTGCTGGGAAAAGAGCCATCCAGCCCATCCCCAGACCAGATCGGATCAGGGTTCTACTCCAGGTTCTTTTAGTGCCAAAACGGGGACCTAAGACCAATTTTAGACCTGTCCCTGTTAAACCTGGCAGTTCCCAAGGAGAAGTTCCGATGGTCACCTTGCAATCCATCCTCCCTTCTGGGAGAGAATCACTGGATGTGCTCTATAGACCCAGGAGGTCTTCGCTTTTGGCTGGGAGCCAGTCACTACCAATTCAGGGTCCTTCCCTTTGGTCTCACCACAGCTCCCAGGGTGTTCACCAAAGTATTAGCGGTGGTTGCGGCCCACCTGATGCTTCAGCGGTGCAGGTCTCTGGACGACTGGCTTCTTACCGCCCAACAAGGCATCTACTATCATTGGCGAGACTCCTTTCTTCATCTAGCTCCCGCCTGGGCATCATGATAAACTTAAGAAATCCAACCTGGCCCCTACTCAGTTGATAGATTTTATAGGTGCCAGGTTAGACATGAGGAGTTAAGAGCCTTCCTCACAGCCACTCCAGGTGCGGGCCATCCTCCACTCCAGCTCAGTTCAATTGGTCCTGAGGGCTCTAGGGTCCATGGCGGCAGCGATATCTCTTCTTCCATTCGCCAGGTTCAACATGCGGGTCCTTCAGTGGACACTTCAAGTTCAGTGGTCTTATCTTGCTCTACCTCTGCATCATCCCATTGTGATCAGCAAGGCTTGCAAGCGGTCCCTCTTGTGGTGGCTCCACTCACAGGATCTCGCCACGGTGAGCACGGATGCCTCCCGGGGGGGGGGGGGGGGGCCTGGCCGGATGGTCCAAGGCATGTGGAAATCCTCAGAGACCCTCCTGCATATCAATGTTCTAGAGATGAGAGCAGTGCTCTTGGCGTATAGCATTTCAGGCCTTTCTTCCCCTGGGAACAATTGCGATTCAGTCAGACAACATGTCGGTTGTCTGGTACATCAACAAACAGGGGGGAACCAGGTCTTATCCTTTATGTCCAGAAGCCATGAGAGTGTGGGAATGGGCGATGTCCACCAACCGCTTTCAACATACTTGCGGACAAGCTCAGTCGCACCATTCTCTCCCCGTATAAGTGGTCTCTCAATGTTCAAGTAGCGAAACGTATCTTCGCACAATCTCTTTGCGTCTCCCTTAAACACCAAGTGCGACAGTTTTTTAATCCTCCTCCAGGTGGTGCATGCTTGGCCTCGGTCTTCTTTATGCTTACCCCCTGTTGCCTCTGATGCTCCAAGTTCTTCAGAAAGCCTCTCGGTTGGGGTGCAAAATGATCCTCATTGCCCCATTCTGGCCTCGACAGATCTGGTTCCCTTACCTAAGGTCTCACTCGGTGAATCCACCTTGGATTCTAGATCCCTTTCCGGATCTGATATCGCACCCATCGAACCTACCAACTCCGAATCTGGACAACTTGAAGCTAACTGCTTGGCTGCTCCAGTTCCACTCCTAATTAGGACTCCCCTCGGTAAGGCCATCCTGGTAGCGGCTCATAAACCATCTACCAGGAAAGTTTACCGCAGTAAATGGAAACGATTCTCCATTTGGGCAGAGCGGCAAGGTCTAGATCCCTTCACAGTTCCCCTTCCCCTGGTGCTAGACTTCCTAACCACTCTTTTTAATGATGGTGCCAGTAGTTCCACAGTCAAAGTGCAGCTTGCGGCCATTTTTCACTATCATGTTGGTCATGACTCTGGACCACTTATGCCTGCCAAATTGTGTAAAAGTTTCCTGAAAGGCACCTTTCTTCTTAGACTCCCAGTCAAGCAAGCGGTTCCTCCATGGGATCTTTCTTTGGTTCTTCAGGCCTTGACCGCTCCCCCCTTCGAGCCTGCGGCCACAGTAGATCTTAAATTTTTATCCCTCAAGACTGCTTTTTTAGTAGCCATTACTTCGGCCAAAAGAGTTTCGGAGCTTCAAGCCTTATCCATAAAGCCTCCTTACTTGGTCTTCCATCCAGACCACGTATACCTCAGGACCAATCCCTCCTTTCTTCCTAAAGTAGCTTCAGAAGCAAACATTAATCAGTCCATTAACCTCCCTGTTTTCTTTCCTAAATATCAGAACAAGGTTGAATACAAGCTGCATTCCTTGGATGTTCACAGGCAGCTTCGTTTTTATCTTAACAGGACAGCTGGTCATAGGCAATCCGACCAGTTGTTCATTTCCTTTGCCAAATTCAATCTGGGTAAGCCCATTTCCAAAGTCTCCTTGTCACGCTGGATTTCGCAGTGTATTCTTCTAGCTTATCAAGCCTCTGGGAGGCCCGCACCGGAGGGAGTCCACACCCATTCGACCCGGTCAGTTTCTACCTCAGCGGCCTTTAAGGCTAGGATTCGTCTGGATGACATTTGTTCAGCAGCCACTTGGGCTTCATCTCATACCTTTATTTCTCATTACAAGCTGGATATCACATCTAGGGGTAGAGCATCCTTTGGCTCTGCGGTGCTCCGGAATATCCTTCCATGATGGCCGCCCAAGATTCAGGTAGCTGGGGACTCTGTCCCACAGGTTGCAGACAAATGAATCTCCTACTTCAGATTTATAAGTTATGTACTTACCATAACATTCCATCTGAGTACGTGGATTCATTTGTCTGCAACCATCCCGCCCTCCTATCCCCCTGGCCTTGTCAGTTTCCTGCATATTATGTGTTACCCCTTTCGAGGGTATTTTGATTCAGGGCAAACTCGATCTGAGGTCATGTAGGGAGAGCAGGGCATTATGGGTGAGGGGAGGAGCTAAGAGCTCGGATCCATAGCTGGATAAACCATGCCGGTTCGGATCCGATATCGGATCCATAACCCACAGGTTGCAGACAAATGAATCCACCTACTCAGATGGAACGTTATGGTAAGTACATAACTTCTAATTCTCTCCTAGAAGAGTCTGATTCTAGTGTTGCAAGAATTAGTGCTTTTAGGCTCCCCATCTGTTCATGATTATTACCCACATTTCCCATTTGTAAGCCTATACATTCTTCCTCCCTGTCTCTTTTAGGGTGTGAGCTGAGAGATTCATTGCTGATCCCTGGTAGTGTTAGAGGAATTATTAGTCTGCATGTAACTTCACTGTCCCTGTTGTTGGCTGAGTTGGCACAATGCAGTATATGCAGAGCTGAAACCAGTGTAGGTATGTGCTTCCACAGCACTTTTCTCCTGGAGAGCATGCACATGTCTTGGGATTGTGCCTGCACTAGTCCATATGGTTTGGAACTGCAAAATCTGGCCTTCTGCCAAGTAGTGTCCCTATATTAGTACTCTACCAGTTCCCTTCTTTGGGATGGACAAGCCAGTACATCACCCTTTCACAATCACCTGTCCACAGATGGCTTTTTCAGCACCTGAGCCTACTAGATGAACCAAGGTTGCATAAGCCACAGTCAGGGCAAAAACATCTGCACCATATATCTGAAGTTTTTCCAAGAACAAATGCCTCAAACTGTTTCAAATTCCGCCCTCAGAAGTCTGTGAAAGTCCTTAATGGAGCTAAACATTTTAAAAGTTTTTCTATGGCTTTTATCCATTCATTAATTTTTGTGGTTAAGTATTGATAACATTTTATCAGTTTTTTGCTACTGCTTCGATTGAAGGTCCAGAATTATGTTACTATTAGATTTGAGTAAACAGAACAGTTTTTCCAGAATCTGAACAGCATGGTATTTCAGACAGTAAACTGTAGGAACTTAAGTCATACAATCAATCCAGGCATTAACTGATATTAAAGGGAACTGAACTTGTATGCCATATGGTAACAGTCAACAGTGTGTCTGTTCACAATAAGTGAGTTACACTTCCAAATCATCCAGATTTTATTAAAGTACAAGTACCACTTACACAAATTGTCATTTTTATTTTTTTTTTCATTTAATTCATGTCATTCTTTTGCAGTTCCTTTTATGAAATTATTAATTCTAAACTGATGCAGAGCTAGTGCCTTTTGGTCATGAGGCAAAGACACATGGCTAAGTGAATCATTGCTTACAGCTTACAGTGGCATATTACAAATACATAGTTGGGTTATTTAAAAGTGTGCCCCTGTTATAAAGTGCTTTATGTTTCCAAATCTTTCATATGCAGGCTATGATGATTGTCAGAGTATGTGGAGGTACAGTGCATATTTTTATGTATATAGAAGTTAGATGCTTTGGCTTACTGTTTGAGATCCTCATACTACAGCAAGTTAAAAAACTGAACTGGTAAAGTAGGTAAAAAATACATAATTCTGCAGAATGACCTTCAAAATGAAGACAGTTATGTAAGCTTAGAATTTTAAGCATGTTTTATTGAAAAATATTTGCTGCCAGTTTGATGTGGGGGTTTGAATAATTGTGGCATGTTTAATTTTTTGTTTATGGTTTGGCACTGGTTCACCTTGCCGCATTAAGCGGTTCTGTGAATTGTTTCTTTACCCCAGTGGTTATGGTGATTTACCACTGACAAATATGCCAGCTCACAAAAAGAATATGTAAACAAAACTGTTATTTTCTCTTTGTCATTGTATGTGGTTTAATCAAAACCCATATTTAGAGTTCTGGTATTAATACCTAGGATTTCTAGATGGCTGAGTCTGAAAAGAGAATTTGTAACAGAATGCTGCATATAAACCGTAAGCAAGGAGAAATACATTTTTTTGTACATTTTTATTAAAACATATTTATTGTTTAGGAGAACAAATACATTGCCAGTTGCTTCTGAGTAAAAGCTGTCAACAATCAATTACTTTTCCTATATGTACAGTGGCTTACAGTTTAAAATTTTAGATTTAAGTTTATTGTTTCTATTAAATGATCATCATATTTTTAGTACAGTTAAAATACTGGAAAGACTTAAGAGACACAGAAGATGCATTACTTCTGAAGCATTTCCTGCTTTTCATCTTTATGTATGTTGCTTATTTGATAGATGTTCAATGAATGAATGAAGGAATTAAGTGGACTGTATTTCGGTTACACTATACTAAGTGATTAATGGCTAGGTGACACTACCCCAATTTCTCCTGATACCAGCATGGTACTGCTGGCAAAAAGCTTTGATGAACTGGCATAAAAAGTATAATGTAATGGTCAGATAGTTCTTGTTTTGCGAGTCATCAAATCATATTTAAATGCTGCTACTATGAGAATAGTATATTATCAACTAATATTTCAGTTTTGTTTTTAAATGTATGCACGTATGTATATATGTATTTAAATTGCTTTGGACCCCCCCCATTCAGTGACCTAAGGTATGGAATCTGCCAATTTGGCATACTACCATTTTATTACCACTAGAGATGAAACATGGGTTGAAGACCCCTTCTCCTGCTGGAAACGGTAGGTTGACATGCCCTATTCTATGTTTATTATATGTGAACATAAAAAAAAATCAGAGACTGTAAATGTTTTGCTACTGAAGAAATAAGAGGAACTTTTGATAATGAATACTTTGATAAAGTTCTGCACTGTATAAAACTTGAACATATGCTATACCAGTTGTCACTTGAAGATACTGTTCATTATTTACTTTGGTGCTTTTCAGTGTCCTAAACATCATGGCTACCTTGTGCCAAAGGCATGCTAGACTTAAAACCTGCCCTGGGTCATGCAGTACATCAAGACCATGAGGTCTCACAGAACTTATCCCTGGGGCATTAGGCATTTTGAACTAAAAGACAACCTTATAAAATTTTATGTGGCTTGTAGCCAAGTAAAAAAAGTAATTCTCACTAATAAACAGACCTACTTTCTTGAGAAATATGGGTCAGTTGAAGAGTTTACAGTGCCAGGATGTAGACAAGTGAAGGGGAAAAAAATCATCCATTACAATTTACAGTTTTGTTTGCATGTCACACAGATAATAGCCAAAAATTTAATTTTAATAAATTTATTCCATTTTTTCATTGTAGAAAAAAAAAGAAAAAGGTGTTTTTTTTTCTAATGTAACATTGGCATTATTCACTAATCAGTGTCTCTAAAAGCGACCTGTGTATATTTCTACTCTGACAGTCTGTGCATGTCAGGAGTTATGGAGTCTAAAGCTGAAATTCTGAGGATTGTTGCAAAGTGGCCAGCATTCAGTTTCAATTGGTGCATAGATTTATTAAATTTCATGGTGGAAAATAGCTTATTACATACTTAAATACTTCCAAAAAGGCACATTATCTTCCTGAATTTGTTGGACAGCTCTGGAAAGTAAGTGGACAGTTTGAAAAACTGAAGGTCATTGTAGACCAAAAAGAAATGCACTATACAAACCCATAATCACTGCAGGTAGAAAAACTGAAAGATCGGTGCAGGCAGAAAAGCTATCACAGCAGGTAGAACTGAACAGAATACCACATGATAATTCAACTACCATTTTAGGGCAGGCAGAGAAACTGAACAGTGCAGGTGGGAAAACTGAAGCATCAGTGTATGTAGAATTGAACCATAAAACCACCTGATAATTCAGCTACCATTTCAGTGCAGGTAGAAAAAAACAAAGGATAAATGTAAGGGAAAATCTGACTATCACAGCAGACAGAATTGAAGGGTACAGGACAATTTGCCCTCAGCTGTTTTGCCCCTGGATGATTTGACCCCAGGTAAGATCACATTACAGCATTTAAATGTGAATAACCTAAAAAAAGGGGGGACAAAAAGGATATGAAAAAAAACAGAAGTAAAAACAAGGCATGCAGTTAACATGTTAAAAACTAATGTACGGAGACTCAAAAAATGAAATGAGTTTTTTCTAAATAAGAAATTTACCAAAGGCTAAAGAAAAGACTTGAAAAAGCATTTTAGAAATGTAATAAGGACACATAGCACAACTATAGATAAAATAAATGTACCAGATAAAGAGATGAAAGATTATCTTCAGATAAAAAAGTGTAAATTAAGAAATCCAAGAACAGTATAAGGACAAGTAGAGCAAGAAGCATAGCCAATATATTAAGGATTCATCACAACAAAACAGGAAATTTGGCTACTGCCACCTACTGGATGTTATTAAAACAATAAAATAAAGGCAAAAAGATGTTGAAAATTACCTCAAAAAGTTATCAAGAAAAAATAAATTATGAAGGATATCTGTACTGCTTTGCAAAGTACAACCATGATCAGAAAATAAAATTTTGGAGATGTGACAAAAGATCATCATATAACTGTAAAGCCAGACTTCATACAAAAGTATCTACAAATGAAGTAATCAAAATGTTAAATGAACACAGTCACGGAAGCAACATCAGAAGCTGAGAAGATAAAAACATCTCTCAAACAATGGGCTGAAGACACAGTTGAAATTCCATTAATGATCATTAAGACTGCATTAGAAGAAACATCAGAAGCATTGAAAAGTAAACTGCCGAAAAATGACATGAAAAAAATAATAAAAAGAAAAAGACACAAAATGAATGCAGCTCCAGCACAACCTGTTGATTTAGCCTCCATAATAATTCCAGAAAAACACAAAACATATGGAGAAAATAAGAATTTCCTTCTATTCGACCGGAGAGGGAGACAAAAGAATTTTAATATTTGGATGCAAAACTACTCATACATGGAGGCATCTAATAATAATAAAAAAATATATTCATCGATGGAACCTTCAAAATAGCATCAAAACTATTTTTTCAGGTGTATTTAATAATGAGTGTGCGAAGCGGCTACATTTTACTAATAGCTTACTGTGTATTACCATACAAGCAAAAATAAACTTATGATAGAATGTTTCAAGGTATACAGGACATTTGGCCAAACCTCTTACCAACTTCAATTTTAACAGATTACAAAGTAGCTGTACTATATGTTATTAAAACAACATATCCAGAAACAGAAATCTGCTAATGCATTTGCCACCTGGTAAAAAACGTAAAAAAGATGATATCACATGAAGAACTTCTGGGGCAGTATAACACCGATAGAATGAATTTGCACTTGCAGCACAAATGATTCCCCACATTTGCTTTTGTACCACCAGATGAACTAGAGAATGCCTTAGAGGATTTAGCAGACTACGTACCAGAAGCACTGCAACCGGTTCTAAACTGGTTTGAGGACAATTATCTTGGACAACCAAATCACAGAGGAATAAGAAAAAACTCAATGTTGCCTCCAAATATATGGTTAGTGTATGAAAGAACCTTAAATGGGGAACATTGAGCCAACAACTATGTGGAAGCTGCACATAGAAGAATGCAAAGAGAATTTGGAGTAGATCTTCCATCAATTTGGCAATTTGTAGGTGTGCCCCTTAGGATACTCTCTAGCTCGAGCATTCCAGTCATACCAGCCCTTTTTTGTTGTTGGGCTTCTGCCAGGTTCTCTTGGGCCAAGCCCATGAGTTCCCTGAGCCTTGTCCTGAGGTTTAGGATATATGCCACAACAGACACCTTGTGAGATTCACACTCACCTTCCCACTCATCACAAATTAAATCTAGAGGCCCCCTCACCCTATGCCCATACAACTCAAAGGGTAAAAAAAACTGTGAATTCCTGGGGAAATGCCCATAGCATGGACTTGATTGTAGAGTTTAACCTCTCAACAAGACCATTAGTCTGGGGATGGTAGGGGGTGGTCTCAGGTGCTTCACCCTACAGTACTTCTACAGACAAGCCAGCAGGTCTGACATGAAAGTGGCACCTCTGTCAGTCAGTATTTCTTTTGGGAAACATACCCTGCTGAAAATCTCTAGCAAAGCATTTGCCGCCTTTTCTGCCTCAGTGGAGGATAAACCCACTGCCGCAGGGTATCTTGTAGCATAATCTACTACCATACCACTTGGATATACTTTTTCCCTGTGGAATGTGGGGTACTCAGAGGCCCCACAATATCCATAGCTATCCTCTGAAACAGATCCTCAATCACATGCAAAGACATCAAATGAACTTTCACCTTGTCTCCTGCCTTGCCTACCTTTTGGCACTGCTCACAGGTCCTGCAGTACCCTGTTATATCTCTGGAAATTCCAGGCCAATAGAAGTTCTGCATAATACATCTCTTTGTACGGTGTATGCCCATATGACCTGCAAGGGGAATATCATGAGCATACCGTCTGCTCAGAGGTGACCTGTGCCTGACATACAAGGCCATGTCCAACCCGGAATTAATGGACATGCTCCACCTCAAAAAATCCAAATCTACCAGATCCACTAGAGCAAGCAACTTAAACCTTAGCACGGATATAAATAGGACATGCTGGAGGGATAGATTTGTCACCCAGAGACTCCCTATGTTGTGGAATAAAATCCCAGTCCATGTGAGGGAGAGCACCTCGCTGGCTCTGTTCAAGAGAAATCTTGACCGGTGGATGGGAGATCGTAGGTTTACCCCGGGAATCATCTCTGTGTCACTGCTGGACAGAGGCACAACAAACTAATGGGCACAGTATTTTTTAACATAAGGGGTGGCGTAAGCCACAAAAACTCTGGGCTAGGCTTATAAATGCCTTAGGGCAGATAGCCTAGTATAAACCTATGAACCTATGGCTAGAAGTGCCAGATGGTAGGCTCTAGGCACTACCGACTGCTGTTTTCTCTCACCTTCTAGCCCTCCCTCAGGGGTCCACTCTCTGTACAGTAACCCTTTGTCCCAGTATACAGATTCCTCCTTCCCTTCAGAATCAGGTGCCTCACTAGCTACCTGCCTCAGGCCTTGTAATGTAGAATTTGAGAGCTGGGCCTGTCTCAACTCTCTCTCTCTCTCTCTCTTTGTAACCCTTCGCAGCCCCCCTTCCACAGGAAGTCTGGTATCCTCTGACAGCAGTGCCTGTCAGCCTACTACTCACCTCTACCTTTCCAGTCACTCTGTCCAAGGGAACATCAGTACCCACATGCAGCTGTGGCTCACCTTCAGTCTCACTGCTACAGGGTAGCTCCCTCCCTGAAGTAACCACCTTACCAGTCTGGGCTGCAAGTGTGTGGTCTGACTGGGTCTCCCCCAGGCTACCATACCCACATGCTTGTCTCCAAGCCTGACTGCATGTAACTGCATTAACACATGGTACTGCCTCATCAAAATCCTTCCCTATCAGGACATCTGCAGGATGGTAGTTTGGTACCTCTGTTGTCTCAAGATAGCCTACCATTGATATTTTGTCTTTCCCACTTACTGGCTCCCTCACCTCTTGTTTCTCACCTTGCCTCCATGGACATCTATATGCCACATAGCCCCACTGGTTGCATTCAAAACATTTAACCCTAGGTCCTGGACATGTACCTGGACTAGTGGCTTCCCCTGCTACTGGCAGATTCTGTTGGGGCAGTCTGGGCTGCCCACCATGGGTTCCTTTAGATCCATGAGCAGCACTGGGTATCCCTTTCCTATGCAGTGATGCCCTGCTTGCTAGATATAGGTCTGCCTTCTTCCCCGACTCATCTGAAGTAGCGCATTGTCTATCAGCTAACCAGATCCTCATGTCCTCAGGAAAAGTGCTAAGGGATTTTTCCCCACACCAAAAGGTCTGCCAGCCCTTCAAAAGTGGTGACCTGACATCCACTCACCCACGTATGAAAATAGGTGCTCAGTTCAGCAACATATTCACACACTTTCATCTGCTTTGCGTCTATGCTCACAAAACATTTTCCTACAAGCTTCAGGTGTTACCGTAAAGAATTCTAGCAAATAATTCTTAACAGCAGTATAATAGAAAAATTCACAATCATATAATTTAGACAGCACAGTTACAGCTTTACCATGGAATAAGGGGGTCAGGAACCGTACCCAGAGCCTTTGATCAACATCATACTGTTTACATACCCTCTCAAACATATGAATGAAACCATAAAAATTATCCCCCTCTGTAAATGCGGAAGAAATTTACTGACCTTTTGTGCTTCTGGGGTCCAGTTACTCCCTTCCCCATTACCTCGATGACTCTGGCGATGAGTCAGCATCTCCTTTTCATGCTTCCTCTGCCTCTCCTTCTCTTCAGCTTCCAGACGTAGCAGTTTCTCATTCTCCTCAGCCTGTAGACTTCTCAGTCTCTGTGCTGCTTCTCTTTCCAAACGCCTGGCTTTCAACTCAAATCTCTTTAGCTCCAGATGGATTTTTAAGTCCTCTACAGAAAGGTTGAACTGTCCATTCTGTGAGTGTTGCACGTCTCCATGGCCAGTCTTATTGTCCTCCTGGCTGCTATTCTCTGATGCAGCTGTGACCAAAGCTGCAATCATGCCTGCTTTAGTCAGATTTCCATGCACCAGTCTTTTAGCCTGGCACATCTCAGCCAACTGGCTTTTTGTCAGCTTACCATACTCTGCTGACATGCTTGCCTGCTCTCCTTGACTAACTAAGCTAACAAAAGAAATAAAACAGTTGTGATCTGAACTCTGAATATTCACTGTGTGACTGATTTAGAGTACAAAACACCTTTACACAAGCTACAGGAATTCACTATCCACACCACTACAAGCCAATTAGTATGTGATGTGGCCAACTCACCACTATCAAACAATTAATATTTGATGTGAATATCCCAGCACTGTCAAACACTAAATATGTGACGCCCGTGCACTAGCCCAGTAATCAAGGAGCCTCAATCCTCACCACTAGCACCAGTGAGGGGCGTGCATATTGGGAGGATAACAAGTACACACACACACACACACACACACACACACACACACACACACACACACACACAGTAAAGTACAATTTCCCTTAAGAACACACATAGATCACAGTCAGTCTGGGGCTGGTTTCTCCCTTTCTCTCCAGATCCCCAATAAGACTCCCCACTGGCACAGCTATAGGGTCCAGATCTCAGCCTAGTGGTCAAGCTAAAACCTCTAACACCCTCTCTGTCCAACCAGTGCTTCGTGTCCCTGGCCAAGTAGCTGAGACACACACACTTAAATGTTGATTTATATATAAACACACAGACACTACTGAGGAAGGCTGGCACACGTTCTCCAGCTGTGCCCCCTTTCTGCCCAGACTATAAGGTAGTACTGACTGCCACCAACCACTAATTATCAGCTACCATAAGACCCTTCCAAAAGGTGTAATGTTACTGTTATCCAAATAGTAAGTGTGACTGAGCAGCAAGACTATTGGAGTGGCTTGGACAGTATCACCAAGTACATGCAAGTACTCTAGAGCTTAAATTATCTCTACACAAAACAGCCACAGTTAAAAGGTTTAAAAATATTTAATAAATAATAAAAACACAAGACAAATCTCAATTCAACACAGTGCTAATCAAGAGTTCAGAATCACAAGAACTTTAAAACAATATTGTAGGATAGTCTGACATAACTATAGAAAACAGCTAGACTAATCTGGCTAAATTCCTATCTAACTGTAAGAGAAATACTAAGTTCTAAATACTACTTACATACAGAGCAAAGCAAGTGCCTGGTGAATTGTTGTCTGCTTTAGACAAAATCCAAAATGCTCCAATCTTTTTCTCTGAGGTAGTCTTAAATTGATATACACATTACTGCTGAGTCATTTCACATTACATAATTTTTTACACCTCTGCTGAAGTTTTCCAGGCTCACAGAACTCAAAATTTAACATTTGTTTGTAATCTTGCACCTGCAGGGAAACCACAGCAATAAAGCACAATTTACATATAAAAACTAGTAATTAACTCATGTCCTAAGACAATAGAAAGAACTTCGTAGTCCAGACATCCTCTCTTCGAGCTTGAGATCAGTCACAAAATGCTTCACTTATCACTTTCTTCTAGCTGGGTGCACTTTGGTTACATTTTTGAAGCTCAGAACATATAACACAGTTTTCTAACATTTAGTTTTCTTACGTTTGTAAAAACACGTCTGTAGATCATATTAATATTTACAACGACAGAATTATTTACAAAATTCTATCTGGCTGGGCTGGCACCCCCTCAGTTTTTCACACAAATGATCAAAAACTACTAACATTAGCAAGATATCATGACAATCGCACAAATTTAGAATACCTACATGGAGTTGCTCACAATTTCTTAATGGTTTAACTTAAAGTACTAAAAAGCATATTATTTCAAATTGAAAATGAAATTGATTTCATTTTAAACATGTTAAAACTATTTTTGATGAAATTAATATCAACATATTACATAATAGATTAAATTAACATTAAAAATAAATATATTTAATTGAAACACTGTTTATTTAATTGTTCTTTTTAAATATGTTGAAACTGGCTATTAATTAAATTAATATTAACCTATTAAATGATAGATTAAATTAACATTAACATAATAAAAAAAAATTCAGCTCAAACACTGTTAATTTAATTACTGTGTACTTTACTTATTACAAAAAAAGCTTTTATTAAAATTTATTTGGTGTCAAATAGTCTGGAGTCAAACTGTCCAACAAATGCTCTCATAAGCAATAAATGAAAATATACATATGAAAGTGTATACAATTGCACTGAGGTTGAATCGTGTAGGCGCGAATTGTCTGGGGTCAAACTGTCCTACTTCCGAACTGAACCATAATACCATATGATAATTCAAGTAACATTTCAGTCAGTGTAGGCAGAATTAAACCATAATGCCACAAGATAATTAATCTGTCACTTCAGTGCAGTTAGAGAAACTGAAATAATCAGTACAAGAGAAAAAACTGAATCAATCCATCACAAGAGAAGTCAATTAAGTTTTAAGAAGGAAAAAAGTTAATATGTGACCCATCAACCATAACAGCTCAGTAACAGATTGAACCCCTCCCCACCCAACTTTCTTTCACATTGTTTCACATAAAAGCATAAAACCACTGTAGCAATCCTCTTGTACCAGTGTTAAATAGCTTAATGCTGTTTCCATTAAAATTTTGAAAGCACTTTTAAAAGGAAAATGTCAGGGCAGCTTCACATAGCTATAATTTATTTCAGCCAAGCAGACAGACAAGGGACTCATACACTCACATGACTTAATATACTTACAAAAAAAAATGATCACTCATGAAAGAGTCCAGGAAGGCTTTCAAATGCCAAATAGGAATGTTAACACCAAACTGCAATCCAGCTTTGATTCACTGCAGATATGGTTTAAGACTATGGGATTTCATGTCAACATTACTAAAACCAAAAACGTATTCTTTGCAAGTGAGAATCAAAATTGTTGCCATCCTGTTATTAGTAGCATACCCAAAGTAATGTCAATGCCTCCATCCCATAAAAATATCACCTTATTTTTGCCTATTTGGTCAACAATTGAGGAAGTAATCTCAGCAGAATTGCTTGGCCTCATCCATTGTGGTTCAACAAACATACACATTCTGCTGTGTCCAAAACTAATACCTAAGTAGACATTTTAGTTTATTAACCATACTGGTTGATCATTCACTACTAAAATATACTTATTCCTGTCGTATATATTTCAGGATAATTGTGAACTAAAGAAACACAAGGTAATCACCAAGAATGCCAAGTTTAATGAAGCTTTCGGGCTCTCAACCCTTCATCAGCATACATAGTCCATATTGAATTTCATTTAAATAGAGGTCTCTTAAAATCACATGATCAGAACCAGCCATTAGAACTTGTTATCCAATAAAACAATATAAAAAATAATAAAAAGCAATAAGTACTGATATTCATAACCAATTCATAACAGCTTCATAAGAAGTTCATAATCTAAAATTGCATAGTTTTTTAATTAGTTTTTAAAAATAGTTTTTTATTAAAAATGTGTATGTAGCTAATAACTATCTATAGTGTTATAAATTGTCTAACTGTCGTTGTACTAATACTGGCTTTATACTAATAGCACTGTTGAGGCCAGGGGTAACATCTGCTTGTAATCTAATTATCCACTCAAGCTCTTTGAGCTCTAGGAAATTATTTATATCGCCCCCTCTTGTCCCAACTTCAACAGTATCTATACATCTAAATTTAAACTTATGTGTTTCAAATTCCATTACATGTTTATATAAAGCATTTGTTGGCACCTTCCTATTTATCTCTGATTTGTGTTCTATAATGCGATCTTTAAGCCTTCTTGTCATTTTCCCTACATAGAACGCGTAACACTGCATGCAGGTAGCAAGATAAACTAGTCTAGTTGTATTACAAGTGGCCATACAGTGAAACTCAAATCTAATATTTGTAATAGGATGTCTAAAGTGTTTATCTGCTTCCAAAATATCTATACAACAAGTACAGTTATGGCATTTATGAGTGCCTAACTTACCTTGTGTTAACTTATGTTCTTTCTTAAAATCCTTATAGCATAACATACTTTTTAATGCTTGGTGGTTTCTAAATGCAAAGCTAGGTTTCGATCCAACCAACTTTTCAATTTCTGGCATAGCCATCAATATTGGCCAATTCTTTTCAATTATTTTACATATTTGGTATGTATAACCACTATATGTGGTTACATATCTAATTTTATTCTCTTTCACTATCCTTCGAGTCATCAGTTCTTGTTCTATTTCAGATGACGTGCCAGTAAATATAGGTTTATAATCATTTGCCCTGGCATAAGTTACCTCTTCACTAATTTTGTTAACAAGAGCCTGTGCATAACCACTCTTCGTGAACTCTTCCTTCATTCTTACTATTTCAGTTGTATACAACTCATTTTCCGTTGTTAATCTACTTACCCTAATCATTTGTGATCTAACTATCCCTCTAAATATATGTGGTGGATGCATACTGGTTTTTTAAATATCTTGTTGTATGAACATCTTTCTTATGAACCATTGTTTCCACTTTGTTGTCTTTTTTATATAGTTTAACATCTAAAAATACTATACTATGTAATGAGTAATTCATTTTAAATTTAAAGAAGTCCGTTGTATTGTTTAAATATGACACATATAATAATAATTCATCTTCCGTTCCTTCCCAGATGAAAAAACAATCGTCCACAAATCTAGTATAACATTTTACATATTTGTTAAATACATTACTGTCACTTAATACATATTTCTTCTCCCAGTAATATAAAACTAAATTTGCAAATGTATTTGCCACTGAGGTCCCCATGGCCACACCCGTTAATTGCTTATATGGAATATTATCAAAAATAAATACATTTTTAGTTAACACAAGATCTAAAAGTAAACATATTTTTTCAACATCACATGGTTGCATAGTAGAATCCATCTACTCCTTGGGTGCAAGAACTTTTCTGTTAGTCCTTTGTAGACCTCTGAAGCTTATATACTAGTTGTGTCATTCATATTGTGAAAAACACAGGCTTCACTCAAAAGTAGAAAGAGCTGTGCTTGGACTTCCATTAAAGATTTTATGAAGTGCCTTTTGAAGCATGGCTTTCTGTGTAAGACTAGCCACAGATATTTTTTTGTACACAAGTTCATATTCAGTATGCAAAAATTAGTCAGTTATAAAGTATATTCTATTTCTTGTGTCCTTATTATGAGTTGCAACCTGGAGAAATGCAACAAATTATAAATACCTCACTGCCAAAAACTGATTTTGATATATATTTGTGAAATATTTTTTCCCCAAGGCATTGCATTTTAGAGTTACAATAATTAAGTTCAGGGGAGAATTTTTTTAAATGCATTTCAGGTTCAGAAAGTACAGTTTAAATTGACTGAATGCAGTAAAACTGCACTCGATAAATGTTTCCTCATCCAGCAGTACCGTACTGTCTTTTTTCATTTTGAAATACTATCCATTTCAGCTAAAAAACAAATCTTTCACTTAAAATACTTATTCACAAAGTTATGTGTAACAATATCTGAACACTAGCTCTTTGCTTTCACTTCATTTGTTAGTTTACAAAAATTCACTCTTTTCTCTCACTTCATAATTTGTTCATTGATGTATTCCTTACGGTGCCACAATTACTGTATAATATTGCTGTTTTTCTTCCCTGAATTGATATATGAACATCATTGATTCTTATTCCAGTTTTGAATACCCGAGTTCACTTTATGGTGACTTGTATAATTTGACTTTCAATTAATTTCTGATTGATAAGCATATGCTGTGTTTAGTAGATAAAATATTACTATATGATGCATGTTGTAATTATATGTAATGACTCATCACGCATATACATTGTTTGTGCATTCATTTCTGTAATAATTATTTGCAAGCAAGTTCCTTCAGTTAAGCAGATACTACTTCCTGAAACATACAAATTCACTGCATGTAGTTTGTTGCACTACTTATTAATAAGTTTGCTTGTTAGTTTAGATTCATAATTACTGTTGTCTTGGAAACGTCTGTAGATACTGTTATCTAAAATTGTACTATATACCCTATTAAAGTCAGTTTTGTGGGACCCCAAATCTTTGTGCCTTGATTATTTCACAAAATAAGTAGTTCTGAAAGCCTTTCTTGTTAAGCATAGTCACTTTTAACCCCTTTTTATTTGATATTTTATTCACTCAGCCATTAGGTCTGCCATCTTGCTGAACACAATGTTTCTTATTGCTTGCTGTACCATGACATATTCTCCCCTTTTTTGGATTAATATTGCTGTGGTCATGAAAGGTGACAGCTTTTGTCCATGTGAGTTTTCACTGTTTGTTGCACACACGCCCTCTACATACATACATTGCCGCATAGCATTAATAATTACACTTGACATAAAATCACAAAGCCTTGAATGCATCCCATACATCCTGGGTTTAATTAGCAGTCCACGTGCTGCAGGAGATGTTGAAGAGGAGGGAAGAAAGAACAAGGCAATGCCTGCCTGACTCTGTCAGAGGAGAGGGGTTGGGTACTCATGCCCAAAATGCATGCTCCGCATTAGATTCCATGGTAGAGTCTGGAGAACACATAGAAGCGCATACTGCAAGGGGGCAGGATTTTCTGAGGATTACTTCACTTATGGAACTGGATGACACACCTTGCTAAGACACATTGCACTTTCCTTTAAGCACCAACAGGCATACACAGTGGGAGAGTCGTAGATGAATGAATGGGTCAATTGAGCATCAAAGGAAAAAAGGTCAGTGATTAGAGGGTAATCAGAGCAAAAAAGAAGTCAGAAAAATACAAAAATAATTACACAGTGCAAGGACTTACACTTCAGTCCTGCTTTACCTATTACATACTTGTATGCACTTGTGCAATCAATTGGCGTGCATATACACATATAATTACTCAATGTCCATAAATGCAAATATTCTACAATTCTCAATTCTTTCCTGTATGTGTGTTACAGGACAGTATGCTTGCTCTTATGTTTTCCAGTAGGTATATTTCCTGTTATAACTTATGCGGTATCCCTTTACTTTTTAAGCTGACTGAGTTCATGTGCTATAAATGTTAATAATTGCCTTTGACCCTTTTCCTAAAAGACTGATTTTTTCTAGCATAACCAGCAGAAATGTAGTCATTGATAAAAGCATCTCTTTTAGGGATATCAACAACATGTTCAGGGGTAAGAATCAACAGTTTTCCAGGTCTAGCAATACTCTTTCCTCCCTTAAACATACCATATTTCACCAAGTGATTAATATAATTTATAAATTGTCTTTTTTTACTGGTCCACCAGCAAGAAACACGTGAATGAAAAGTGAAGGAGCCTAGAAGAAAGTTTACTGAGAGAAACCTGTCCTGATATGTTAGAAAAAGTACATTATAACTTATGAAGCCTCTTGTGTCTTATATTGTAGAAAGTACACCTGGAATATAACTGTTAGAACTATTTAGATACTGGCATGTTTATGTTTGAATGTTAGCAGTTGATTCCTTTACCTGCTATTTTATTCCTGAATCATAGCTGAAAATAGTCTACAGGGCATGTTCTAGCTATTAAAAGAATAAATAAGTAAAATAAAGGACTAAACAAGACAAACATTTTATTTTCTGTTTTTGGATCATTGTGGATAGTTACATGTTCAAATAAATTCTGACCATCTATATCACTTTTTACCCATTTCAGACTGATACCAATACTGATAGTTTTTCTGTTAAAGAGAAAATTCTACACAGAGCTCAGGATGAATTCAAGTTGTTTTTTTCAATGGGTTCTTTTAGACATAACAGATGAGTATTTTTTTGTTTCATTTACTACCGATTGTAGTATTCTCCTGTTTTGTCACATGGTCCTAGATCCTGATGTACTGGGGATATCTGAAAGGGCTTCTTAACCAGGAATGCACAATCTGATGATCAGAGTCTCATTGTAAAAAAGTCATGGTGGTGCAGCTCTTAGCGTTGTCGCCTCACAGCAAGAGGTTCTCCCATTTGATTCTCAGCTGGAGCACCTTCTGTGTGGAGTCTGCATGTCCTCCCCACGGTCGAGTAATGTTAAAGACATGCAGGTAGGTGCGAGCGTGAATGGGCGTGCCTTCGTTGAAGGTTGGGCATCAGGCTGGCAACTCGGCACCGTAAAAATCCACTGCCAATCATGAGCAGACCGGAGTTCCGCTGTGGTGACCCCTAACCAGGAAAAGCCAAAATTTTTTTTCAGTCTCATTGTCAGGAGAAACCTGGCACAGGCCCAGCCTCTGGTAACAGATTAATAGTTCAGCAGTTGGTAGAGGCAAATCATGTTATAAACTTGACATTCTACACATAGCAAGGAAATAAGGTATCATGCTATAGCAGTGGTATATTAGTGAAGTCACTGTTAGTACTTTAGTCTAGACCATTAAGGCTTTAAACTGCTAATGAGATTAATCCTGTAGTTCTGAGTTTGATTCTCCCAGTTTCCAGTTGCCTTCTTTGTGACTAAGCAAGTCACTTAAACAGAGAATGTTTTTAGATGACCCCTGAAAAGAGGGTTTACTTGCTTAACAACTAGGTAAGTTAAACATAATAAAATATACATTTCTGATGAAATTCATGCACAACAGTCAGTGAGCACGCTAGGCAGCTCAGTATCAGTAGAGATGGACCAATGTTAGAAAAGCCAGAGCAGGTGACTGGTGAAGGAAGGGATGTTTTTTAATACCCAGAAGAGCACGAATTAAGATCTGTATTGTATCAGGGTTAAAATAATTAGTTGTCAATTAGTCTTTACCCTGCCCTCACGGTATAATACAACATGAACTGTAGCACAGTGGATGTGCTCTGGGGACAGACATATGACTGTCTTATTGTATTTTAAAAGAAGTCAATTTAGATGGCCTTAATCTTTTTTTCTGCTTTTTCTTAGGGTATATGTGCACAGCATGTGATCAGAGATTAATACAGTGTTTACACACTTTACAAAAGGCATTTTTTATGCTTGGTGTAGTGGTGATGCAGAAATCTCATCATAGCAAGGCAAATTTCCACTAGCAATAAAGGAGGTGAGAAAGATGCAGAAATGCAGTATGTACAACAGTAATACAGTTGTGTCTAGATGACAGCTAGCAAAACTGACTACTAAAAAACAAGAGAAGTGTGCTATATCCTTTTTTCAGTGAAACTAATTTATGTGCATTTTGTGGTAGGTATTAGCATATTTTGGTTACTTAGAATACCAATGCTTCATAAAACCAGGTAATACTTTCTGCAATTCCCTGCTGTTTATAAAGTCAAGCTTTTCATGTCATTTTGAGCCCAGCCTTCCTACTGATGCACTTGTAAAAAGAAAGACAGTGAGGATATACACATTTCCATGTAAATGTGACCAGAGCTTCTTTCTTCTAACATTACAAGTCCAGTGAGAGCTATTTGAACAGTAATACAAGAGATGATTTCTTTTTGATCCTACTTCTGGGTCAGATGTTGACCTTTATTTCTCAGTGTAACCATTTTATCCTTTGGTTTGGATGTCTGGGATATTTTGCAGGCATCCTTATGTTTATAGACATAAAGCTTGATTTTAAGCAATGTGTTTCTAAAGTATAGCCAAACAATTCACTTATGCTACACTGATGATGTCATAAAAAGGTTGAAACATGCTTGTCTACAGTTAGTGGGGATTGGGTTTATTGTCCTGAATGTACTTATAACGACTTAAAAGTAAAAAGTGTAAACAGTATGGGTATTCAGAAGCCATGTAGCTAAAACACTGATATGTCATTAAGGGGTCATTTGCATATATCTCATAAACCTCTACTACAGGAGGTACTACACAGTGAAGATTCAAGCTTGTCTGGGTCTTTCTTGCAGTTTTTACTGAATGCTTGTGCTGTTGTGCTGTGCCCGTTTTACCCTTTGGTCTTTGGTGTGTGTGTGTGTGTGTGTGTGTGTGTGTGTGTGTGTGTGTGTGTCAGCACATATATATATATATATATATATATATATATATATATATATATATATGTACATGTATAGATATATATACACATGTATATATATATATATATATATATATATATATATATATATATATATACATATATATATATATATATATATATATATATATATATATATATATATCATACAGTGGCTGCTTTGCCATTTTGTAAAACAAGAATGACGGGGCAATGGAAGATAGAAGAACCCTAATAAAACCTATGCTTTACAATAGAGGGTGTGTTGACAGCAGATATGAGCTTCAAAAGTAGCAAACAAGAAGTCACATGGCGGTAAAATCAGCACTGTATTTTAGGCCTGAATCTAGTAGAATTGTCCCAGACATGTACCTCTATATCCAGAGGAATTTCTGGGGAGGATTCCCCAGCATCTTTGAATGAAAGAAGGTGTCTTTGGAAGTAGAGCTGTTATCCTGTGAAGGAAAGATGGATTAAGGCTACTATAGCTGTAGAGTTTCTCTTAGGCTGTAAGAGAAGGTATTGAGAATCTCCCAAAACTGTGGAGGTTGCTACTTGTGCTGTGAAAGGAAACACCTGTAAGTCTTGAGCTAGCTTTGGCAACTCTTTGTAAGCTTTCTATTTCTACCTGTTTTGCCAAGAAGAGCATTTTTTTCACCTCACTTTTAAAGAAAACACTGCCAAATCCTGAAAACTGATGATTAAGAGTGTTTCTGTGACAACTGCTAAATTGAAATACTGAATTTGGTGCAGAATGTGGGCAGTTTTGCTGCAGAAAGATATGAACAGTGCACTCCCCTGTGAATGAAGAAGAAAAAAAAGACAAGTGAAACAGCAGTCTTTTTCCTCTCTGGGGCATATGCTGCAGGTAATAGTGTGTTCTTCTAACCAGACCTATACCTATCAACTGTCCAGATTTTCACAGAATGTCCAGATTTTTGACTCGTATTCTTGGTCTATTCCACATAAAATTTATTTTCATGCAAATTATTAAGGATTGAAGTCTCTAAATTATATCAAATGTTTGCGTTTCAGATTTATATCCTTCAGAAAATGCATGCTAACACAACAACTTTTATTCTAGCAACTTTTAAAGTTTATAAGAGCAATATTTAAATTTTGTTCCAGTTTTGAAGCCTTTATCCCCCCATTATTTTTGGCTTTGTCCAGATTTCTTGTACTAACAGGCTGAGCAGTATGAACCAGAGAATGCCATGTTGCAATATGAAATGTGTGAGCTATCCAAATAAGAGTTTGTCAGCTGTAATCCCTTACAACTCTGAAGTGTTACTGTTGTGTTTAGTGCCACTTGCATCTATCTGTAAATGTGCTTCATGTGCTGTATTTGGGCCTAAAATGGAGGATGTTATTAAAGCCTTAGCAAAGACCACCACAGATACTGGGGAAACATCTACATAAATGGCAGAAAATAAAAGCACCTGCTATTGCAGTTACCAGACAGCAACTACAAGCTCCTAATCAACACCTGCAATGTTTGGCTAACGTAATCGGCCAAAGGTGCTTAGTCTGGAGAAAAGAAGTGACGGCAAGAAAGCAGCTCTTGAGCAACAGATGACCATCTTGAAACAGTAAGTTGTTGCAACACAACAACAAATAGCTTCTGTATTCAGTCAGTATCCTAGGGTCCTAAGAACCAGTACATAATGGAA
Organism: Protopterus annectens; assembly: GCF_019279795.1. Classification (NCBI taxonomy): domain Eukaryota; kingdom Metazoa; phylum Chordata; order Ceratodontiformes; family Protopteridae; genus Protopterus; species Protopterus annectens. The sequence goes on from NC_056743.1 coordinate 806,325,078, forward strand.
GAAACAGGGTGTAGTAGGTATTTTCTAAACGATCAATATTTTAGTATATACAACTCTTTTATTTTTTCATTATGTGTCTCCATGCATGGTGCACTTGTTATTTCAGCGTTGATTGCTGCCAGAACCATTTTATAATTATACATTTCTGTAACAGTAATAACCTCATATCAGATAATTAGTACTTGCATGTAATTGTCATTACTGTACTGTCTTATGTCTGTAAATCCATATATCACAAACAACTATTCCAAATTCCATGAGTCTTCATCTTCAGATTGATTCACCAATGTTCCTTAAACAAAAACACTTAACGCAAGTTAGCTATTTATAATATAATTTGAGATCATGCATTAACTAGTGGCCCTATTTTTATAGTCTCACTATATAGCACATTTTACCAGCTGAACTAATGGCTCCATGTCTTGTATTACAGTCTACCTTTACTAAGTCTACAGTGCTTTGTTCCATGTCAATGCTCTCTGCAAGCTCATTATCCATTACACATTCCTATACAGTTCATTCTTTACTAAGGAGTTCTGATTCTGATCTCTAATAGTGTTCAGTTCCTTACTTTTAATCTCCATAATAATGTTTTTTTTACCTCTTTTATTAATGGGTTTCTTTGGTTTGCCTTTTTCTGGTTGTGGCTTTCTTAACCATGATCATAGTAAATATAGCAATGCTTTCACCTCTTTGGTACACATTGTTTTACAACTCAGCCAGAACATGTACATGCTAAGGTTAAGTTATCTTCCAATTATAAGACATAGCATGTTATTCAATTCATTTTTGTACTGAAGCAACTATGTACAATTCAAAAATGTATGCTTTCAAGAACCTCTTTCTGAACCATATGATTTACAACATATGCCTTTTGTCTGTGCAAACATTTTTTCAAGTCTCATAGCAATATAAAAACATGACGCAAACATTTCCTTACAAGAGTTCTACGTTTTCTTGATTTAGTTGCATATCTAGGGATCATGCATATTTCCATCCACTGATTATCTGTACTATCTCTGTTTATTCCTTCAAGTCATGCTATTTTTAATTTTGTACTGTATTGTCCTCACAAATGTAATATTATCTTATATGCTATATTTGCTACACTTTTATGGTCTGCCATATCTGTTCTGGCCGCAGTTATAAAACCTATTTGTGATCTAACAAATTTACTATTCAGTCTCTGAATGTTTTCCTTCAGTTCTAACATTAGACCTGTATATATAAGTTGGTCTAAGTTTAGTAAGTTTCATGTCTGCCTAGCTTCATCCCATTTTATTATCCCATCTCCTTTTATTATCTGCTCTCATAATCTCAGTTCATTTTTCTTTCTTTTCCAAATACTGACTACATTATCTTCTGTAGCCTTTTACTAATTTATATAGTATAGCCTAGTGGTGTTATTCTGTTATTCCAAGGTCTAACTTCCTTTAAAGTGAAGACATGCTTAACAGTTTTATGTATATACAACTGCATGTAATGGTCTTTCTATTGTTTGTTTGTCTTTTGGCTTTTTCCCAGTAAGGGGTCGCCACAGCGGAACTCTGGTCCGCTAATGATTGGCAGTAGATTTTTACAAAATGCCGAGGTGCCAGCTCGACGCCCAACCTTCAACGAAGGCACGTCCATTTACGTACGCATGTCTTTCGAACGCTACCCAACAGCGGGGAGGACATGCAGACTCCACACAGAAGGCACTGCCAAGCTGAGAATCGAATGGGAGAATCTCTTGCTGTGAGGTAACAACGCTACTGCCGTACCACCGCTACCCAAATGCCCACATATGATTCTGTAGTTGCCTCATTAGGCACTACGCCTATTATGCCATTCCATATGGTCATATATTCTGAGTCCTGAATCAAATATATTAACTTGAGATGCTTGGCCTTTTATTATGTCTCCAAATGTGGTAGTCTCAAACCACCTTGTTCTTTTGTCAATATTATTTTTCCCACTGCACTGCTTCTCTTTTGTTATTCCAAATAAACTCCTGAACTTACTTTTTATGTTCTTCCATATCTGAACTCTTCATTGATTTCATTGATACATGTAAGCTTTACCTACATAAAGAACCAATGAGACCAAAAACAAACTATTCACATGTTGTTATCCATAAATAATCTCCATAGTCTTATTTTACTTATAATGTTTTGAGTACTTTCTTCCCACATTTCAACCAAATTCTCAAGTATCTCATCTTATCATGAACTCCCCAAAAAAGGGGAAGCTCTGTCCAAGGTCATATGGTAGGGGATAAGTCATTACTATAGCTTTTTTTTTTTTTTTTTTTTTTTGCTGCATTTACTTTCTATTTTCGTACAGAGTAATGTGTTTCAGTTTATCGAATGCAATTTTTATATTATGTTCCAGATTGTTAACATATAATATTATGTCATCTACAAAAAGGGCTATTTTCTCATTAGTATTTATCCATTCGTAGACAATTATATTTGTTTGTCTTATGTCTCTGGCTATTAGCTAACACAAACTCAATAGTAATGGTGAAAGAAGACACCTCTGACTAGTTCCTGTTGTAAAAGTAAATGCTTTAGAATGGTCACCACCAATACCTATCCTAGCTTGAGATCCTGTGCAGATGTTAAATGTTAAATGCATCCTTGTCTGTGGAAACCCAAATGCCTCAAAAGATTTGTTTTATATATTCCCAACTCACTCTGTCAGATACTTTTTTGTCATTCAAACATACTAACATTAGTAAATTATTATTTTCCAATACATACTTTTAAATCATAAGGGATTTGTTAATGTTGTCAAATATTTGCCTACCAACTATAAACAAACAATGATAACTCTATTATTTCTGAAAATATCTTTTTTTGCCAGTTTTTTAATAAACACATGGTAGTCATGATTTATACTTGGAATGGGTCTGTTTGTCCCTGGATGCAGAGGATCTTTCCCATCCTTTACTATAACTAACACTACTGCTTCTTTCCAAGTCAAGGGCACAGCCTGACCTAGAAAATATTAAAAAGCACCAGCCAGACTCTTATTTCATATTCTTTCTTTTTCCACACTTCTGGTAGAATTCTTTCACTTCCAGGAGTTTGCCCTGTATTCAGGTTTTTTAGTGCTTCTTTAATTTAATTTTTTTATTTTCCATGTTAATATCCCTATTTCTGCTAAAGTTGACTGAGGAAATTGTAGCTGTCTGAAATATATTGTCATTTCTTGTGTCTCAACCTCTGCATCTTGTCTATACAGTATACTGTAATAGTTTACCATTATATTTATGTTTTTTTTTTCTGGAACTACTACTTCCTTACCATTTGTATAATTCCAGATATTTAGTTATTGTCCTTTCATTTTTTAGATGCCTCAAACATTCAGACAGTAATTTGACTAGTCTATGATTATTGTTGAAAAACAGTTGATCTGAAGTAGGCAGACTTCATTCGTCTGCAACCTGTGGGTATCGGATCCGACCTCGGATCCGAGCCGGCAATTCAAAAGCTTAGGCTCCGAGCTCCTAGCTCCTCCCTCTTACCCATAATCCCTTGCCAAGCCCTGACTGACCTCAGATTTCGTTTGCCGCTTTTCAAGTAGCTACGGAATTCCAGAGCTCCTGGCGTTGGTGAAAGATAAGAGATAGTTTTTGACTAAAAAAGTTTTCAAAATCTTTAATTTCTTTCTTGTTTCAGTTAGTGTTGAGTGTGTTTAGGCTTCCTCTCTTTGTTTAAATTTATCGGGTTTCGTAGTTTGTTTGTGTGTGTTGTGTGTTAGGCCTTAGGGTTACTATGTCTGAAGCCCATAAGGCTGTGTTTTCAAAATGTGCAGTGTGGCCATAAGCTATCCCCAGCAGATGGCCACACTGCAAGCAAGATGCTTGGGGTTGAACACCTGTCATCTGGTTGTACCATTTGTGCAGGGTTCAACCCCGGCTTTGAGGGAACGGAGGTCGAAGTTGGTGCTGGCGGGTCTTTTACCCCAGATACCGCTCGCCTCTGCCCTTCCACTCAGCAACCTGTTGCTGTGAGTTCTCCCCCTCCGGCTGGGACTCAACCTCCCTCAAAGTTGCCGGAGGGGAAGGATTCCTCTAAGGAAAGACAGAAGGAGAGGCACAGGGAGAAGCACCACAAGAGGAGAGCCGAAACTTCTAGTTCGGCTCCTCCATCTAAGTGGGCCTCCCCTGTGCCTTCTAGCTTTCCTCCTCCTCGGCTCCACTCCCCTCGGTTCTCTCCTGGACCCGAGGAGGAGGAGGCTAGCCCTTCCAGGAGGTCACCGAGGCGGCTCTCTAGGTCCGCTTCGGTGGCCTCCTCTAGATCAACCTTTTCTATGAGCGAAGCTGATATGGACCGGATGATGAGGAAATTCATCCAGGCCCAAATGCAAATGGGAGTGCTCCTAGCCCCCCCCCCATCCGGGAGGGGCTTCGACCCCTTTTTTCGCCCCCTTGGCTCCTTCTCCGACCCATACCACGGGTTCGGAGCTGTCGGCGCCGTGCAGATTTGGATCCGGGGGTGGGTCGGATCCGATGGGTCAGTGCACCTCGGATCCGTCCCATCCCTTGAGTGCTTCGGGTACTTCGGACCCGACCTCTCGGAGCCGAGGGCCGAGCCTCGGATCCGAGGGAGCTGGTGTGTCTTCGGCTCCGTCCAGGTCGGAGCACACTGGTCTCTCGGATCCGACGGTTTCGCTCCGACCACGATCCGCACGCCGGATCCGAGTGGGGGTCGGCTCGGGCTTAGAGAAGCTGGCTCCCCTCGGCTTCGACGAGTGGAAAGGGCACTGTCAAGGACATCCGGACCCCGGTCCCTGCCACGGCTCCATCCCGCACTCCATTGCAGTTGGGCCAGGCCCCACCAGCCGGTCCCAGGGACAGCCCGCCTCGATGTCCCAAGTGGTTCCCTTGGAACATCCAACTGCTGAAGAGTACTCCTCGGACAGCCCCCCCGATGAAGTACCTCGGAAGCGTAAGTGCAAGAGGAGGCATATGGACTCCCTGAGTCCGTCACTGAAGACACAGACTTGGATGAAGGGAAGGCTCCCTAGGTCACCCCCTGAGGACGTCTCATTTGGAGACATCATGGAGATGTTAAGGATCAGGGGGTGGTCTGCCCCAAGGCTTCTTCGACGAGTCTGTGTTCTTGGAGGCATTCGAGGCGGCCCTTCTACCTCTTGGGTGTCCCCTCCTGCTGACCCCTGGTGGATCTTATCTCCATCAGGGCGTGGAAGGATCCGGACACCATTGAGCCTATCCCTAAGCGCCGGACCGCATTCTTTCTCCTCCATCAGACCGCACTCCACTGGAGTAAGGGTCCCCAGTAGATGCCATGATGATGGCTGCAGCCACGAAGAGGGAATTGGCCCAGGAGAGTCCCTCCGCATCCTCCGGGCAAGGAGTCCCGCTCGATGGATCGCATTGGGAAGCGAGTTTTAGTTCAGCAACCTTCTCCTTGAGAGCTGAACTACATGGCACATGTCATTAGGATGCAGCGGGATCTGATTAAAGAATACGCTGCATCTCCCCGAGTCCATCTCGAGTGAGGATAAACAGGTTTACTCCACCCAATGGCCACTCTCAGATCAGTTTCCAATACATCTATGCGGCTACTGTCTCATGCTACTGAGGGAGCCGCTAGAGCCAGCGGAGCAGGCCTAGTCATGAGGCGACAGGCCTGGCTCCGCCATTGTGATTTTGCAGAGCCCTTCAAGGCGACCTTCGCGAATGCCCTTTCGATGGTTCTGCCTTGTTTGGCAAGACTGTTCGCGAGACATTAGTCCAGAGCGAAAAGGACGGAAGACGCTGTCTGCCGCCGGAGTCCGCTTCTCAGCTCCCCAGACGCCCTTCTATAAGAACCAAAAGGGACAGAAGAAGATGTGGTTCCGAAGTCGCAGCAGTCCCAACCTGCTCCGGATAACCAGTCCTTCCGTGGCAGAGGAGGACGGGAGGTCGTCGTGCCAGAGGCAGGGGGCTCCTGGCAACTTTGGGTCCAGAGAACCCTTCTCTGAGAGACCCACGCAGCAGCCCTGAAGGGTTGCCCGGCTGTCCGCCTCTGGAGGCAGTCGGGGCGGTTTCGATGCACCTGACTTCTTGGGAGTCCATAACAACAGACAGTTGGGTGCTTGAGTTATATCCAGAGGATATTCAATACCCCTATTCAAGATTCCCAAATCTCGCAGCCTCCCAGATGTTCCACCCGACCAAAGGGACGCGGCAGCTATCGAAATCGAGCAGCTGCTAGAAAAAGAGCCATCCAGCGCCCCCAGATCAAACCGGATTAGGGTTTTACTCCAGGTTCTTTTGGTGCCAAAGAAGACGGGGACTTAAGACCAATCTTAGACCTTTCCCAGTTGAACCTGTCAGTAACCAAGCAAAAGTTCCGGATGGTCACCCTGCAATCTATACTCCCCCTCTTGAGGGAGAACGACTGGATGTGTTCCATAGACCTCAAGGATGCGTGGTACCACATTCGGATGGACAGACGATCCAGGAGGTTTCTTCGCTTCCGGCTGGGAGCCAGTCATTATCAGTTCAGGGTCCTCCGCTTTGGTCTCACCTCAGCCCCCAGGGTGTTTACCAAGGTGCTAGCGGTGGTAGCGGCCCACCTGAGGCTCCAGGGATTACAGGTCTTTCCGTACCTGGACGACTGGCTCCTGACGGCATCATCAAGGCATCTTCTGTGCTCAGCCAGGGATTACTTTCTGCAACTAGCACCAAGGCTGGGCATCACAATCAACTGGGAGAAATCTTTTCTGAATCCCACTCAAATTATAGATTTCATAGGAGGAAGACTAGACACCAGATCAATGCGAGCCTTCCTCACCCCAGACCGTATCGCCAGCCTGAAGTGTCATGTGACAGCGATCCTGCAACCATCTCCAACTGCAGCTTCGGTCCTGAGGGCCCTAGGTTCTATGGCGACAGCTATCCGCTTCTCATTCATGCCCGTACGCATGCGGGTTCTTCAATGGACCCTTCAAGTTCAGTGGTCCCCTCTTTATGCTCCTCTAAACGCTCCGATTGCGGTCAGCAGAGCGTGCAGGGACTCCCTTCTTTGGTGGCTTCTTTCTCCGGAGCCCCTGGCAGGGAGACCTTTTGCGCTGCATTTCCTGAGCCACAGTGACCACGGACGCTTCTTGCCTCGGGTGGGGGCATTCTGCGGAAAGATTGTCCAAGGCACGTGGAATCCCACAGAGGCGTCATTGCATATAAATGTCCTGGAAATGAGGGCGGTGCTCCTAGCGTTGCAAGCACTTCACCACGTTCTTCCTTCAGGGACTATTGCGATTCAGACAGACAACATGTCGGTAGTCTGGTATATCAACAAGCAGGGAGGAACCAGGTCTTACCCCCTTTGTCGAGAGGCCATGAGAGTCTGGGAATGGGCAATTTCCACCAAACACTTTCTGGTAGCAACGCACATTCCGGGAAAGTCCAACATCCTTGCGGACAAGCTCAGTCGCACTATCCTTTCTCCACACGAGTGGTCCCTCAATCCTCAAGTAGCGAAGAAGATTTTTGCCGTTTGGGGGCAACCCTGTTGCGATCTTTTTGCCTCTCCCTCAAACGCGACAATTTCTTCGCTCTGCTTCCCCCACCAGGGGAGTTCCCGAGGGATGCTCTGGTGCATGCTTGGCCTCCCGGTCTCCTTTATGTCTACCCTCCACTTCCTCTGATGCAGAGGCTTCTGCAGAAAGCCAACAGTTTGGGGAGCAGAATGATTCTCATTGCCCCATTCTGGCCTCGACAACCTTGGTTCCCATTTGTATGGTCTCACAAAATCAATCCACCATGGATTCTGGATCCAATTTCGGATCTCATCTCTCACCCTCTGGGAATGTCAGTTCCCAATCTGCGGACCCTGAAGTTGACAGCTTGGCTGCTCCAGTTCCAACTTTAATTAGGACTCCCGGTATCTCTTCACCGGTCAAGGCCATTTTAGTGGCTGCTCATAAACCTTCCACCAGACAGGTTTATCGGAGTAAATGGAAGAGATTCTCTATATGGGCAGGACAGAGAACTTTGGATCCTTTCTCAGCACCTATGTCAGCGGTGCTGGATTTTCTAACAGACCTCTTTCATCAAGGGGCTAGTTCTTCCACGATTAAGGTACAATTGGCAGCTATCTCGCATTATCACATTGGTCATGACACAGCTCCCCTTATGACGGCGAAATTATGCAAAACATTTCTCAAAGGAGTTTTTTTGTTAAGGCCTCCAGTCAAGGAGGTTGTACCGCCTTGGGACTTGTCTTTAGTCCTGCAGGCCCTTACTGCTCCTCCCTTCGAGCCTGCAGCTTCTTCTGATTTAAAATACCTTTCCTGGAAGACTGCCTTTCTGGTAGCTATCACTTCAGCCAGAAGGGTGTCTGAGCTTCAGGCTCTGTGTGTCAAACCGCCTTATCTTTCTTTCTTCCCTGATAGGGTGTGCCTCAGGACCAATCCATCTTTTCTTCCGAAGGTCTCTTCTGAATCCAATATTAACCAGTCAATCAATTTGCCGGTGTTTTTTCCCAAGTACTCAAACAAAGGAGAATACAAATTGCATTCCTTGGATGTTCATAGACAATTACGTTTTTATATTAACAGAACAGCTGGCCACAGGAAATCAGATCAGCTGTTCGTCTCCTTTGCTAAATTTGCTCTGGGTAAAGCAGTATCTAAAGTCACTCTATCTAAATGGATTGCTAATTGTATTCTGCAGGCATATGACACTTCAGGCAGACCTGCTCCTCAGAGGGTTACGGCTCATTCTACTAGGGCAGTTTCTCGCCAGCCGCCTTTAAGTCCCGTGTTTCATTGGATGATATCTGCTGCAGCTACTTGGGCCTCGCCTCATACTTTTATTTCTCATTACAAGGTGGATGTTGTTTCTAGAGGAAGAGCATCCTTTGGCTCAGCGGTGCTCCGGAACATCCTTCCATGATGGCCGCCCAAGATTCAGGTAGCTAGGGACTCTGTCCCACAGGTTGCAGACGAATGAAGTCTGCCTACTTCAGATTTAGAAGTTATGTACTCACCATAACGCTCCATCTGAGTAGGTGACTTCATACGGATGCAACCATCCCCCCCTCCATCCCCCTGACCTTTTTAGAGCGAGTATTTATGCTGATTTAGTGTACTGTTGTCAGTATTTTGAGGCAAACTCAATCTGAGGTCAGTCAGGGCTTGGCAAGGGATTATGGGTAAGAGGGAGGAGCTAGGAGCTCGGAGCCTAAGCTTTTGAATTGCCGGCTCGGATCCGAGGTCGGATCCGATACCCACAGGTTGCATCCGAATGAAGTCACCTACTCAGATGGAACGTTATGGTGAGTACATAACTTCTAATTTTAAAACCATTGCTTTATGATCATTCATACTTTAAATACACTTTTATGGACATTTTGGCTTTCTTCAATTGCTCTTCAACCTGTTGTGCACCACGTATTTTTTCACTTCTGTAAATTCCTTGCTTTCTAAATTCATCTAGGCACCTATTGTGCCTATTATTTCATGTCTCATTTTGCTTTCATTGTGACCACAGAACATCTTATATAAATTACTAATTTATTTGTTTTACCTGCAGTTAGCTTTTATTTTTGAAGCTTTCCACCCCTTCATGTATCAGTATGAAGTCATAGATTGCTGTCTGTTGTTTTTCATTTACTATATTCATCACACTCCTGCAACTGGAGCACATTTTTAAACATTTTCCTTTAATTTCATTATAGATAGCTCAAATGTTGCAGCTGTTTTCAGTAGGTCAAAGTTGCTTGCTATCCGCACAAAGCAGCCTCATCCTCTCATTATCAATTCTAACTTGTCAATTAGCTCAGCCTGCAGGTTGAAAAACTTCAGGTCTTGTGCTTGATAAATAATACATTAAACACTGATTTCAATTGTTTTAAAGTATCTTTCATTTTGTACTTTTTAGTTATACCAAAGAATCCTTCACCACACACACACACACACACATACACACACACACAATATATATATATATATATATATATATATATAGAGAGAGAGAGAGCGGTCTACCTCTAAATTTCGAAGTTTCAAAACTTCAAACTTCTTATGGTCTCGATCGTAAGAAATTCAAAGTTTTGAAACTTCAAAATTTAGAAGTAGACCCAATCCCATGCATTTAAACTACTGTAATCACTCAATGTTTGCAGTGCATTTAATTTTAAAGAATATCTTCCTAAACTGTTTCACTTGGCCTAAAACTAGCAGAACAGTAATCATTTGTTTCCTTTCCCACTTCATTCTCCAGTTGTCAAAGAACCTTTATTAGAAGTAAAAGTTTACAGTTTGAAAATAAATATTGCTTTTTACCAGACGTGTAATATAATGCACCTCCTCCAGTTAGATATAAACTTTCATTTTTAAGTTAAATGTAAAATATTATTATTGTATTTTACATTTATGGTAATCAAATAGTTATTTTATCTCTGGTGCTTACTATTTTTGATGGCTTCAAAGTATCATTTAGAGTGCAACTCACATTTTAATTATATAATTATATAAGAGATTTTTGTACCTATAAACAGATATTCATATGATTTAAGTACTATCGTCAATATTCCCAGTGCTCTTTTTAGAATCTCTCATGTTTTTGGAAGGTCTTTAATCTCCTTTGTTGTATCCATCATTTTGGTAAACAGGAAAATGCTTTCTAGGAAATCTCTACACTGAATTTTCTCTAGTTTGCCTTTCTACATTTGTTGACTGGGTACTTATTCCATCATCCTTTTCTCCAGAATAAAATTCCTCTTTTGTTTTTGTCAGTTCATCTTGTGCCTGTTGAGGATCTTTGTAGATTCTTAATCCATCTGGATGGAAAACTTAAAGTAATGCAGGATATAATACTATGAAATTTTTATTTTTCTGCATAGGCTTTTAGAAGGAAGAAAAGCATTTCTGTTGATTTATATTTGTAGTGAAAAGTCATTGTTCACATAGGTTCTGCGGTCTAAAACTTTTAAGATTGATTTGTTTTTCTTCCACAAAATAGAAATAATTTATTTTTAGCTGGTGTATCTGCAGTTTAATAAATATAGGTTTCAGCTGCTTTCTCAATTTCAGTTAGGAAAATGTATTCTGTGTGCTCTTTCTATTTTATTATCAGCAATAGAATGTGTGGTCCATGTGCTTAGACATATTCTCATAAAGCTTTTTACAGTCCTTCCCATAGATTTTTCTAGTACTGCTGTAAACTTCAAATTGTTTCTGTGTGACCTATCCTTGAGTTCATCCAGTTTCTGTGCCATTTGTTCATATTTTAGTTGCTGTGTCATTATGTATTTTTCTTTAATATCCTTTTCAGAAGTTTGCATATCAGCTATTTCCTCTGAATGCATAGTTGAAACATTTTCTGTTTCCTACAGCCTTCAGTTATTATGTGTGTTTCAACAGGGAGACACTTACCTTGAAAATCTTTGAGTACATTTGGCCAATCTGTCTGTCTAGGATGACTGAGGAATTTTCTCCTTCAACCACCATAAACCTCTACTTTTCTCCTCTCTTCAACAATGCTTTCAGTCTCATTCTGAGTTTTCACAGTATTCACACTCGTTCTACTTTTTCTCTTCTTTGTTGACCTTCTGGGTGTCATGAAAATTTCAGCTACTTTTTTTGGTTGACAATTTACAGCAGTTTGTAGGCTTTTGCTGATTTAATGGTTGTCAACCCAGAAATGTGGTTTTAGCTGCTCACACAACTGTCACCATTTGAGATCTGGGTATAGTCAAGGATATGGAGATCTACCTTGTGGCCTGTATGAGATATGCAACAAGAGGGTACTGGCTGTCATCCGGGTGTGCCCACATTTTATCTGCACATCTTACAGGGGGCAATCTGAAAGTCTGTATGGATGCAGAAGATGTATATGCTCATAATTACCAAAAGACAGTAAAAATAAACTTTTAGTCAGAACAGATGCTTCACTGAAGGTGCAGGCAGACAACTTTAGTAATTGGGCATTGACTGCAAACAAATCAATAAGATTCCAAGACAGGGATTTAAAACACATACTGAGACTGTAGAACCTAATTTCAGTTATGTAGAAGATACCTTAAATGTCTTAAAATGGATAGATTTTTAATGGCACTATCTAACAATTTATGAAAATGTGTGTTTCAAAATAATGTGCAAAACTCTGAAAAACTGTTAGCCTTAGCAGACCATTTGTTATTGTTTGAAACTGTAAATATTAAGTCAGTGATGGCGAACCTATGACATGCGAACCAAAGGTGACACTCCATTACATTTTGTGTGACACACCAGAGTTCACCAACTCCTGAGTTACCAAAGAAACTGCTTTTTCATTTGCTGCTTGTGTGAAGTGCATTGAATTATTTTGTGCCAGGAGCCAGTTCAGCAACACTGCTGCAGTGGTTAGGAAGTTATTAATGGCAGACTATTTTGGTATAGTTTATTGATAGAGTTTGCAAAGGGCAGTGCTGCCATTGTTTTCTCTTTGTGGTTACACTTCTGCAAAGGAAGTAGTTTGCATTTCTAGGAGTCTGTTGTTTTACATTTCTTTCAACTGTCCCTCTTAATCCCTCCTAAAACTGGCAACTTTTTAAACTTAATAATGACAATAATTAGATTTATAGAGTAATTTTACTTCAGAAAATGGATATTAATTCACATTCATTTTTTTCTGTCAATCTCTCAAATTAATAGTACTGTTAGTTTAAAACTGTCCATACCTCTTATTTCTAGATTTGTCCCTAATTCTGTTGAGATTTATCCCTGAAGTATTGAGAGCCGTGCTGTTTTATTTGATTTATTTAATTGATTTATTTTTTGTTTGGGGGAGGGGGTGACTTGCAAGCAGATTCAAGTTAGGCATTTTCCAAATTTTTGACACGTTGAACCCAAAAGGTTCGCCATCACTGTATTATGTCAAGCCTGCATGCAGCAAGGGCTAATAACAAGCCTTCTTTTGTATGTGTATGTCTGTAAGGAAACAAAATAAGTGTGATTCTGTGCATGCAAGTAAACAAAAAGCAAGTGAGCTAATTTGCTTTAAATGTTCTAATAACAACTCACAGTGAAGTATTGTACAGCTTATGACAATACCATTGTGCTGGTAAAGTATATTAGCAATAGTCAAACAGCTGTTAATCAACCTCTGTCTGAGGGTAAACTGATGGAATGTGGTCAGGATGACTGCTTAGTCTCTGTAAGTGTAGAATCTGCCATCTGCCATTGTTCTATTACCAGACTTAATAAATGTACTACTCTTGAAAATAGGAAGGAATTACAATGATAGTTAAATGGAGGAAGCATAATTGCTTTAGTTAGAACTGTTAGAACACAGTAGGATTGGTAGCATAACGCAACCAGCAATCAGAAAATTAAAATGATGTATGCACATGGGGTCATGAAGGAGTACCCTATAGCCCACGTAGAATTGAAAACTAGAGCAAAGTTCCCACCCTGTAGCGTTGGTACTTAAATAGGCACATGTTGTGATACTTGGGCTAGACGTTACCCATTTTAAACACTTGTGGAAAATGTTGAGGGGCAAAAAGAGATGTATTGAGAAAGGTGTACATCCCTAATAAAGACAAAGCCATGAAAGTTTCCATTCTGGGTAAAAGATAAACCTGAAACTGAATAAAACTATGAAACAAATTAATACAGAGAGAGAGAGAGCGAGAGGGAAGGAAGGACTGACAGTAAGGGATAATCTACAAACACCAGTAGTCAAAAGTACTAAGAGAAGTCAGCACAGAGACTGATACAGAGGTGCTCTTAGTTATGAGAAGGAAAACGTGTAAAACTCAGAAGGTAGCCAAACAGAACCTTGGGCAGGAAACCAAGCAAGAACCAAAGCAGAACTCTAATATTAGAATACACAGAGCCAGAACTAAGTTAGAGAGTGGAAACCTACCATGCCTTCAGACCAAAGGCAATTACTTTTATAAAATGTCCCTTTTAGAAAAGGGGCTAGGTGAAGAAGATAAAACAATACCTGTCTTTGTGGAAGATGATGTTACTTCCTCCACTTCCTATCAGTGCATGGATGAGAGTAATGCTCTCCTGACTGATCTCCTCATAAGCCATGCCAATTTTAGCAAAGTCCAAGTGGGAAGATGAGAGTTAGAGAAAACATAGCAATAACCGAAGAGACCACAGAACAGAATAGTCTGATCTGAAAAATATTTGCTTCATAGAATCACTAAAGCTAGTGAACAGATATTGAGCCAGTTATTGTTACCAAAAATATTTCAGAAGTCTTATACTAAAGCTGGTGCACACCCACGTTTTCGTTGAATATTTAAGAATGGATAAATCAAAGGCTAGGATTTTAGCTAGGTTTTACTGGCTGGTTATTTTGAAAAAAAACCCAGAATATTTCTGTGTAGCTTACCTAGATTGCCACAAGACAACACCTAACCCAAGGCTTGGGAACCTTTTGATACCCTTACCTATAATAGAGTCACATTTGGCTGAATAGCTATGGACCTTGTTGGTCTCCTTGTGGAGTTAACAGAGTTCACCAGTACATACTGGAAATTAATTACTGATTATGCCATAAACTTCCCAGAAGCAGTTCCCCTAAGACAAGTAACTGCTAAGACTAAAGTGATAGAACTAGTACTACTATTTTCCAGGGTTTGGAATTCTCTGAGAAGTCTTTATGGGCAAAGGTACTACATTTATGGCTTGTGTAATGCATGAGCTATGTCAGTTCTCTAAGGTGAGGTAACAAAGAACCTAGGAATACCATCCTCAAACAGATGGGCTAGTGGAATGCTGAAACAAAACTTTGAAAGTCATGCTTTGTAAAGCTATAGAACAAGATGGAACAAATGGAGACCAGGTACTTTCATACCGCCTCTTTTCTGTAAGAGAAGCATCACAAACCTCAGTTGGATTTACACCCTTTGAGCTACTGTATGGCAGACATCTGTGAGATGTCCAAGACACAGTAAACTAAACTTGGGAAGAAAGAGCACTCCCTTTAAGAGTATGGTAGGATATTACACAGAATTGCAAGGCAAGCCAGTAGCTGTAATGCTTATTGTCTAAGAACATATGGAAATAAATGTAATAATCTCAAGAACGTACAACAGAGATACTCATCCTAGAGAATTTCAGACATGGGACAAAGTACTTGTGTTATTACTGGCAACAACAAATTTCTTTTAAGTTGTAAGGCCCTTTGGAAATGATAGAGCAAGTAAATGAAGTAAAACTCTTATCTCAGAACTGCTTTATACTTCAAACAGTAGAAAACAAACGTCTTCACTTTATCCATGTCAGTCCCAACACCAAACACAATTGTACTACTTTAAGAACAGCTAACTGGCTTCCAATACAGGGTAAAACATCATTTTTATTATGCTTAGTATTATTGATTTATGACAATTACTGTTTACCAATTAAAAATAAACTGCAGTTCAGAAGTAACCTCTACTCTCTGTATGGCCCTTCAAATACAGCACTATATAGACCACCTTTTAAGCTTGTAACTACAGAAAGTTCCTTCTTAAAAGCTGTTCCAGCTTCCTGGAACTAATTGTCAGATACTGCCAGCTAAACAAATAATGTAAAATCTTTCATAAAACCAGTAAAGCAACATGTGAAGAAAGAAAACAGATGTGATTATGTCACTAAACCAGAACAATGTTAAAATTTGCTATTGCCAAATAAGATCCAATGTAAGTCACATTTTAACTTATTCTATAGTATCTTTAGGGCAAATTACTTGCTTGTTTAACATTATTAAAGCTCATCACTGTTTACTGTTGGTTTATTTTGTTAAATGAAAATGTGTTACTTAACTGTATTTTATGTCATAATTGTTTGGATCATAATTTGTAGCTCATTGTTCATTGTTTTCTTTTGCTCCTGTGACCCCACGCCTTACCTGAAAATGTTCTTTGGACCAGTGTACCAACCCAGTTAACAAATAGTAAATAAAATAAATTACAAAGTGAGGCAAACTGGAAAGAGAAAACCCAAACTGATGTATCACAAATATGTAGTGCAGCCTTGGAATGAAAAATTGGGCAACTTTGAAAGAGAAAACTCAGAGACATCAGATGTTGGTGTCACAGCCTTGAATAAAATGAGGTTTCTGTAGTGAACATGTTTGCTGAAAAAATTAAAAACTCCACAGTGTTTTCTTAAGAAAGTGTAGCATAAACACTGTCAGTAACTCAGAGAAAGAAAGTTAAAGAACTCCAGAATAGGGGCACAATATTAGAACTATATCTCTATCTAGCTATCTATCTATCTATGCCTGGTGAAAAAGTAAATGTAAAAACCCTATCAAGTATCAGAATCCTAATGGAAAGCAGTAAAGGAGAAAATACAGAAAATGCTGAATCCTTGGTCATAGAGAACTCACAGAGTGAATGGAATAGTTCCATTGTCCTGGTTCCTAAACTTGATGAGACGAGATTTTGCAATGACTTTAGAAAGCTGGTCTATTCAAATTTGATTCCTTTCCCATGCCTAGAGTGGATTAACTGGTAAAAAGTTGGGTAAGAATAGATTTTTGTCCATAGTGCACTTGACAAAGGGTTACTGGCAAATTCCATTAAATCCAGCAGCTAAGAAAAACTGCATTTTCCACACCAGGTATCCTTTATCATCCTAGGGTGATGTTGCTTCACCTTCATGGTGTGCCAGTAATGTTCCTGCAACTTATGGGCCAGATTCTTAGACCCCATATAAGGTAAGCAGCAGCTTACCTTTAAGATGTAATTTTTTTCTGAAGAATGGGAAAGTCACCTTACCAAGCTACAAGCTGATTTAAATTCCTTTCAACAAGCTGAATTAATAGTTAAACCAATCAAATGTAAATTGAGCATGGAAGAAACCTGGTATTTGGGCTGTGTGGCAGGAAGGAGGATAGTAAAACCCCAAACAGGAAAGGTCAATACTTAGTTGCCCTATTATTCACTCAAGCTCATAAGACATATTTGACTCCTGTAATGATTCACTGAATAGCTGCTGCCACTCATGGTGTTTACTAGGCAGGTAGGAACAGAAGTAGATTATGTATCACCTGCATACCATATGCATATGTGGAAAAATGAGAATCATCAATCTGCCTATCACATACCTTTGGGATATGAGTGGACACTGAAATACCCTGAGAAAGCACATACAAACACAAGAAGGACATGCAGACACTACATAAAAGGCACCCTAACTGAGAATAAAACTGGAGGGCCTCTTGCTGTGAGAGAACAGCCTAACTCACCATGCCACTGTACTGCCCATACCCAAGACCAAAAAGACAATGCAAGAACTTTTGAGGATGGTCAACAGCAACTGCAAATTTATACCAAACTTTGTCTCTATTGTATGTTTCTTGATTAATTTAACCAAGGAGAATGCTCCCCCAATGTCAAAAAATGGAAGAAACAGACCAGGCATTCAAGAAGTTAAAGAGCACATTGTGTTGTAAGCCATCATATTAGGCCCAAACTTCTCTAAACAGTTCAAAGTCATGGTTGAAAGCATGAAATGGATACTCATACATGTGAGTTTATTAATCCCAACTTTTCACATTAATAAGACTTAAGAAGGTGAAATCTTGAACTTTCATGAAATACCTGGATTAGCAAGCCAAATCATGACATATGGAAATATATACTTATGAAACACATTACAACTAAACTGACACTGTTGATGCTGTCTGTGTGTGTGCGTGCGTGTGTGTGTGTTTGTGCGTGTATGTCTATTGTTAGGTGCAGTTTTGAAGTGTGAGCTGCTTGGCAGGCCAATAATCTCCATACAAAAGCTTGCAATATTCTGTTTAATTCCACTGCCATGAGACCATGAGCTTGGCAACCTATAGTTGGTGCCATTTACTGCAATGTTGGGTGCTGGTCAAGTGGTGGTGGAATTTTTTAGTTCCTTGTTTTTTCTTTGGTTACTAATATTCTATTTAACCAAAAAAGGCATAATTACTAGTAATTAACTAGTGGATACATTTCTAAAACAAGCAACAAATTAAGTGAAAGTAATAGAAGTAAATAATCAACTCTTTGGATACTGATGTGTCTAAAAGTAGCAGATCTCCCTTCTCTAACTTTCTTCTTCTTTTCTATTTAATTGGTTTGCTTGTGTCATGCCAGACACTCAACTAAATTAGTAGTAAGCTAACTAGAAATAATGCAGGATGTACTGTTCAACCTATCTTGATCTCTGTCTATCTTAATTGCTAGTGACTATAAAATGCTGAAAATGACCTATAGTTCAAGCACACTGCTAATATCACAAATGCTACAGGCATCCTTAATCAACCTGAAAATGGCTGACCAAGACATCTGCAGTCTTCCATTTCACCCTCTTTCAAAGGGCCTCAGAGTGTGGATTGACTAGACGTATTGGCTCTGGGTCTGTTTGGACTCTCTTTTTTACATATTACTGAACAATACGTACTACTGTCTGGTGTATTTCCTGTCTGAGTGAACCCGCTCAGCTTTTAGACAAGGATGCTACAGTAGCACCTCAACATCATAGTATGCTTCCAATGACTTCATAATTTCCACTGGAGTACTTAGTGGCTTAAGTAGCACTTGTTACCGTCAACCAAAACTTGCTGAAAAGTGCTTTAAAAATTATACTGATCTATATTATTAACATTTTGGCATCCCTTATATTAAAAACCATTAATATTCATAATCCACTGGCTTATGCAACCATACCTGAGATATTTTTCAGCAAAAGTGTGTCTTATCACAGTTCCATTAATCTCATGGGTGGGGGGACACTGGCATTCTGCTGCACTGCTGTTATAATAAGTGGATGTGCTTTTCCTGGAAGAGATGCATGCTTGTGTCATATTGTCAAATGATATCAATAATAATTCTGTGCTCTTCTATAGCTGCTCAGCTGACTTTCTCATCTGATATTTAAGATTTTAATCTGGTTCTGTCATACTCAGTATATGATTTCTAGACTAATTCTGTTTTTTGAGGACAGCGGATGTACATGTGCAAAGCTGTCACAAACACCTCCAAACTTTGTCTAACTACTCAGACCTGAATAAAGAGATTAAATGAGAGCAATACCCATTGCTTACTATTAAAGAAGCGGGCTCAAGAATGATGAATAAAAATTTATTTTCAGAATTAGATGAAAACTAAAGATTCCTAGAGATGCAACTAGTTGAAGAAATCTCTAGACTGTGTAGATTTAATACATTTTCGGAAGGTATAGGTTCCATAGACTTCTTTTTGGTATTTCATCAGCACCAGAGTTATTCCAAAGAACTGTTGCATGAGTAATTTAATACTTAGAAGGTTTTGTAAATGTAACCAGTGATCTATTATTGTGGGGTCATACACAAGAAGAACATGACAAAGACTGATTCAGACGTGGAATACATTAAGCCAGCATTATTTTAAGATAAATGTGAGCAAATGTAAAATAACAGAGAAAAGTGTTAAATATGTGAGTCATATTCTAATGTTGGACAGACTGAAACCTGACACAGGGAAAAGTCAGAGAAATCATATATATGTCAAAGCCAGAAGATAATCAAGCATTACAAATTTTTCCAGGAATTATGTAGAGTTTGTGCCTAATGTGCCTGAAATAACTACATCCATAAGAAAGTACATAGAGCAAGCTGGAGCCTGTGAACTGAGTTATGAAAATGAAGAGTTTTGAAATGTTTAAGAAATTAGTTATAGAAGATGAAGTATTAAAACTGTATGGTATTAATAAGTCAGTGTTTTTGCAGGTAGATGCCAGTTAGAATGGTATAGGAGATGTAATCTAACAAAAGAGGAGACTAATTATTTGTGTTTCAAGAGTATCTATACATCCACAAAAGAAATATGCTCATATAGAATGGGGATTGTTAGTACAGTGTATGAATGTAAGAAACTCCACAAATATATATCTATGGTAAAGAGACTCAAAAAAAATGTTCCCCAAACTCTTGAGAAAGATATTCAGAAATCTTTGTAGAAAGCATTTTTGAGATTATTTTGAGTTATATGAAGTAATCAAATTGAGAGACACAAGAGCAAGTGGGATTAGTGCATTAAAGTCTGTATTCTTGAGACTGGGGATACCTGATGCTATCATATATGATAATGATCAGCAGTACAAAAGTTTGGAATTCAGAATATTTGTGCATGACTGGAAATTAAGATGTGTTACTTCCAGTCCACACTATTTGCAGTATGATTGACAGGTTGAGAAAAGTATCTAAACAGTGAAAATTGTCAAGGGGGTGAGCTCTATCAGTAGCAGGGACTCTGGGCAGAATTCAGAAAGATTACACCCATTTTACCCCTTGTGGTAACCATGTCTGATTCAGAGATAATGTTCCCACAATACTGTGTCAAGATGTGGTACAGCACCATGGTGGGCTGTCTGTGCAGCCTACCAAAAATGTGAAAGAGGCATTCTGGGGGATTCTATGCTAATTAGACATGGGCCTCCCCAAAATGCCTGTGGTAAGGCATTTATACAGCCAAGTGATCCAGAGAATCACTCCACTAAGTTACCAAAACCACCCATGTTAATGAACATGGCTAAAAGTTCACGTTTGCCCATTGTTTTCAAGGGTGGGATTGTGTTAGCGGTAAGTGCCAGGGTGTTTAGCAGCAAGGAAATGGTAGTGAGAAGTGTCCATGTGTATATATGTGTGGTTGCATGTGTTAGCTTATGTAGAGGGATGAGTGGCTCTGGGTGTGTGTGTGTGTGTGTGTGTGTGTGTGTGTGTGTGTGTGTGTGTGTGTGTGTGGGTGTGTCTGTGTGTCAGTATTTGTGACTGTGTGTCTGAGTGGTTGCTTCAGGGGCTTAGTTAGGGGATAGATAGGGTAGGTGTGTATGTGTGCTTATGTGGCTGAATGGGTGAATGTGTTCTTAAGTGAGATCAGGTGAGGGGAGGCTCTATGTGTATGGTGGGGGGCTGGGCTGTCATACTGCCACACTCCCACATACTAACCAGAAAATCCATAATATTGCAGGGTGAGGGACATTAGACACTGGGGATACTCTTTGCATCATGCCCTACAGCCATTTAAAAATGTAGGTCCTGTACTGTTGCCATTCACAAACAGTTCATGAGTAGAGCTTTAGCTCTCTGCACTACCACTAGACATCAGGGATATTCTTACATATTTCCTTAAGTCCTGGGTAAAAACAGTTTAAAAAGATGGGAGTAGTACTCTCAACACACACACACAGCTGCTTAACAGAGCATTAGCCTCTACACCACCAGTAGACAACAGGGATATTCTTAACATACTGTCTTAAGTCTTTAAAAACAGATACAAGTTAAACTAAAGGGGCTATTCAAACCTTGTACCTTTGGCATAGATTACATTTTGTCAAGCCAGAGGCTTAATCTTCTATGCTAACTGAGGAAGGTTTCAGTTACATTATTTTTTTTAAACTATAAGAAGTATGAAACTCTAATGTCTGGCATTACTGACTGATTGCAATGGTTCATGAGTTACAAGGGACAAGACATGTATAAAAGTCAATATCATGGGTGTTCTGTAAAGTTAGGGACAGTTTAAAACTATTACTTGGACTTACTTAAGTAAACAGAGCAACAGAACCAGAGTCATGATGTACTTTACAACCGATAAGAAAAAAAACTCTGTCTGCCATTTTTGACTAACTGCAAGTATCTGTGATTTATAAGGGCAGAGATAAAAATTAAGAAGATATATCGGGGATGCTCTGTCAACTCGGGGAGAGGTAAAAGGTATGTTGGTGTATGTGTGTTTGACTGTCTGATGTATGAATGGGGGGTGCCTGTTCTGACACTTTGCATGGGCCACCAGTAGTAACTAATGGATGAAAATGCTGATTTGCACTCACAGTAATTGCAGGTGACTTGGAGACATGCAAATTAGCTGATAATGAGGTCTTTCCTCATTGTAACTAACTTGACTCAAAATGACACTTTCAGATCTCAGTGGGCATAACTCCTTGTGCCCTGGCAGAATTTATTTTTTGAATTGTCACACAGTACATAGCCATTCTTTGAGATGCTGTTCTGAATGTTTACTAAAATTTAGTTTTATTTTCTGAAACTTTTTCCCTTTCCTCATGTTACTGTTTTGCTTATTCAAAGACTTAGACAAAGCATATATTAAACCTACTACAGCATCATACACAGACCAAGGAATACATACATTACTTTACATGGAGTGTATACTTTGCTTAGAGCCAACAGCAGCAAGCATAGACTAAAATTCTCTATTTACGGTGTAACATTCGTTAGACTGCACAGAACAAGATAACTTGGGGCAGTTTCTCACAAAATTTTCAAGCTAACAACAAATACAACATTTTGCTCCAATCAATCTATAGACAGTTATGTTCTTTAACATGAATTCCTCTTTAGCATCTTTATACAACTGTTACCTAGTTTTACCTCAAGATAGAAACTTACAATTTTTCCGTGGAGTACTCGGTTGTCCTTCTCCAGCACATTGCGTGATGGTTCTGCTGGCATCACATGTCCTTCAGCCATGTCAGTCTTCTTCTAGACTATGTTAAGTTGTGTCCTGGCAGATTTAATGTTGGACAGCTGTATGGACTCCCTTTTTATAAAAAAAAAGCCTCTATTGAATATCATTTGTGACATAGAAAAACTTACATTCAAATGAAAGTAATCAAACCACATTAACAATTCACATTTACAAATATTATACACCACATGTATTCTTCTATACCATACAGGCAAAGTAGCATTACACAAATTGTTCAATTTGTGCCTTCTCTTAAACCTCATTCCTCCTCCAAAACAATTTTCTGCATGTATTGTTCCCACAATTTCCATTTTTTTCTATGTATTTTACTTCTACACTTTTCCAAAAAAACTCACTTCCTGTTCTTTTATCTCTTTTACAATATTCATTACTTCAAGTATACTTGGTTTAGACTTTGATTTTGATTTTCTAGTTATTGCTTTTGCAGCCACCAGAATTAAGCTTAACAAGGCATTACTATATATAGGCAATTCAGATCCTGCATCCCAGCTCAAAAAAAAAAAATAATAATTTCCTTAGTTACACTCATTTGCTTGCCAAGTATTCCTGACCGAGTACTCTATAGGGAATTGTTAAAGTCTGCCCACTCATTACACACCAAGAATATACCTTCCCCGATACCTCTTTCTTCCCCATTACACCTTTAACATTAGCCATCTACCCGAGATTTAAAAGCATCTTTGCAAACACTTCCAGGCAAAAATCTTAAATT
This sequence comes from Protopterus annectens, assembly GCF_019279795.1. NCBI lineage: Eukaryota > Metazoa > Chordata > Ceratodontiformes > Protopteridae > Protopterus > Protopterus annectens. The sequence continues at coordinate 806,348,241 of NC_056743.1, forward strand.
CTCTAGATTCTGTTGCATATTTGGAGCCATACATATGTCTTCCCATTGTTTCTTTGTGAGTTGCTTATCTAATCTCTCTTTCCAAACTTTTCTGACTTACTCAGATAGATTCCTGTAGTTATCATGCAATAGTTTATATATCCTACTAATTATCCCCTTTTAACAGCAGCTTCTGTTCTAGATTCAATTAAAAACTCAACCAATGCATGTCTATCATTTAGGATTCCTCTATCCCTTTCTCTTTTCTATACTCTGATATCAATCCCTGACAAGTAAGGCAATCGCTAGCCTGCAATCCAAATACCTTCTTAGTGTATTCCCATTCTATTAATTTTCCCTCCCTAAATCTTTTCCCCAATACCCTGTTTTCTTTGCCAGCTTTTTCCAGTAAATTCCAGCACCCTCCTGCTTGTTCTCTGTACCCCTAATTGCAGTTACCTGTATTGGCATAATCTCTTTTCTCTCTTCCTATGCTGGGTTCATTCTTAGTGTACTTTCTGCTGCTTTATGACTATAATATTCTGTATGACTGTTGTTATTCTCTTTAAGGATCTGCATCCAAAATCCCACTCTTTCCTTATTTCTTGAATTATCCCAACCCCTCCAGTTTATCATTCCTTTCAATTGTAAACTGTAGCTTTCTGCTTCTGTTATGTATAAGAACCTTAATTTCATACCTCCAAAATATCCCTTCAAATCAGGTAATCCTAAACCTCCTTGTTCTGTTGGAGGGTTAACTTACCCCACTTAACGCTTAACCTCTTCCCTTCTCAGATAAAATACTTCAACTCATTATTAATTACTATCTACAACTTCTCCTATGTTTGATAGAAATATGCTTGACCTGTGCTTAAAACTAAAGGGACCAAAAACATTTTTACTGTTTGCATCTTGCTATCCATATCTAAAGGCAAGAGCATCCATTTTCTCAGTCTTTTGTATTATCTTTTCTTTAGTCTCTTCCTGCATATCTTTAGCTGCCTTGGCAGAATGCTTTTTAATCCATCCTCCTAATTATTTTATTTTATCATGTCCTCAAAAATATGGGTATTGATGAAGCAATGCTTGTGTGAGTACATAGTTTACTGCTATAACCTTTGTTTTATCTTCATTCATTTTGCATATATATAAAAAAAACAGAACCGTCTCAGAATATTCCATAGTACTGAGATTTTTCCTTTTCTGGTTCCATCAGGTACAAAATAATATTATCTGAAATAAAACCAACTTCCCATTGAACACCATACCAATTACATCCTTGAATTACTTAGCCCTTTATTTTCTTTGCTAATGGTTCTAAACATAATAAAAATAGCAAAGGGGAATGAGGACACCCCTGCCTGGTTACTCTGTTCAGACACAATTTATCAGAGAGGAACCCTCCCACTTTGATTTTTTCCTCTGATCCCTCATATATCCTTCTAATTAACAAACTTGCAGTCTTGCACACCTTCCACTCTTATAAAATAAAACAAGTGTTCTGGAATGATCAAAGGAGCAGGAACAAAATAGAGTATAAAATTATTTTTAATCACCAGAAGTTAAAAATGTGCATTTAATGCCATAATACAATACCGGAATTTGCATCCAAACCACAAGACTTCATCAGGACTAACTCAGCGTACTCAATACATTACTTTTCTACTAATAGCAGCTAATTCAACAATAAAACAAAATTAAATAAGTAATTAATGCCATACTAAAAACTCCATTAAAACAATCAGAGCTGAAAACCAGAGTTTGTAAAATAACATATCTTAAAGGCATATTCACCTGTACATGTAATTACAGCATCTAAGAAACTATATATATATATATATATATATATATATATATATATATATATATATATATATTCACTTTATAACCTCGAAATGCTGAAATATCGAATTTCAGTATCTCGAGACTATAAAACCGAATCCACAAAACACCAACAAACAAAAACCGCAAAACCACATAACCGAAAACACCGCACACACTACACTAAACATACAACACAACACCCACATCACAACACAAACAAAAAAACAACACACATACACAACTCACACACACATAAGCAGGGGGGCAAGCCACCCTGCACCCCCCATGTGGGGGGCTGTGCCCCCCACACCCCCCCTACGTATATATACTAACTCCAAGATTGCACAAACACAACACAAAAGCTCACTCACACATGCACATTCTCCAATCCCTCACACACAACCTAACTCCCACTCAAAACCCTTACAAAACACTCACTTACCTGACATAAGACCTACATCCACACACGGCACCGCGCACCAACAAAACACAAACCCGGACATTATGTAGCGCAACTTCATAACCGCGAATTCAACATATTCGAGATGTATGAAATTCGTGATTATGAACGTTTGCTATTTGTAACATTCGACTTTATAGCTTCGAGATACTGAAATTCGACATTTCAGTATTTCGATGTTATAAAGTGAACCTATATATATATATATATATATATATATATATATATATATATATATATATATATATATGGGTCTACTTCATATGATCGACAGCTCATATGATTGACACCAAAACACTGAAAGCTCAAAACACCTAAAGCTCATATGAGCGACACTCATAACATCGACACATGAAATCCAAAGCATTATGCCCTTTCCCCACTGTAGCGTGACCCTGGAGTAGGAATAAATAGTTAGGGGGTGTGGGGGCATAGCCCCCACATTTACATGAATATAGTCAATTCTGTTAAAAGTATCATATGTAAGTTTAAAATTTATGACATGTGGGGGGCTTTGCCCCCACACCCCTAACTATTTAGTCCTACTCCAGGGTTGCGCTACAGTGGGGAAAGGGCATAATGCTTTGGATTTCATGTGTCTATGTTATGATTGTCGATCATATGAGCTTTAGGTGTTTTGAGCTTGCAATGTTTTGGTGTAAGTCAAATGGTTGTCAATCATATGAACTTTCAGTCATATGAAGTAGACCCATATATATATATATATATATATATATATATATATATATATATATATATATATATATGGGTCCACTTTGTTTTATCAAAGTTTGAAAACTTCTCTACGCATATGGCTGAGACCATATGATCGAAGTTTTGAAACTTCGAACACTTTGCATTGAGATCACCATGCCTTGCTGTAGTGGGATCTCGGAGTTGGTATATTTAATCAGCAGGGGGTGTGGGGGCTTGCCCCCCCTTCAAAAATGTAAAGGTAACATTTTTTGTGTACTTTGTATTTTTATTTTAGTTTAGAAGTTTCAAAACTTCAGTCACATGGTCTTACCCATATGGGTTTCAAAGTTTTGAAACTTTGATAAAACAAAGTGGACCCATATACAGATATATATACACACACAGATACTATTGAAATTAAAAAATATAATTTATATCAATTGCCCATTGTTGTAACTACTACTCATTATTTCTAAATAAATGTTTCATAAAGATGTTTTTTTTTTTTTTTTTAGTAAAATGATTGTATTACTATTTGTTCATAGAGGATCAAGCTAACCTTCTCCAATTGTTGTGTCTTTCGGCTTTTCCCGGTTAGGGGTCGCCACAGTGGAACTCCGGTCTGCTAATGATTGGCAGTATATTTTTACGTGCCGAGTTGCCAGCCCTGATGCACAACCTTCAACGAAGGTACACCCATTCACGCACATCTCCACACAGAAGATGCTTTAGCTGAGAATCAAACAGGACAACGTCTTACTATGAGGCGACAATGCTACCACGGCACCACCACTGCAACAGTACTATAGATAAATATAAATCCATAAGAAATTAAATATGAATCCATTAAAATAAATGAAATGTGTTCTAAAAATAGTGGAAATTAGAAAAAATGCATAAAAATTATTGTTGTTATTAAAATTGCCCTCGACAGCCTTATTTTACAGTTTTGCTGCCCTTAGTTTTAAAATATGAGTAATAGACACATTTTCATTAATTCAAATAAAAATAAACTAGAGAGCAGCAAACATGGCAGATATAATCCAAGTGTTTTATTAGTTAAACAAACATAAAATAATGTGTGAGCCTTGTGTAGAACCACTACACTTCAGATGTAAAAATACTTCTTGCTCTACTTTTATATCACACAGTGACAAATCACAATTAACACTTCAGCAATTAGTTCCATTAGTTGCCATGAACACCATAAATAATGACTAAAATCTACTAAAAAAAGTTGTGCTCACTCTATCATCATGTAAATTCAAGCAACAATTTCTCGAATAGGCTGCAATAATATATTAGTATAAAAGCAATCTATTGAGCATGAAAAGTTAGTTCTGATGAAGTCTTGTGGTTTGGAAGAAAAAGCTGGTATTGTATTATGGCATTAAATGCGTATTTTTAATTTCTGGTGATTAAAAATAATTTTATATTCTTTATTTTGTTACTGTTCCTTTGATCATTCCAACATACTTCTTTTATTTTACATAAATCTTTCTAATTAACCTTATTATTGTATCAGGAAATGCAAATGTATCCATTTTTCCTATTCACAAAATCCCAGCTTACTCTGTCAAATGCTTTCTCTGCATCTAGACCCACCAATAACAGCTGTGTGTTCTTATATTCTGCTTACCTCCAAATCATCCTAGTTCTATTAATGTTATCAAATGTTTACCACCCTCCACAAAACCACACTGATCTATAGCTATCAATTTTGGCAATAACTTTAACATGCTTTTAGGCATTATTGACATAAACACTTTGTAACTGTGGTTTAAAATTGAAATGAGCCTATATGAAGCTGGATCTGAAAGGTCATTGTCTTTAGATATTATAGACACCATGGCTTTTTTCAGGATGTTGGTACCACCCCTCTTTTAAATTTTGTTAAACAAAACATTCTAGAGCATTGTCAGTTTCTTCTCTGCTAACTTCCACTGGAATATCACCTACTCCTGAAGACTTTCATGCAGATTGGGTATACTTCACTGTTTTATCTAATCTCATCTTGTCTTATCTGTTAATTGTTGAATCTCACTTACTTCTAATGTTGGCATACTAAGGTATTCCAGAAATATTTCCACCTGTCCTTTTTCTTCATTTCCCAAATTCTCTGATCTATACAAATTTACATAAAATTTTCAAAATATCTCTAATACCTCTATATGATCTCTGTTATTTTTTCCTTGTTGTAGGTTCCCTAAGTTTGGCAACAACCCTTTCTATCTTCTGTTGTCTGACTTGTTGTGTCAGATGTGTTTGGCTCTGGAGCCATTATCAAAAAACAGTTGCTTAACAGCAAACTTTCTAAACTCATGTATATTATACAGGTAAACCTTATTTTCTCTTTAGCAGTCTGCAGTTGTCTCTCCTTTTGTTCTGTGAGTTTCTCCGTATTCTATAATACATTAACCTTTGTCACCCCCCTGTAAATAATTCTTATTACTTCTTAATCAGATTCTTTTAATTTAATTTCTACCCTATTTTTAAACTGCACTTTTATTTTATCCCGCTCACTAGCTGTAACTTATGGAGTACTTTTTATCTTCCCTAATAACTCCCTAAATAATTTCCACTGTCCATTCCTTAAATTTCTGTCTTTTTAACAGGTAGGTGTGGAAGCAGTGTCTCATCTTTATGTCACTACACTGTATTTTTATCTTAGTAATTATCGGCACATGATGTGAAATAGTTATTGGACACGTGTCAAAGTTCTCAATTAAATGCACAGGTTCCAGTGAAATATAATTTTTGTCTAGTCTAGGCCAGTTATTTTACCTTGGGGATTAATACATAAACTCTCTTGGTGTTCCTACTACTGAATTTGTGTCTTTCATACCAATATTTTCAGGAAATTTCTTCAGAAATCTACCCTTTTTTGTTACATTTTCCCTTGTAGACCCCCCCAGATACATCCTCATTGTTGCAAATCAAATTCCAGTCCGTACCTATAAATAATATTCCCTGTTGAAAGCTGATTATTTCCCTCAGAATTTTCTTAAACTCTATTATCAGTTTTAGGTGGAATATAAATACATGCCAGCATAATCCTCATCCCTTGCCAGAAGTCCCTTTCTACCACAAATCTGCCATTGTTATCTTTTTTTTCCTCTTCTGTCACTATTGGAAATTTTGTAGCAATTAATATAAGTACCACACTTTCCCTTTGTTCCTGCTATTCTGTGAATATCCATCCTGAAATCCTTTCTTTTACAAATTCACACTCTCACTTATTTCCAAATGTGTCCCCTGTAGCATTTCTATTTTCAGTTTGCATTTCTTACTATAATTAAATATTTTTTATTTTTTATCTATAGTTGTGAGACCATTCACATTCCAAGATAATATGGAAAGTGTCACCATTATGGTAAGAAGTCATTATTCCCACATATTATATATGACAGCTTATTTAAATGTCTATTCCAGCTTGTGTGATACATGCACACACTAATGTTTGGAAGGTTAATACTTTATACATTTTTTTCTTATCATCAACATTAGAACCCATGTCACATTTTACAAGACTTTTTGTTTTAATAAAAACCCTCAAAAAAAAAAAAAAAAAACACCACCCTCCCCCATAACTTGTTAGGAAAAACACATATAATTATGTACATCTTCAAATGATGAATTTAACCCTTCTAATAGGAAAATCTGTCTCAAATAGACATCTGCTAACACAGGCCTTAATTAACTTGAAATTAAAGTTATCCATGCTGAGATGCATGTTATTGCCTGTGTTTCTACTTACAGTAATAGATGCCTGTTCTTTTTTTATTCCTGTCCCAGATGTGAAATGAACGTGCATATATTTGGAAAACATTAAGTTTTAGCCTTGAAGAAATCTGTGTTCTGGCTTTTATTGCCCTATTATTAGCTTATCTCCATGGAAACATAGGAAAAAATCGACTCCTCTGCTACAACCTGAAAGACAAGCTAAACCCTTTATTGCTAAAGAAAACTTTTCATTATATTCAGTGTGTTCATATTTACTTGTTTCCACTCAAAACTTGTTATTAGATTAAGCTAAGGGTCTTAATCCAGACATTCACATGTGCAAAACTAAGAGAAAACATATCAGTTCTACATTTACTATGATCTGTGTACCTTTGCACCCCATCCTCCAGCTCTGCACCCCAAGATTACAGCCTCACCATTCTTCTCTTTTTGTACTATAATTTCTACATTTCTTAATATCAGAAAAAAAGAAAAGAGAAGAAGAGGAAGAAGAAAAAATCATCTGCTTACTTTAGCAACTTTATCACATACAAGAACAACTAAAAATAATTTACTATAAAACATCCAATTTATATTGTGAAAAGTTTTATAAAATGATGTTAAGAACAAAAATTGTTTTACTTACAGTCACCTTTTTCCTTCTTCTTCCCCTCCCATTAGTGTGCTTCCAAACATCAATGACATGAAATGGGGCAAATGCTTTTCATTTCACCATAAGTTTAGCAAAGTCAACAAAAGTCTACTCCTTCTACTTTTTCTTATACAGCCATATTTCACAAATGTGAATGATGCTTTACAATCTCACATTTATTCACTATTTTTTATGTTGCCAGTCTTCTTCCTGTTCATCACCATTTCCCATCTCTGAATTTCAGTTTAATTCTGAGGTGCTCTCAGTTCTTTTAGCCAACTCCTGTGTTTTTCTCTGTCACTCAAGCATTTTGCTTTGGAACAGTGGACAAGGTTTCCCTGGCAAAATCTCTCCACATACTTTATTATTAGAAGAATGAGAAACAGAGTCTGTTCTGCTTCATGGCTCACTTTTGTTGGACAAACTTTTGTATTTCCTCCTTAGCATGTTCTGCATCAAAAAATGACTGTAATCCTCCAGGAAGAATATTCTGAAGACAGCTTGATGCAGCAGTATGAAATCTCACATCTGCATCTTGACATGCCTTGATTACTGGAATAAATTTGTTTCTTTTCTGCCTGGCATATAGTGAATAATCATTTTGCACATACAGTCTACTGTCTCTAATCTTTCATTTGTTGCCCTTTTGCCACAGTTTTGCCAGGATCAACTCTTTCTGCTGGTAGGTTTGCATCTTTACTTATACAGGTATTGGCTGCTATCATATGGCCAGGTTTGGAGCATACACATGATATGCCCATTCAGTTAACAATTCCTGCAGTGGAATACCAGTCCAATTGCTTATTTGTGTCTCCACAGCATCAAGACATTATGTTCCCTCTGCTTTCTCAGGTACAGCAGAAAATCTCAGATTTTCCTCACATGCTTTGTCCTGTAATTCTTCCATTTTTTAAACTTCTTTTCTTGAGAAGTCCCATACTCTTGCTTTTTCTTTGTTTTGAGTTCTGATTATTGCAGTTTTATCACTCCACCTGATTATCTGTTTAAAGCTTTTTCCATTTTTCCAGCCTTTTCTTATTTCAGTTGATATACCCATTCAGTATTTTGTTTATTTTAATCAGCTTTGAGCACATTTGATTTATTTTTTCCTCTAGATTACTGGAAGACATTTCCTGCACCAAAGCTAGAGTTTGAACTGCTTTTTGCTGAACATATGCAGGGTTTTTCCCAATCACTGTTTTCTCTTTACCTTTTCTAGTTGACTTTCTTTCAGGCTCTCTTAGTTTCATCTTTGCTGGTATCCAGGCAGTGTACTTAATAGCCAGTAGATTAATTTACTAAAAGGGACAGAGTTCCTGGCACCTGTGTTTCAATTTCTTTTTTCACACTGGGAGAGCTGAAGGTAAACTGTTAATCAGTGTGCAGCCATCTTGGAAAGCCCAAGTATAGGGACTGCCATGACATTATGAAGTTCAGGCTTGACCTTTCTGTTACATAAGACATCCTCCTCCTTCCGCAAGGAATTGGAAATATTAATCTTAATATTAATCTTAATATCTTGTGTGACATCCCTGCTCTGGAACAGTAATCCAGGAGTCCAAATCCTCACCATTGACACTGGAGAGGGACATTCACTTGGAACATAAATAGATACACCCAGTATTTCCAGATGCAGCTCTTTGCACCAAGCACAATTTTCCTTAAGAGCACACACAGTCTTGGGGCTGGGTTTCCCTCTCTCTCTCTCTCTCTCTCTCTCTCTCTCTCTCCAGGCCCTCAAATAAGACTCCTCACTGACACAGCTGTAGAATTGAGTCCTCAGCCAAGTGTTCCAAGCCAAGTCCTCCACCACCCTCTCTGTGAAACCAGCACATTGTGTCCCTGCTCCAAGTAGCTGAAGCACACGCTCTTTGAGATTTGATTTTCACATACACCTGGTAGAGGCTGGCACAGATTTACCAGGTATGCCCCTTCTGCCTAGGGTGTAAGGTAGGTACTGCCACTAGAACACTCCAAATCCAGGAGCCTAATAGTCTTACAAGGGTATGCAATTATACTGAGTAAAATTAATGCTAATACAAATGGTAGTGTTTGACCAATGCAGCAAGGCTTTCAGGAGTGGCCACAGTGCCACCAAATAAATATAAGTACTCTCAGAGGTTAAAATATTCTTTAAAAGACCAGCCACAATGGAATGTTTAAATATATTTAATAATAATAAATAACAAACATGAAAATACTAAATATCTTTTTACAATAAACACCAGAGTTTCATTCACAGGAAATATTAAACATAACACCAATGGAAAGATTTACACAGATACAGAAAAACAATACTTAAATAATCTCACTATATTTTCCTGACTGATCTAAAGAATTGCTGTACCCTAGTTACTTACTAAAACAAAGCTAGATGAATTGAGTGAGTGGTCTTTCTTCTTGGTGAAGTTTCAAAAATAGACTGCCCTGAAACTTCTATCTCATCTAGTATTAAAACATAATTTCAGTGCTGGATTACAGAATGACATCACATACATCTGGCCATCTGACTCTGGTTCCCCCACTACCCCTTTGCTAGAATCTGAACCATAATTTAGCACATATGTGTTACCATGCACACAGATAGAGCTTTGCTGAGATGTGTTATAGCATCTGCAAGCTATAAAATCATTTCAAAATGTCCACCCTTCCAAGGTAGCAATTAGTTCACTTATTTCAGTTAGTTCACCCCTAAGGACAGTACAGTAGGATTCCTAGTCCTGGTTTTCACAAACATTTCATCCCTGGCTGTGATCAGAACTGTAAGAAGCATTATGGCATAAACTAGGTAATTTAATTTCAGACTATTTTTCAAAGTTAGCTAGACTGAAATTACTTCTTCTCTTCCAGTATCCTCTGTTACAATATATTCATTTCAACAATTACACTACAGTCTGACATACAGGTGTATTTCCTTTCTGTCCAGTAGGACTCATTTTTGGTACATTTTTAATACAAGCAACTTTACAAATACATTTTAAACTCATACAAATAAGTTTGATATACAAATGACATATAATTCTTAACAAAACTCCAGCTAGCATATGGCATATGTTACACATACACTGCCCTACATCTCATGGCATAGCTAGCAATACCTTGCATCATCATATCTTGTTTACCTTTTACTGTGTTAATTTCTTAGCTTGATGCTTGCAGCTCATTTTCCTTCTATTTCTTGTGTCCATGTTGTTTCTGAAACTTATTTTCTTTCTCTCACTTGAACTCTTCAGAGAGCTTCACACTAGCACCATTCCCCTTTGTGTTCTTTCCACAAGTCTGCCATACACTTTCCTGCTCTCCAGCTTCTTTCCTCTATTTTAAATACCTTAATGTCTTGAAAGTAATTTAACAGTTTCTGTACATAATCCTTAACTTTAATTTCCAGTTCTTTATCATTACATATCCATATTTTTCCCTCAGAGTTCTTACGATTCCTTGTGATTACCACTAGTGAATATTCATGCATTAACAATGTCTTTGAATCAGTCATATCATGTTGTATTATACTCAGTGTAGTAGCTTTATACTACCTTTTTCTTTAATTCCCTTGTTTTGGCTTCTACCAGTAGATGATGCAACAACATTTTTTCATTCCGAATCTTAGTAAAATTTTAATGCAATGATACTGACTGAGGGATATTTTCACTGACTGGAATATTCTCTTACTGAAGTTCATTTTTTTATCCGGTTAATTTAGACTAGAATGCGCTAAATATCTTTGACCACTGTCTTACTTTTTCTCTCTTAGAGAAAGTGTAGGTTAGTGTAGCTCATTGTTAAGGTTGTTCATCTTGGTTTCAGCTTTTCTTTCATCATATACAGTTTAGAAACTTCTGATTGTATTCATCTTGGGTAAAATGACCACCATCACACTCCCTTTATATTACACCTTCAATGTCATTTTCACTGCCTGATTTCTCACTATCTAGGTCATTGACAGCAAAAGTTGTCTGTGTCTGTGTTCAATCAGATTTACGCTCAAATTTCCAGTTGTTTAAAGATTTTGGGATTAACATTCAACAGAATTTCAGGGACAAAAGAAAAGTGAATTAATAATATTGATTGCTAGAGGAGGTTCCAATAATCATAAAACAGAAAAAAAGACAGTAATGGTAGATTTGTGGTAGTAGGTGGCTATTGCACGGAAGGAAGATTACACTGTCATGTATTTATATTCTACCAAAAACTGTTATTATGGATCTTAAGGAAATCTGGGGAGAAGTAATCAGCTTTCAGCAGAGAAAATTACTTATAGGTAGGGAATGGAACTTGATTTGTGATAGTAAAAATGTGTCAAAGGACCTAGAAGTGAAAATATAACAAAAGAAGGTAGTATGGAAGACATGAATTCAGTAGTGGAAACTCAGACAAAATTTACGTACTTTTCTCCAAGATACAATAACTGGGCTACAATGGATAGAAATTATATTTTATAGAAACTTGTGCATGTAACTGGAAGCTTCAACATACATCCAATAACTATTTCAGATGATGAACTGATAAAAAATAGGATAAAATGCTAGGTAATAAAGTAAAAATGAGACACTGGCACTTTTCAACCTACCTGTTAAAAAGAGAGGAATTTAAGGAATGGGCAGTGGAAATTATTTGAGAGTTATTAGAGAAGACAGAGATTTATTTAGAAGTTATAGCTAGTAAGTGGGATAAAATTAAAATGAAGTTTAAAAATAGGGTAGAAATAAAAGAGATATAGTTAAGAAGTAACAGGAATTGCTTAGAGGGGCTGACAAAGGTAATTTCACAGAATAAGAAGAGGAGCAACTGCAGACTGTTAAACAGAAAATAATGAAGTATTTGGATAATATGCATGAGTTTAAAAAGATTGCTGTTAAGCAACTATTTTTTTTTCTTTCTTTTTTTTTTTTTTTTGACAACTCCAGAGCACAAAAAGTTTTAGGACAACTAAAGCAAAAGAATGCAGAAAGGGTTGTTGCCAAACTTAGAGAGTGAATTACAAGAAAATAACCATAGAGGTATTAAAGATATTTCAGAAATTTTATAAAAATTTGTATAAAGTAAAGGAATGTGGAAACCAAGAAAGAACACAAATGGAAATATTTATGGAAGAATGAATTATCTGAAGGTTAGAGGGGGGTGAAGCTAACAACCAATAGTTAAGATAGGAGGGGATGAGATAAAAATGGTGATGTATAATCAGTCCACAGGGAAGTCACCAGGAACAGATGGATATTCCTATGGAGGTTTGGAAGTTAGGAAGGAAGAAAGTGATAACATTTGGAAGATTTTGTTTAATAATATTTACAAGGAAGAGAAGTACCAGCATCTTGAAAGAAAGGTGTGGTTGTGGTGGTTGTATTACCTAAAGAGGGCAGAGACCCATCTGACCCAGCTTCATATAGACTCATTTCAATTTTAAACCATGGTTATAAAGTGTTTATGTCTATAGTAGCTAAAAGAATGGCAATGGTATTGCCAGAATTGTTAAATATGGATTAATGTGATTTTCTTGAGGAGAGGCAATCATTTGACAACATTAATAGCACAATAATAATCCTGACAGAAGCAGAATGTAAGAAAATACCGAGGTTGTTGGTAGGTACTGATGCAGGAAAGCATTCAACAGATTAAGATGGGATTTTATGAGTAGGGCAATGGAAGCATTTACATTCCCTGATACAATAATAGGGTTAATAGGAAGCTATACGAAGGATTGGAAGCAAGAATTAAAGTGGGAGTTTTCCTCTCCAATAAATTGAGTTTGAACAGAGGCACCAGGCTTGTTGTTCTCTTTCCCCTTTGTTATTTGTTTTATGTTTAGAACCATTAGCAAAGAAAATAAAGGACTCACTAATTCAATGATATAATTGTATGGCAATCAAATAAAGTTGTATTTTTTCCAGATGGTATTATTTTACACTTGATAATTCCAGAAAAAGACATCTCAGTGTTGTAGAACATTTTGAGACACGTTTCAGGTCTTTTTGGATATAAAATAAATTATGATAAAACAAAGGCTATAGCTGTAAATTATGCACCCTCTGATTACCTGATTCAGCAATACCCATACTGATAGGTAAAGCATTTCTGAGTATGGATTAAAAAGACTTCTGTTATGACAGCTAAGGATGTGTATGAAAGAGACCAAACAAAAGATAATTTAAAAACTGAGAAACTGAAATGTCTTGTTTATGGATATGGATATTGAGATATAAGCAGTGAAAATGTTTTAGTTCCTCTTGTTTTATATACAGGTTGGGCATATTTTTACCAACCAGAGGAGATGTTCTGGACAGTAATTTATAAAGAGTTGAAGGAATTTATCTAGGAGGGGAAGAGAGCAAGAGTTAAATGGGATAAGCTGATCTCCTCAATAGAACAATGTGGTTTAGGATTGCCTGAATTGAAGGGATATATTAGAGCTGCATCATTAAGGCTCATATACATAACACAAGCAGAAGTTAATAATTCAAAGTGGAAAGGGTTGATGATAAAGCAAGGGGAATTAAGAAATAAGGGGAGATAGTAGGATTTTGGATGCAGATCCTTAAGGAGAATAATAATAATATTATTACATAATATTATATTCATAAAGTTGCAGAAAGTATTCTAAGAACTAAGCCCACATGCAAGGAAGTAGAAGAGAGCAAGAGTTAAATGGGATAAGCTGATCTCCCCAATAGCCAATAGCAATGACCGCAAGTAGGGGTACAGAAAATAGGGGAATAGGAGCTGGAGTTTACTGCTGAAAACTTCAAAGGAATCAAGATATTGGGAGCAAATAACTAGAAAGGGAAAGGTAATAGAGTGGGATGAGGTCAAGGAGAAGTTTGAACTGTAGGCTAGAGACTGTCTTCCTTACCAGAGATTGATATCAGAGTATAGGCAAAGAAAAATGGATAAGGGAGTCCTAAGTTTAAAAGACCTGCTCTGGTAGAGTTTTTAGTCAAATTTAGACAGAAACTGTTGTTAAAAAGGGGTAATTAGTAGGACATATAAAATATTGCATGGTAATTATAAAAAACAATCAGAGAAGGTTAGAAAAGATTGAGATACTGGAAAAGCAGCTTTACAAGGGAACAATGGGGAACATATATATGGCTCCCAAGTATGCAAAGTCCAGGAGGTTTAGGATTATTTGCTTGGAAGTATTTGCATAGATATTTTGTACCCCAAGCAGACTTCTAAGAATTTTTTTTTCAAGTATATAGCAAATGTTGGAGGTGCGATGGGGGAGAAAGAGGCAACTGGGAACATGTTTTTGTGAGTCTAATGAGTTGACAATTTTTAAACATTCCCTTCAGAGTAATTTGTAAGATATACTGAGGGGAGCAAATGGCTATAACTAAGGAACTGATTACTCTGAGCTGGGGCACAGGATCTGAATTGCTTAGGCATTATAAGGCCTTATTAACTCTAATTATGTTGGCTTCCAAAAGAAAATGGAAGTCAAAATCTAAACCAACTGTATTTGAAGTGTTTAATGTTGCAGAAGAGATTAAAGAACTGGAAGAGGAATCTTTAGAAAAGGGAAGAACAAATTAATAGAAATATGGAATGTGGGGGAACCATACATGCAGAATAATACTCAAGAGAAATGAGGTTTAAGGGAAGACAAAAATTCAGCAATTTATATAATGGACTGAAAGGCAGTTGTTATGAAGACAGAAAACATATGTAATATATAATGTATGTGAATGGAAAAAAATTTAATATGGTTTGTCTTTTCTATTAATGCACGTGTCTATGTCTTAAGACTGTGATAATTTAAGAAAAAATACTTTTTGTTAAATTCCATTTGTTTTGTTCTCTTTTCTATATATTAGAATTCAGCCTTCTATTTTGTTTCCCATATTAGGATTCAGTTGGTCATGTTCTTCACTGAAATTTAAACCATCTGCAGCTGGTGAATATTTGGCTATTCATTTCTCATCAGTATTTCACCCAATTCCACCTAGGAACCCACCAGAAAATCCACCTGAGAAGCCACCAGATCTCCTCCCCTACTGTTTTATTCACAGGCTCTATATTACTTGCTATGGCTTTTCCAACTTCTGGCTCACTTAATAAAGTTTCTTTCACAAAAAGCATTTTCTCTTCTTATTGAAAATTGTTGAATAATCACATTTTGATTTCTTGTTATTTTACTATGTTTATATTTGCATTTAAATACTTTTAAGTTCTTTTCAGAATAAAGAATGATGTCAGACACAGGTGATGAATCTATTTGATGGCTTGATTCTGTACCATTAAGGTCTGCTGGGATTTTAGATCTGATGTACTCTGAATAGTATAAGTTTTACCTAACTAGAAAGTCCTTGAGTCTGTTTCTATAACTTCAGATAGTAAAAACTCACTACTTTGGACAATTGCACAACTTTGTTTAGTTGTCTTTATGGCATTCAGTCCAAACAAAGTCCTATGCACGGGGGAGTGCACGGCCAAAACCATATCAGCAAAAACAAAAATTGGCCAGCAAAAGCAGACACGGATGTTAGAATAAATAAGTCCTTTATTTCAAAAAATATTCAGACCGGTTTCGGCAAGGATTGCCTTCTTCAGTGTAGGACAAACATATAATGCCCTGTTATCATATGTAATATATACATGGTGTAATCCAATGGGCAAACAGAAGTCATGAATATTAATGAAAGACTGATAAAGTGAAGTGTAAAAAATGCCATGAAGCCTTAAGCATTCAAAAAAGCTTGGAAAGTGAACAAGTGTAACACTTAAATACAAAAATGGACAATGTGAACAAATACAAAAGAAAAAACACATGAATATAAACCAATAACAATAATAAAAATATATAATGAACCATATAGTGATACGTAATTCTGAATTACATATTGAATGATTCTGATTATAAATAGGGAAATGATCTGGACACATAAATAAATAATGGAATAGTAAACATATCTATCATACATGTAATATATACATAATGAAAAATGATGAATGTCCCCCAAAAGATGTATAGTAAAAATACACCAAAGGTAATGAACCACAGATATATGAAACCTGAGGCTAGACATTAACTATCCGTCAATGCTTAATGACAGAAAAACTCCACATAGTGGATCACTACAGATGGTCATTGAGGCCAGGAGAAAAAAGGCCCCCAAGGGTGACAATCCAGTATTTCTCTTTATGATCCAAAACACCATGCCAACCCTGTTTATGACTACGATCACCCATGATACGATCAATAATCATAAAAGTGAATTTGGCTTCTGGATGCTTGAGAGTATGTTGGTACAGGGCATTAGTAGTTTTATGATTTCTAATATCACTGCGATGTTCATTGATTCTAGATCTGAGGGGCCTGGACGTTTGGCCAACATAAAACGCCCCACAGTAACAGTTGGCAAGGTACACAACCCAATCACTACCACAATTACCAAATATTTTGATGTTAAATACTTGACTGGTATTGCGACTGGAAAATTCCTTAGATTTATTCATCAGTGAGCATGACCCGCAATGAGCACAGGGAAAGGAACCCACTAACTCAACTCCATGTAATGTAAGTTGTTTGTGAGTGGCCCCCCCACTACCTATGTGTTTATAATGAGATAAGTAAGAACCCAATGTTTTGCCTCGTTTATAAGCAAAGCGACACTGTTGCCCCAAAAGTGACCTCAATTGATCATTGGCAAGCAAGATGTTCCAACAGTGTCGCTTTGCTTATAAATGAGGCAAAACATTGGGTTCTTACTTATCTCAGTATTTTTACTATACATTATATATTATATTCATGTGTTTTTTCTTTTGTATTTGTTCACATTGTCCATTTTTGTATTTAAGTGTTACACTTGTTCACTTTCCAAGCTTTTTTGAATGCTTAAGGCTTCATGGCATTTTTTACACTTCACTTTATCAGTCTTTCATTAATATTCATGACTTCTGTTTGCCCATTGGATTACACCATGTATATATTACATATGATAACAGGGCATTATATGTTTGTCCTACACTGAAGAAGGCAATCTTTGTCGAAACCGGTCTGAATATTTTTTGAAGTAAAGGACTTATTTATTCTAACATCCGTGTCTGCTTTTGCTGGCCAATTTTTGTTTTTGCTTTATGGCATTCAGGCCATTAATATCTTTTTTGTTTAGTGGCTTCAAATAGTGATGTAAGGACATCTGCAATTTTCTCAATTTCACCTTCTCTTTTTGGCAAACTCTGCTTTATCAGCCTGTCTATTGTTTTCTCTTTTTAAAATCTGACTTTCTTGTATAAATTCATTATGAAAAGTCAGTGTTTGATTCTGCTGTTTCAGTTTACTGTGTGTGTCCTGGAAATTAGTATTTTCTGTCTACATAGATTTCTCATTAATCTTGCTCTGTGTTTTATGTTCATTTTCAGTATTTTTACACTTAGTGGTCAGTTTAAGAATACCAGCATAGTATTTATCTGTTTTGCATGAAAAGTTTTTCCTCCACTTCACTGACAGTGTTTTCATTCATTTCACATTTGTTTTCCAAATTCTGTATCAGTTGACTAAGACTGAATGTATTTAAGTTGCTGTGGTTACATCTCCTTGCCTATTTGAATGGTAGATGTTTTAATGCTTTTTGGAAAAGTGAAAGCTGCTTATTTTCATTTACACTTTCAGATTTCTTTTGTTGCATAAGCTGGGCCAAAGTATCTTGCTTTTACATTAGAGAAGTTATTTATCTAGCCATTTTACCTTTAAGAAGACAAGGTTTTATATGTTTCTTAATTTTATTTAAATTGTGCTTCTAGCAACTCACTTTCATTTTGTAAATTCTGCTACTTTGTTTTAAGTCAAGAACAGTATCATGTACAGTGTGCAAGTTCTGCAGTATTTTAGCTCCTTCTGTGTGGAGTCTGCATGTCCTCCCCACGGTCGAGTGGCATTCGAAAGACATGCATAGAACTGGCATGCCTTCATTGAAGGCTGGGCATCGAGTTGGCACCTCAGCACCGAAAAAATCTACTGCCAATCATTAGTGGACCGGAGTTCCACTGTGGCGACCCCTAACCGGGAGAAGCTGAAAGAAGAACAACTATACACATACAATGATATGTGTTTGAAACTGACTTTCCTTCTGGTGGTCAAGCTTAATCACCATATCTTCCATCTTTATTGTTTATCCCTTTTAGTTGGAACAAACATGATCCATTCTTTTTAGCCTTACTTAACCTGACATTATAGGGTGCTCAGATTGCTTCTGTTTCTCTTTCATTTTAACCATTACTGCTTTTACTTCTTTATTTTCTTAACCTCTATTTTGCTAACATACATTTAACTGCAACAACCTTTGTTTCATTCTTTGATTTCTCATTCTCTTTCTTTGCAGAATTCAAACAATATTGGCATTCTGCCTGTTTAAAAACCACAGTTCTAAGTTCTTGTGCGGATAACAAGCCTTGTTGGGTCTGCTTACTTGTGGTTTCCTGTGCTGCCTATTTTTCTTTTATAGAAACTGATTGCTGTCAACATTCCAAATAGCAAGCTGAAGATACCACACCTAGTGGCTGTTTTGTGTGGACATCAGAGTTTTCAAATTTCTCAGGAAATATACTTAGCACAGAGGAGTAACAGTATGATTTATTAATGAGCTGTTTCCCTGTACTTCAGGGTTTGATTGCCTCAACTTCTATTTGCCTGCTGTGTCACTCTGTACAAGTATGTACAAGTACAGTACTCACCAGTCCCAGGCTGTTTTAAAAAGAGACATGTTTGTCTGCATCATACCTCACAGCTGTCCCATATTTTCAGGATATCTCTGATTACAGTTTGGGGCTGGCATAATGGTTAAATTGTTTACCTCACAGACACAAAGCACTGAGTTTGATTCTAACCTTTGGAAGTGGAATTGACTTGGCTTAAAAAGGCCCACAAGTGCAGCTTGCATAGTATGTACCTATAAACTTAAAATTCAAGTATTTATGCTGTTCTGATACTATGACAGTGGTATGACAGCCTTTCACTTTTCATCAGCTAATTGCAACTTTTCATCACAAGTCTTTAAACTGATAGTGAAAACAACATTCATAATAAAGAAAGAAAAAAAACTCTGAGATGGACTGATGTCCATAAAACATTACTTCTCTGCCTTATCCCTCAGAGTGCTGGGATAGTTTTTGGCTCCCTGCAAACCTGAGTAGGATAAAGGAAATATTAGAAAATGAATGAATGAATCATAGCATATTTTAGCAAGCAGTCCTAGTGAACACTTCAAAACAAGTGTAGACAAACATATTTTATATGTAGATTTTTTAATGACTGGAGTTGGCTGTATTTCGGATCAAGAGCATAGTGATGAATGAATGCTAAATGTTTCCATGGTCACAATCAGATACTTTTCCAGGTAAGATGGGCATTTAATCCTGTAAAAATTAAGGAATCAAAATACTGTGATATGGATTATTCAATACTCACAAAACCATGCTATACATAAGGCAAGGAGGGGTCTTGCAGAGCTAAAAGTTATTCTGCCTCTTGAGAGATGCTACTGATAAAGTTGTGGAAAGCCTGCTGAGCTTTGTTTTCCCTTATGGGGCAATTTTCCACTCATAAAGGTTCAGACCTACTTCAGCAGTTTGTGCCAGTCCTCAACAACAGCTCTGCCTGCTCTGCTTCACAGTGTTTCAAAGCAACTCACACAAGTTGGGATGACACTTCTTATAAGAAAAAATACCAGTGGCAGTCACTGCTCAGTCAAACTCAGCCCAACTCAATCTAAAAAGATATTTAAAACACTATAGTATATATTTCATTAATAAAATGAATGGTATCACCCACACTCATCAAAAAGTGCACACCATGAATGAAGCCCTTTAAACTAAGTCTGAATCAGCCACCCATCTCAATGACCATAACAATATAAGCCTTTTGTTTTTCTTCTACAGGTGACTGCCAGTTTAAACCATCAAAAAATATGCTCTTATCTTTGTTTAAAGGACAACAATACCCAAAAACTGAAATAATTTTACATTATACCATAATCCCTTGTGCAACGCTAATATCCTTGACTAGTGTAGTTATTATTTTTTTTCAGATTGTTCTACCCCCCAAAAGTAACTGTATGGTTGGCTCCATTGCTCTGTGATTTAATTTTATAGACAGGATTTTCACATCTTGGTGTGATGGTATGAGGATACAGAGTCTATTGTGTTGAGAACACTTCTTGTGGTAATGTCTTTCCACTGATCTACAGGGAGAGTATATTTTTTTACTAAGTTTTGACTGTCTCTGGCAAGAGTGTCAGTTTATTTTTTTGGGGGGATTGACACCCTTTCATTGCTGCTAGTGATCATCTGTTACACAGCACTTTGTGTGATATTTTAATGTTAGGCTTGAAAGAACAGCTTATTTAGTGATTGAGTTCAGACTCGATATTGTGGAGTCAATTTCTAAGTCACATTTGTGTAGCTGTTAAGTCAAATATCTACAATAGATGTCACACACAGGTGAAGATTGCAGTTAGTATTTACTTTAAAAAATCCTGTAACTAAAATAAGTGATTTGACTAACATTTTTCTCCCTTAAAGCCAGAAAAATCTAAGATGTAGGTATCATTCTAGCCTGCTTGGTATCACAAATGATGTGGCAAAAACTAGAAGGAAGTAATGAGAAAATTCACAAAGTCAGGCTGCTATTTAGAGAAACATCTTCAAGAATAAATTAGTGGGGGTACTGTATAGTTTGATATTTTCTTTATTTAAAGGAAAACTCCCCCTAAGAACTCAGAAAACACTTTTTTTCATTGTATATTTCTGAGCTATTTTAATGCCTAAAAATCCCTTAAAATGGCAGATGATGGGGCTTGCCTTGGCAACGTGGTCTTGTTTTCTTGCTTTCATTCCTTCTTCCCAGAATACATTTCAAGTCCTTTTTATATGAGTCATGCTAGACATAAGGAAGTGGTATTGTTTTTGCATGCCTTTAAGATAGAATGGCAGGACTGTGAAGCACTGTCATCTAAACACACCTTCTGTAACATAGCTACTTTTATGTTTCCCTGACTGAGCCTCATTTATATGTCCATCAGAGCTTGTTCTATGCTATAAATAGCTGTTAACTACTTCCATCAAAAGAAAGCAGGTAAATACAGGCTTTTGTAAATGGATTCTTTTGTAGTTCTAAAAGAATTGGAAGACCTACCCCTACACACTCATGCTGAGTTGTGAAAACTCTCACTGCAGTAAATGATCCTTGCTGTACATTTACAGGTGACAAATAGTAGGACTCCAAGCTAAGTCTGTCTGCTACTTCCCAATGCCTTCAGTGGGAAGTTGTTTTCTCTCTCATGAATGATGCAGAATTAAAATGTGTTTACTAGTTCCTTAATTATTTCTGTCATGTTCAACCACCCCTTTTTTCAATTTCATATTTATTTATACCTTGGTAACCAGGAAAGTGTACTGGTCCAAGGACCCTTTTCAGCTACAATTCGGGCTACATTGGCAAAGATAACAAGTAATAAATGCACTTAGCAATAAAAAGAAAAAAAAATACTGACATAAGACGTTGACAAAGATTACATGGGCAACACATAGCCAGTGTGTGACAGAGAGTAAGTAAAGCATTAAGCGACATTTACTAAAATGTATACATTAATAATGCTTAAAGCTACTGTGTTAAGTTTATTATAAATAATGAATCGTATACACCCATATTGCACACATACATGTGGGTGTGTGTATATGTATGTATATATATACATGCATACAAAAACATATGTGAATGAGTGAGTGTGTGTGTGTGTGTGTGTGTGTGTGTGTGTGTGTGTGTGTGTGTATAAAAATGTATGTAACGTAGAATACTATATGTGGGATGCAGTACTTTATTTAAATGCACGTCTGAAAGTGTGTGTGCGTACATTTAAACACAGTTAAGTACTTCTGATTTCCTTTTTTAATGTTTTTAATGCAAAATCACATAGTGAACATACATTAAAATGAATTCAGCTGTATATTATGGTTGCCATTAGTGGTCACATTTCCCTTGTTTAATTCCAAATTACTCATGCACTCTAACAGTGTAAGGACTGGCTCAAAGTCAGTGGGAATCTCTTACTGTGGATCGTGCGTGCACCAGATATTCATCCCCCTCTGGGATGATTTCACAAAAAGCATAAAATGCCTTTTTATGAAGAGTATCAGTGCAACCAGTTTATAGGGTTGCCACTTATCTCTCTTTTTGCAGTTTTGTCCTTTGTCTGTGGGGGGGGGCTTGAAAATGATAAATAAGTTGCTATTTTACAAGAAAAAATATTTTCTGACTTTTCTCTAAATGTCACAGAAATCTTTGATACTACTTGTAAGTTATCTTTAACATATAAACTATTACAAATAACTAACATTTAAAGCTTAGCATTTCAGTACTGTGTTGCTCCTTATGTAAATTTGTCAGAAGAGGTGACAACTGCCTTTGAACACCTAACTGATATAATTGCTTTGTTTTGCTATGAAATGGGTGTGTTGAGGTCTTCTCTCTGCAATAAACACAATGAAAAATGGTTCCATACCTTTCTGTCTTTTTTTATATTGGCTACTGTGTTCATGACATTAGCAGGATTAATTGCCCATCTAAGACTGACAGCAGTACCTGACAGAGTAAACTACAGATTTAACTGTGTCTATATGTCATGCAGGCTGAGATAAATTCCTCTGTAAAGTATGTGAAAAGTTAAGCTTAAAAACAGTAGGTGGGCTTTCCCTTCCTTTGATTCCAGTGCAAGGAAATCTTCTTCTTCTTTCGGCTTTTTCTCGGTTAGGGGTCGCCACAGCGGATCACCTGTCCGCTCATGATTGGCAGTGGAGTTTAACGGTGTCGAGTTGCCAGCCCGGCACCCGACCTTCCACAGAAGGCACACACATGCACACCTAGGGCCAATTTAGAGTGTCCATTCCACCTACAGCATGTCTTTGGGATGTGGGAGGATACCAGAGCATCCGGAGGAAACCCACACGACCATAGGGAGGACATGCAGACTCCGCACAGAAGGCACCCCAGCCGAGAATTGAACCGGAGAACCTCTTGCTGTGAGGTGGCAATGATAACCGCTGCACCACCCTTCCAGTGCAAGGAAATAAAAGTTTTAAAAAGTACAAGCAGGTTTCTGGTACCTACACAATCCTGGAAGATAATGTAGGAAGAAAAGAAAAGTAAGGATTGAGTTAAACTGTAGGAAAGGATGGAGTTTTCCTTTAAGGCACACTTGGAGTTAGATTAAAAAGAAAGAACAACTTTGTGAAGAAAAAAACTTGATGTCATGGTGGAGCTGTTCTTTAAAACAGTAATCATAAGGGAAAATTATTTTATAATGTTTGTTTACATTAAAGCATACACTGGGACCTTACACAACTTACTTTATGTCTCCTTTAGCAGACTAATGTAGTAGCATGGATTTCATCAGTTTTGTTCTCTGTGGAAGTATCCTGGTATTTCAGTCATTTTATTGTAGTGCATATTTTTGTATACGGTAAGGCACGTGCTTTGGTTTTAGTAACATATTTGCAGATTTTCAACTGAATAATTTGTTGTCTAGGGCTGTCCTACCCTGCAGACAAACGTAAATGCATGTCATTTGTTTTTTAGTCTTCCAGTAGCCTTCAAACCAGTCTTGGGCAGGAACTGTAGCTGGAACATAGTGGAAATTCTGTTTTATTAGTTATGCATGTCTTTATCTGTTAGTATATGTAAGTATGCATGTTTAGTAAGGGATGCCCCGCATGTCAGTAGATCGTGTTCCTTGGTATAATCTAGAAATGCTAGAAACAGTAAAATAATTGCAGCTGTCATAAAGGTTATAACAGTCCTTGTCACCAGACTCAAGTATAGCAAACTTTCAACATGCACTCTGTTTTTTAGTAAAATACTTGCTTCTTAGTCTTCCAGTAGCCTTCAAAGGCAGAACCAGTCTTGGGCAAGAACTCTAGTTTGGAAAATAGTGACATCATAAATGTAATTATACAGCAGTAGGTAATCACTTGAGAAGTTGCTTATATTACAATTGTCAGTTTAACAGAAAAAGCAGCTCATATGGAAATGATGTAGTTCAGGCTATATGGCATAATATCTAGGTGCTGGTGAATAATCAAAAACCTGCTTGAGATGTTCAAACTTCCTTTAGATTTATAGGTTCATAGGTGATTACTAGGCTAATGGCACAAGAGTCTTTACAAGCCTAACAAATTGTACCCAGGATATGACAATATTCTATCTTAATTCCCCAGATATAGGATGTGGTAATATCAGAGTAGTGTGTCTTTGGGTGTTGGAGCCCTGAGTAATTTTACAGACTACCTCTGTCCATAAGGGATATGGGCAGTACCCCAGGAGTGACTTTATGGTCCTCCATCTATTTATCCAAATTATTTTTGAAGAAAGTGAGGGATAGCTTTTGTTTAAAGAAGATGAGAAGTTTATAATATAGGCAGGGTAGTCTTTGGGATACAAATCTGTCTCTCCAGCAAGTTCTTTTAGAATCACAAATAAGGTTCAGGTCCATGGAATGCATAACTCTTGTATAATTGTTCCTTGTGAGTATGTAGCCTGTTCTACACCAATGCTTTATATAAACACCTGTATAACTGCATTGACTTGGCTGTACCTGATAGGACCAAAACAAGCTCCTCAAGAAAGAGCAAACTTGCCTGGTGGACAAGTTGCAGTAACAGGCTTTACAATAAGAGGAAGAAATTGCTGTCTTAGAGTAAGAGGGAGTGAGCCCTAAACTGGAAACACTCCCTCCCCAGCTTAAACAAGCAAATAAGACTTCTTGTGAAGTCCTCCAAAGCAAACTATGAATCCAAATTAGCTTTCTCAACTAGGGACAACCATAAGACATTCTTTAGTTACATCTGTAACCTAAAAGGAAAGGCCTAGATTTGTGCTGAACTGGTAGTTAATGATACTACATATACTGAGCCTGTGGACATAGCTATTCTGTTGGCCAACAGATTCTGTGAAAACTTCACTCCCCTGTCCCTGCCACACGTACCCCATGACATCCCTACCACCTGTCCCCTACCCTGTATCTCTAAAGAGCAGGCCATAAACGCCCTCTGTAAGGCCAAAAACACAGCATCTATGGGACCTGATAACATCCTAGGCTGCATCCTACATGGGCTCCAACAAGAATTAGCAACACCACTGGATACGCTTTTCAATCATAGCCTAAGCTTTGTCCCAACTGAATGGAAAATGGTCACGTTATTCCCTTGCACAAAGGTGGTGCTTCCACTGATCCCAGGAACTATAGACCTATTAGCCTGACTAGCCTTATCTGCAAGGCCATGGAGTGAATCATCATGGACCTTAACAAAGATATAGGTAATCTCCAAACACATGACCCTACTCAGTTTGGATTTGTCAAAGTGAGGTCATGCCTGTTAAATCTGGTGGAGTTCTTCAAGACAGTCACCAAGGCCCTAGATGAGGGGAAACCTGTGCATATAGCCTACCTAGACTTTGCCAAGACATTTGACACTATCCCCCACTTAGGCATCATTAACAAACTCACCCAGCTAGGTATTAACCCTTATATCGTTAGATGGGCTGCTAACTGATAGAACCCATGTAGTCAAAATATGAAAATCCACCTCCAACAGCAGACCTGTAACCAGTGGTGTTCCACAGGGATCAGTCCTGGGACCTCTGCTGTTTGGAATCTATTTCTCTGAAGTACAAGCAAAAACTAAAGGTCTGTGGCTGACAAAGTTTGCTGATGACTGCAAACTGGGAGTGGTCATAGAATCTCCAAATGATGTCAACATCCTACAAGAGGGTCTTACACAAACAAATGATTGGTGCCAAAGTCATGGCCTTAAACTCAATGAAAAAAAAAAAGAATTATCATCTCTTTCTGTAAGAGCGATATTTCTGCTAACTACCACATCAATAGCAATGCCCTAAGTATGCACTTAGTTTTGAGAGACCTGGGCACACAGGTTGACATCAACCTTAAATTTTATAACCATGTCTCCACAGTGGTAAGAAGGGCATTCTGTATTGCTCATCACATAAGTATGGGCATTGTTTCCAGAAAAAAAGAAGTTATAACCTTCCTGTACTCTTCTCTCATCAGGCCAATAATGAAGTACAATGCCCCTTTTGGTATGTACCTTTCCAAGCACCTGCAGCAATTGGAGAGACCACAAAGGTTCCTCACAAGGAAAATTAAAGGTCTTCGGCATTTGTCCTATGTAGATCATCTGAAATCACTGTCACTTTATTCTTTTTAATACAGACTACTCAGAGGTGATTTCTGCCTTGCATACAAGGCAATCTCTGACCCTGTTTTATTGAAAATGCTGTATATCCCATAATTGAAATGGTACACGGGTTACTAGCTCTTCTTCTTTTCTTTTGGCTGTTCCCATTAGGGGTCGCCACAGCAGATCATCTGTTTCCATTTCTTCCTGTTCTCTGCATATTGCTCAGTCACACCAACCGCCTGCATGTCCTCTCTCACCACTTCCATAAACCGTATCTTAGGCTTTCCTGTTTTCCTCTTACCTGGCAGCTTCATCCTTAGCATCCTTTTCCCAATATACCCATCATCCCTCCTCAGCACATGTCCAAACCAACGCAATCTCACCTCTCTGACTTTGTCTCCAAACCGTCCAACCTGAACTGACCCTCGAATATACTGATTCCTGATCCTGTCCATCCTTGTCACACCCAGTGCAAATCTTAACATCTTTAACTCTGCCACTTCCAGCTCTGACTCCTGCCTTTTTGTCAATGCCACCATCTCCTAGCCATACAACATAGCTGGTCTCACTACCCTCTTGTAGACATTTCCTTTCACTCTTACTGGTATCCGTCTGTCACAAATCACTCCTGACACTCTTCTCCACCCATTCCACCCTGCCTGTACTCTCTTCTTCACCTCTCTTCCACACTCACCATTACTCTGAACTGTTGATCCCAAGTAGTTAAACTCATCCACCTTCACCAACTCTACTCCCTGCATCCTCACCATTCCTCTATCCACCCTCTCATTCACACACACATATTCTGTCTTAGTCCTGCTGCCTTTCATTCCTCTCCTCTCTAGAGCATATCTCCACCTCTCCAGGGTCTCCTCAACCTGATCCCTACTCTCATTACAAATCACAATGTCATCTGCAAACATCATAGTCCATGTGGCCTTCTGTCTGATCTTGTCTGTCAACCTATCACCATTGCAAATAAGAAAGGGCTCAGAGCTGATCCTTGATGTAATCCCACCTCCACCTTAAACAGATCTGTCACCCCCACTGCAGACTTCACCACTGTCACACTACCCTCATACATATCCTGTACCACCCTTACATACTTCTCTGCCACTCCTGACGTCCTCATACAATACCACAACTCCTCTCTAGGCACCCTATCATATGATTTCTCCAAGTCCACAAAGACACAATGCAACTCCTTCTGACCTGCCCTATATTTCTCCATTAACAGTCTCAGAGCAAACATTGCATATGTAGTGCTCTTCCCTGGCATGAAACCATACTGCTGATCACTAATCATCACCTCCCTTCTTAACCTAGCTTCCACTACTCTTTCCCATAACTTCAAACTGTGACTGATTAGTTTTATCCCTATGTAGTTACTACAATTCTGCACATCACACTTATTCTTAAAAATAGGTACCAAAACACTTTTTCTCCACTCCTCAGGCATCCTCTGACTTTCCAAGATTTCATTAAACAATCTGGTTAAGAACTCCACTGACATTTCTCCTAAGTACCTCCATGCTTCCACTGGCATGTCATCTGGACCAACAGCCTTTCCATTCTTCATCCTCTTCATAGCTGTCCGTACTTCCTCCTTGCTAATCTGTTTCACTTCCTGATTCACTATCCCCATATCATCCAACCTTCTCTTTCTCTCTCTCATTCTCTTCATTCATCAGCCCCTCAAAGTATTCTTTCCATCTGCTCAACACACTCTCCTCGCTTGTGAGTACGTTTCCTTCACTATCCTTTATCACCCTTACCTGCTGCACATCTTTCCCAGCTGGGTCCCTCTGTCTAGCCAATTGGTACATGTTCTTTTCTCCATCTTTAGTGTTCAACCTTTCATACAACTCTCCATATGCCTTACCCGTAGCCTTTGCCACCTCTCTTTTCACCATGCTCCTCATCTCCTTATACTCCTGTCTACTTCCTTCATCTCTCTGACAATCCCACTTCTTCTTCACCAGCCTCTTCCTCTGTATACTCTCCTGTACTTCCTCATTCCACCACCAGGTCTCCTTGTCCTCCTTCCTCTGTCCAGATGTCACACCAAGCACCTTTCTAGTTGTCTTCCTTACCATCTCAGCTGTAGTTACCCAGCTATTCGGTAACTCTTCACTGCCCCCCAGTGCCTGTTTTAACTCTTCCCTGAACTCCAGCTCACAATTACCCTTTTTCAACTTCCACCATTTGATCCTTGGCACTGCTCTCACACTTGTCCTCCTCTTCTTGATCACCAACATCATCCTACAGACCACCATTCTATGCTACCTAACTACACTTTCCCCGGTCACCACTTTACAGTCTCCAATCTCCTTCAAACTGGCCCTCCTGCATAAGATATAATACACCTGTGTTCATCTTCCTCCAATCTTATATGTCACCCTATGTTCCTCCCACTAGCTCTAAAGACCTTAATCTGGTATGTGACATTAGTAGAACCTGATGGAGGGACAGATTTGTCTCCCAGAGGTTAACACACCTTTGGAACAGATTCCCACCTCATGTCAAACAGAGCACATCATTGGCCCTCTTCAAACGCAATCTGGACAATTGGCTGGATAACTGTAAATTCACCCCTGGTGTTCAACCTGTGTCCCTCTTGGATAGGGGCAATGGGTGCTAATCATGGAAATAAGGGTAGAACTTGGCTAGGCTTGTAAAGGACATGGGGCTATTACCCTAGTAGCTTCCTATGATCCTATGATCCTATGATCAGGGCTGGATCAGAGAATGCCCTGTAGGTCAGGCATAAGTCATGCCTCAATAAAAGATATGACACAGAGTAAAGGGATAGGGCTTTTAGTCAGTCTGCATAAGACTTGTGTCGTACACTTTATATTTTTTAGTGAGATACCTCTGGGGCTGCTCCAGTTGGTGTAAGTGCCTGTTAGATACATGCAGAAGCGAGCATTATACTCAACTCAATGGCATTATGACTTCCTTTGATCTTGATACCTTGCCTTTACTTATAAGTTGAGCCACACAGAAGGCTTTCCTCGCTGTTG
The DNA here is from genome assembly GCF_019279795.1 of Protopterus annectens. Taxonomy (NCBI): domain Eukaryota; kingdom Metazoa; phylum Chordata; order Ceratodontiformes; family Protopteridae; genus Protopterus; species Protopterus annectens. The sequence continues at coordinate 806,377,783 of NC_056743.1, forward strand.
TAGCTACCTGGTGGTGAAAGTTTAGATTACTATCTATCTGTGTTCCTAGGTCGCTCACCACTGGGTCTACTTTTAGAGGTGTGCTATCAATATTATAATTTGCAGTGATATCTTATTTACCTAAGAGCATGATTATGCATTTTTTAGCACTTAGTCTCAGGCCATGGTTTTGGCACCAATCATTTGTAATTTTTAGGCCTGCTTGTAGAATGTCAGTATTGTTTGTGGATTCAGTGATTGCTGCAAGCTTACAGTCATTGGTGAACTTGGTGAGCCAGATAGGAGGGGTCCCAACACTGAGCCCTATGGGAAACCACTAATAACACGATGTTCATCGTGCATACAGCTACACTCATAACAGATGGGTTTTCCTGCCATCAGGCGGGTCCTCGGTCGGCCGAATTCCAAAGTCTAGGTCCGGTGTCGGATGTCGTCGCTTCTTCCCTGACGTCAGTGTGACAGGGGTATAAAAGAACCAGCCGACGCCATTTTCTTCAGTCTTTCTTGCCGCGCGGTGCCCGAAGCAGAAGCAGTTCGCAAGTGCCGGTCGGCCAGCTCCTGAGATTACGAATATTTTTCAACCGAAGTCTTCTTGAAAGCTAAGTACTCCGATGGGGAGACTTTTCTTGCCTCAGACCGATGTCAGACAAAGTTAATAATTGCATTTCATGTGGGAAGCAAATACCGCATAAGGATTTCCATTCCCTCTGCATTCCTTGCTTAGGCCCAGACCACGACGTCTTGGCCTGTCGTTTTTGTGCTACATTCAACAGACGCACTGTTAAGCGTCGGGCGGAGTTCACCCAACACTATTTTGGCAAAAAGTTTAATTACATTATGTCATCGGATACTCCGACTCCAGTTTTGAGTAAAAGATGCAAAGATAAGGACCGACATACGAGGTCCACGACTTCTACCGACACCACGCTAAAGCCGACTACAGGTGCTCCGGTTCTCAGTGAGGCGTCTACGCAGCCCCTGACTACCGATGACACTTCATTAGCGGTGTCTTCTGTACCCGAGGTCGCAGGCTCTTCGGCCCACACTCCGACTACAGATACCGAAGCCACTCTTGGCGGGGAAACTCAGAGTTTAGACAGGCCTGCCACCTTTCAAGGTGTCTTCAGGCCTTCTTCTTCTTTTTCCATTAAGGCTTTCACTAAATCTAAAGCAGCCATGCATACTATAAGACAAGCTCCACAGGGACCCTCTCAAGGCCCAATGCCTAAAAAGCAGATGCTCAAAATGGCTGAGGATTTGATTACTCTTATCAGGGGTTCTCAACCCCCCTCGGACAAAAGGCCCAGAGTGGAGGAAGAATACCCTTCCTCGGACCAGGCCTCCATTACTTCAGAACATTCTGAAGACCAGGAACAATCTTACTCCCCTTTTGAAGATTCTGATGCAGAGGAGTCCATTCCCTTTGTCTCCCCCCCCTGAGGACTACTCTTTTGGGGAAACCTTGCATACCTTGAGGGAACACTTCCACTGGGAAGGCCAAGATTACTCAGACTCCAAGAAAAGACTCAGGGATTTCCTCTTGCTCCCTCAGCACAGGCCTCTGGCTATCCCTCCTGTCTTAGACATACTAGATGATGTGTATTCAGAGGCCAGCCTTAACCCAGATTCCTTACCTCCAGCTCCAGTCAAGCCTGACAGGTATTACCGGGTACCTGATTCACACCAATTTCTATACAAAAGCCATGCGGCTGACCCAGAAACTATTTCACAGGGTCCCAAGGGAATTAAGGCCTCCACTGCCAAAAACCCATTACCTTCAGAGAGAGATTCCAGAGCTTTAGAAAGGTGGGGGAAAAAGGTATACACCTTGGCCACCTTAACCATGAGAGCATTAAACTGTCAGCTCCATATGTTAAAGTATCAACAGTTTTTATTATCCCAGTTGAAAAGCAAAATGTCACAACCTGAACAACCAGACTTGAAAGAGTTGCATGATTTGTTGCATAGTGCAGAGCAAGTGGGTAAACATACCTTGCAATGTGGTTTTGATGCTTTAGAGGCCTCATGTAGAGCTGCTGTTACAGGATCAGTCATACGTAGACACGCTTGGCTCAAAGAGCAAACCTTACCAGATCATGTCAAAGCTAAATTACTAGATGCACCTCTTCAAAAATATGTATTGTTTGGTGTTAAAGCTGAGGAGGTATTAAAGAAAATGGAGGAAAAGGCAAAATTAATGCAAACAGTGAAAGATTTCCTACAGGTACAACCTCCACGTTTCAGTAGAAATTGGCCTTCAAAAAATTGGTCCTTTCCAGCCACGGACAGACCTCAAAGAGGTAGATACAGGTGCCCGAGGGGTAGATGGCAATCTCAAGGATCATTTAGAGGCAGACAATGGCAAGCACCTACACCAAGAGGTGGTGAGGATAGTTCACAGTCATTCAGAAAGCAAAACCAATGACTTTCCCCTTTGCATGCCAAGCAAGGCTCAATTGGCAGTACCTTTAGGTGGAAAACTGGCGTTATTTTCGAAAAATTGGCATATTGTCACAAAAGACAAATGGATCCTGTACATTATAGACAAAGGCTACAGATTCTACTTTCACACCCTTCCAAAAATGAGAGGCATGCCAAACCTGCCACACAATCAAAGGGCAGAGGCACAAAAACAAATTTCAGATCTCATGGACATTAAAGCTATTCAAGAGGTACCTGCACAAGAACAGGGTCAAGGTTTTTATTCCAGACTATTCCTGGTACCAAGGAAGGGCAAAGATTGGAGACCTATTTTGGACCTATCCATCCTAAACACATATTTACTCGTACCAAAATTCAAGATGCTCACATTACAGCAGCTTCTTCCCATGCTGGGCAAGGAGTCTTGGCTGGTAACATTGGACCTCAAGGAGGCATACCTGCATGTCCCAATCAGACAAGATTGCAGAAGATACCTCAGATTTCTTGCAGGTTCAAACCATTATCAATTCTCTGCATTGCCCTTTGGCTTATCTACTGCGCCCAGAGTGTTCACGAAATGCCTGGCATCAGTAATTGCCTTCTGCAGACTTCAAGGGATACATATATACCCATATTTGGACGACTGCCTGATCCAAGCGGACAGCAAACACATGCTTCTGAAACACCTGGCATTTGTAATAATGTTGTTGAATTCTCTGGGATACACAGTCAACAAAAAGAAATCAAGACTAATACCCTCTCAAACAATAATTTTCCTGGGTGCCAGCTTGAATACAAACACACAGATGGCCTACCTCACTCCAGAGAAACAAGGGCAACTAACTCAATACTTCAGAAAACTGGCAACCTTCACCAGGCTGACTGCAAGGAAAATCCTGCAGGCTCTGGGATTCATGGCATCTTGCATCCTGCTAATCCCATGTGCAAATCTGCATATGAGGAAACTTCAATGGTACCTAAAAAACTTATGGTCTCAACACAGCCACAGTTTGGAAACAATTATACCACTGATTCCATGTCTTCAAAAGGAATTTCTGTGGTGGGCTCAAGCATGCCAAAGAAACATAGGTCTCCCATTCTGCAAGCCTCAAGCAACTCAAGTCATCACAACAGACGCCTCGGACTACGCCTGGGGGGCGCACATGACAGATCGGTGCATTCAGGGCAAATGGTCCCAAAAAGAAAAGCACCTACACATCAATCAAAAGGAAATGCTAGCAGTAATAAATGCTATTATGGCTTTCAAAGACCTACTGCATCCAGGCCAACTATTGATAAGGACAGACAACACCACAGTGATGTGGTACATAAACAAACAGGGAGGAACCCATTCATATCCCCTATGCAGGCTAGCCATGTCTCTTTGGAACATGGCTCTGGAATTAGAAATCCAACTTCAAGCACAGTTCCTGCCAGGCAAGGAAAACACGCTGGCAGACAACCTAAGCAGAAATATGACAGATCCACACGAATGGAAATTGCATCCTCAAGTTTTTACAAAAATAATTCAAGCATGGGGAAGGCCAGACATAGATCTCTTTGCCACCCACAGAAATTACCAATTGACAAAATTCTGCTCAAGGACCTTTCATCCACAGGCCTGGAAAGTGGACGCACTCTCTTTCAGTTGGACAACAATGACAGTTTATGCCTTTCCACCTCTTCCTCTGCTGCCCAAAGTTCTATTAAAAGCCAGAGCAGACAGACCAAAGATGATTCTCATTGCTCCAGACTGGCCAAGACAACATTGGTACCCACTCCTGAGGAGCCTGACGCATTCCCCACCATGGATCCTGCCTCTAATGCCTCTTCTACTGACTCAGCACAACTTCAAAACTCTTCACAGTCAGCTGAAAACACTCAATCTAGCCGCATGGAGGATTCCTTAAATTCATAACAGACCCTACTCTCCAAGGAGGTGCAGGATGTCATTTTGGAGGCCAGAAGGCCTTCTACTAGAAAAGCCTACTCCGCAAAATGGAAACAGTTTTGTGCCTGGAATCAGAAAAAGGGTCAGAATCCTGGAATACTGAATCTACCTCAAATATTACAGTACCTAGCTGAGATGCTAAGCAGTGGACTTTCATTCTCCTTCATCAAAATCCATGCCTCAGCCATTTCTGCAGAATACAACACTGATCCTCCTTTATTCTCTCACCCTCTCTTAAGACAGTTCCTCAGAGGGGCTAAGAATATAAAACCCCCAAGGAAACAACCAGTACCTGCTTGGGACCTCAATTTCATCCTGGAAAAATTGACCCTGCCTCCCTTTGAGCCTGCTGCTTCAACAGAACTGCAATATTTGTCATGGAAAACAGCCTTCCTTCTGGCTATCACCTCAGCACGCAAGGTTTCAGAACTACAAGCCCTCATGACTGTGCAGCCTTTCATCATTTTCCATCAGGACAGAGTTGCCTTACGAACCAACCCTTCTTTTATGCCAAAGGTAGTATCCAGGGTAGCCTTGAATCAGGCTATCCACCTACCTACCTTTTACCCTAATCCACAAAACAAAGGGGAGAGACTACTACATTCCTTGGACATTCACAGACAGCTTCGTTATTATTTGGACAGAACAAAGCCTTTCAGAAAATCAGAGCAACTCTTTGTGTCCTATGCTACAGGTACTCAAGGGAAGCCTATTTCCAAACAATCTCAAGATGGATAGCCCACTGCATACGCTTTTGTTACTCTTTTCATGGTAAGACTGTACCTACAGGCATCAGATCTCACTCCACAAGGGTCACAGCTACCTCTACAGCTTTCCTCAGGGGGATTCCTACCAAAGATATTTTGGAAGCAGCCACTTGGAGTTCTGTACATACGTTCTCCAAGCACTATCACCTACCATTATACTCCAAATATAGAGCGGGCTTTGCCACTGCAGTCTTGCAAGGCATCCTGGCTCCTTCTAGTTCCTCTTAGTGCCTACCACCCCTTTTTTTAGCTTTGGGATTCAACCCATCTGTTATGACTGCAGCTGTATGCACGATGAACATAGTACAGTTTTGTACCTACCATAAATGTAGATGTTCGAGTGCTAATACAGCTGCAGTCCAGGTTTCCCTCCCTCCTTCCCCTCTTGGGACAGGCCTAATGGCTAACACCTCCTCATACAACCTGATTGGGGTATTCTTTTATGGTGTATTTGCTTGCAACTACTGTTTTTTGATTATATTGCATTGCATTATTACATAAATTTATGTTTTGCCTCCCTTCTGGGGGCACCTGACATCTGGGGCAAGAAAAACTGAAGAAAATGGCATCGGCTGGTTCTTTTATACCCCTGTCGCACTGACGTTAGGGAAGAAGCGACGGCATCTGACGCTGGACCTAGACTTTGGAATTCGGCCGACCGAGGACCTGTCTGACGGCAGGAAAACCCATCTGTTATGACTGCAGCTGTATTAGCACTCGAACATCTACATTTATGGTGGGTACAAAACTGTACTTTTCTTATCAGAACTGGATTCACCTATCCCAGGTTTAGATAAGCAGTGCGTGCCATTTTACCCTCATCCATGGCCCTGGTGACTTTCTCAAAGTCCACCAGAGTGAGTAGGCAAGACTTCCCTTTGACAAAGCCAAATTGGATCTAGTCCAGTGTTTAGAGAGCTCCTATGTTGTTATTGACAAGGTCTATGATAATCCTCTCCATGGATTTGCAGAAAGGACTGGTCAAGCTTATTGATCTGCAGTTCCCTGGGTCAACTGATGGGCCCCGCTTGTGCAGAGGGATGACTGTTGCAGTCCTCCATTCCTCTGGGATAAAGCTCATCTGGAGGCTGTCATTAAAGAGGGATTTTAGTGGACCTGATAGATTCTGTTTTAAGCTATTTAAGAAGCATCCTGGAATGTTGTCAGGACCAATGCAGACTATGTTTTTGCCTTTAATGAGTGCAGTGAAGACCTATTCCCTCATAATGACTGGTGGGGGGGGTATGGCTATTTCATTGGGTGTGTTAGGAGGTGATGGGAGAAGTGTTTTGAACTGAACTTGTTGGGCAGCAGGTTTGCCATAGTTTCAGGCTGTGTGTAAGTGTTGCCATTCATGATTAACTCTGCAAACTGCTAAGCTATTCCTTTGAGGTTATGAACATAATTAAAAAAGCCTTAAGGCTATCCTTCACCTGGGAGGCTATCTTTGCATTATAGTTTCTGTCTAGAAGTGATTAGGTAGCTATCTAAGAATATCTTAGGTGTGGTAATTACATCATTATATAGTTGTTGTACTCTATCTCTTGATATATATATATGTGTATATATATATATATATATATATATATATATATATATATATTTTTTTTTTACATGAATGCACCTGGATGTGGTTGTGGTTATTTTTTGCTTGGGTGGCTACTGGTGCTGTTTTTATATAAAGGCTAAGAATTACCACATTAATGCAAGGCTAGGCATCTTAAGATCCTAACAGATCAATAGCCAAGTAAATACATATGAAGCAATGGACCTAGACAGTAAAAGCATATATATATATATATATATATATATATATATATATATATATATATATATATATATATGGATCCCTATCATATGATAAAAATCTCATTTGACTGAAACCCATTTGACTGAAACTATAAGATTGAAATTTCAAAACACTGAAAAGTCACTTGACTGAAACCCATAATACTGAATTTCAACATAATAAACTGTAAACTGGACCATGTAAAACGAGACCAGGTGGTGGGGCTAGGCCACCCATACCCCCCATCTATATATACTAACTCCAGGATTGTACTACAGTGGGGAAAAGGGCATATACCTTTCACGTACCTTACAGTAGTCTACATGCTGCCACTACTATACCCTTTTCCCCACTGTAGTGCAATCTTAGAGTTAGCATATATAGTTAGTGGGGGGTGTAGCCCCCCACCTAGTCTGGTTTTATATAGTCCAGTTTAAAATTTAGTATGTTGAAACTGAGTATTATGGGTTTCAGTCAAATGACTTTTCAGTATTTGAAATCTTTTGAAATTTCAGTCTTATGGTCTCAGTCAAATGAGTTTCAATCAAATTAGGTTTCTATCATATGATAGGGATTCATATATATATATAACATATATAACAAAAATAACAAGTACTTACAATCCCGAAGGGCCGATTTTTCCTAGGGCAAGTAAACATTTGCCTAACACGTACGATAGCCACACCAGTTTATGTAAAAAGCATCTAGGTGGGGGGCTATGCTCCCCACACCCCCCAGTCGCACCCCCTCTAACTATATATACCGACTCTGGGATAACACTACAGTGGGGAGAAGGGCATATTTTCCTATGTTGGTCAAGTGTTTACTTGCCCTGAGAAAAATCGTCCCTTTGGGACTGTAAGTGTAATATGCCATTCGGTGTTGTGGGATTCGTGATTTAGAAATAGATCCACACACACATATATATATATATATATTTTTTATTTTTTTTTTTTTTATATATGTTTATATATATTTTGTGTATGTGTGTGTGTGTGTGTGTCTATATATATATATATATATATATATATATATATATATATATATATATATATATGTGTGTGTATGAAACAATAGTCACCTTAAATGCATTCCAGTAACTTGCTTGTTCAAGTTCATGCCACACAAAAGGCAGCAAAAGCTGAAAAGAAATCAAGGAGTACTGGAAGTACCAAACTGCAGATATTTTAGCTGCTTGTACTGTGCATTGGTTGGTAAATCCGTAAACAGATTTCTGCTGAAGATGCCAAGTGGACTCTTTCTGTGTGATTCTGAGCAAGTCATATCAAACTAAAAATATCACAGCAAATAAAAAAAGGCTATTGGGCCTTGACATACCTATCAACTTGCAGACACTGAAAATAGTAGCAAAGGCCCTTGAAACATAGGAAAATTCAGCTAAAAATATGGACATCTAATTAGCATAAAATTTCAATACCAAATACCACATAACTCTTCCCACTTAGAGCAGGAATGTGGGATATGACTCAAAGACAAATTTAAAAAATGGAGAGTGACCAAACTGATGTAAAAATAAAAGTATATTATCAAAGAGACAATGTAAAAATCTGTAGACTTTAGTGAACTGTATTGAAAAATTCTTACCATACAAGGTCATTTATTGTTTTACTTCAGAGAAAGGGAGTTGTATGATGTGTATTCCTTTTCCTTAACTTATTATTGCCATTAGTATGTTGGTCATGTAATGTAGTTTTCTCTGTACTAGACAGCATCAAAAATCACATTTGGCAAGGATAATTTAGGAAATTGTATGAAGGGGTTAATTCAAGGCTTAAAACAGGGGCTTACATCCAGAAATAGGGATATCCTAAATCAAGCCTGAAAATAGGAGTGTTCCTCTAGGGACAAGTGAGAGGTCTGGGTCTTGTCATTTTTTAGAAATACTAATTAAACAGATATACAGTTCTCTTCTGTGTCATGGGGAAAGGACACACTTAAAAGTTGCTCTGTGGTCATTCCGTAAAGCAATAAACCAAACAAGATGTAAAATAAATAAATAAATAGAATAAAAATAAGCCCATACTGTGAGGGGGGGGGTAGAGCTGTACTACTTAACTCATTAACACCTGTGTGTTGTGGAATGTTACACCTCTAACAGCCTATATACATTTTGCAGTCCAATGAAAACATTGTCTGAAAAATAAACTTAAAAAGCATAAGATAAACAAATGTAATTATCTTGTGAAGAGTAAAAACTTTACAGACTGTAGAAATAGTAATGCTATCAGTTTGTTTGTTTGTTTGTTTGTCTTTTGTCTTTTTCCCGGTAAGGGGTCGCCACAGCGGACTCCGGTCCGCTAATGATTGGCAGTAGATTTTTACAAAAAGCCGAGGTGCCAGCTCGACGCCCAACCTTCAACGAAGGCACACCCATTTACTCACACATGTCTTTCAAATGCTACTCAACCATGGGGAGGACATGCAGACTCCACACAGAAGGCACTCCCAAGCCAAGCCGAGAATCGAACGGGAGAACCTCTTGCTGTGAGGTAACAACGCTACCGCTGTACCACAGTAAGAAGCCCTATTTACACTGATAACAGTGCATTCATAGTATTTTCCCTAAATACTGTAATATATTGTAATGTACACAAACCCCAAATTATATGTTTTATAAACTTTCAAAAACATTCATATTTTGAAAACTCTACAACCTAGATATATACGAGTATAGTTAGCACAATTTGTTAACCAATCTTAAGCTTTTGGATGACAATGTACAATTTCTCTGTAAGAGCATGTTTACTGAAAAATTTACAGAACTATGAAAACATGCTCATTTGCATAATTAGCAAAACAAATAACACTGGATATCTCTCAAAATGTGCAACTTACAGTGCAAGCATCAAAGACAGTTTTCTTCAGAACTTCTAAGATGGCTGCACATTAACAGTTTAATTTCAGCTCTCCCAGTGTGAAAACAGAAACTCAGAATATGGAGCCAGTAAATTCATATTTTTGGGTAAATATTTGTAACTGGCTAGTAAGTGCATAACCTGGATGCCAGCAAAAAAGAAATTCAGAGAACCCAAAAGAAAATAAATCACAAAAGGTGAGGAAAAAACACTGACTGGGAAGAATTCTGCAGCTGTTCAACAAAAAGCAGTGCAAGTTCCAGCTTTGATGCAATACATGACTTCCAAAGTCAAGTGTACTCAGAGATGATTAAAAAAAAACACTGAAGGAGTGTATCAACACAAATAACAAAAAAGGCTAGAAAAATGAAGTAAGCTTTAAAAAGATATTCAGATGAGGTGATAAAACTGCAAAAATCAGAGGTCGAAATGAAGAAAACATTGGCTGACTATGAGACTGCTCAAGAAGAGATGTTTCAAAAATAATATAATTAGAGGACAGAGCACATAGGGAAAACAAACGATTTTCTGCTGTACCAGAAAAGCTGGAAGGAATAGACTGTATTAATTTTATGAAAGCACAAATAAGCAATTGGACTGGTATTCCAGAGCAGAAGTTGTTAATTGAAAGGGCACATCTGGTATGCATGCTGCAAATGTGGCCATGAGAAAGCAACCTATACCTTTAATAGTAAAGATGCAATCCTACCAGCAGAAGGAATTAATTCTGGCAACACTGTGGTAGAAGAACAAAGTACTAAAAGTGGGAGACAGTAGAGTGTTTGTGGAAAATGATTACTCACTGTACACCAGGCACAAGAGGAGTAAATTCATTCCACTGATCAGGGAATGTCGAGATGCAGGCATAAGATTCAAGCTGCTATACCCAGCTATTTTCAGAATATTCTTTCCTGGAGGGACAAAATTTTTGTTTGTTGCATAGCATACTAAATACAAAAGTTTGTCCATCAAAAAAGTGAGTTATGAAACAGAAGGCGATTCTGCTCTTTTTTTCTTCTGGATTATACTGCTAAGTGCTAGGAGCATAAAGCAAAAACTGCACAGTCTGGAAGCACTCCTATCACTGGTGGATGCAGATGTCTGTGCAGTCACAGAAACTTGGTTCAAGGCCTCAGAGAGTACCCTGGCCTTGCAAGGCTACAAATGCCTTCCACGCCTTCAGACTGCAAAACAAATGTGTGAGAACCAAAGGAGGTGGTGTTTCTATCTATATTAGAGATAAATTCACCTCCCAACTAGTTAGATAAGACAACTCCATGGAGTTACTCCAAGATTAGATTACTGTGGGTAAGACCCCCATTCAAGCCACAGCTAGTTATAGATCCCCCTCCATGGATCATGATGCACATGAGGCTTACTTGATCAAACAGTCTAGTCATGAGGGATTTCAATTATCCCACCATCAACTGGGAAACCTACTCTAGCCCTAACTCACTAGCGCAAAAGTTCCTTGACTTTAACTTAAATGCCCTGGAACAAATTGTTCAAATCCCAACAAGAGGAACAAACATGCTTGTCCTCACTAGCAAGACAAACAGAAGCACCACTGCAACTTTTGGACCCTCTTTAGTTAAATCTGACCACAAATCAGTTGCCTTCAAACTGGCACTAACATCAGAACTCACAAACGGTAAAGTCAAACAAAAAAACTTCACCAAGGCAAACTATAACCTCCTAGGGGAAGGTATAAATGCTTTCCAGGCCCTATCCTCAGCTGCAAGTGGTAACTTCACCAAAGCTTGCACCAAAGCCCTTTACAATCACTTGTATAAGTGTATAGACTCAGCTGTTCCAGATATAATCAAAGCCAGAGCACCAACTAAAAACAAGTCACCCTGGTGGACATCTAGCATCAACAAACTTTACAACATATGCAAAATGTTGCTGACTAGGAAAACTAAGATAAGGCCCCAACAATATACGCAAATAAGATAATATGTCAAATCCTCTAAGGGTAACTTTAAGAAAAACTTAGCAATCACAGCCAAGGATAACCATAAGGCCTGTTACAACTACATAAGTAGCCTAAAAGGTAGGACCCAAGCATGTTCCAAACTAGTGACCAATGGTATCACACACACTGATCCCACAGAGATAGCAAACCTGCTGGTGGACAGATTTGGTGAAAATTTCATTCCTTTATCCCCTCCAAACTATCACAAACCTTGCCCCCAACTTCCCCTACCCTACATATATAAACAGCAGGTCATTAAAGCCTCATCTAAGGAAAGAAACACAGCCCCTATGAGACCAGACGGCATCCCAGATTGTCTTCTAAACAAACTAAAACATGAACTAACATCACCATTAAGTACCCTAGTCAATCACAGCTTAACCACAGGCTATGCTCCTGTGGAATGGAGAACAGCAACAGTTATTTCCCTCTACAAAGGTGGCTTAGCAACAGACCCAGGGAATTATAGATCCATAAGTCTGACCAGACTCATCTGTAAGGCCATGGAATGTATCATAGACTTCATAAAATAAAGGTGGAGGAGACCTCCAAACTCTGGATCTGACCTAATTCAGCTTCATCAAGGGCAGATCTTACCTGTTAAACCTGGTGGATTTCTTTGAAAATGTGACCAGGGCCACTGACGAGGGCAAATTTGTGCACACAGCATATTTCAACTTGGCCAAGGCCTTTAACACAATCCCACACTCAGGCACTACTGAACTTAGCAAACTGAATGTAAACCCCTTTTCTGTAAGATGGTTGCCAACTGGGTCACAAACCATTCATACACTATTAAAGTGGGTGACTTCACATTAACCAGCAGACCTGTCATCAGCAGGGTGCCACAAGGGTCAGTGCTGGACCCCTACTGTTTGGTATATACTTAGTTCAGGCCAAAACTAAGGGGCTGTGACTGACCAAGTTTGTGGACAACTGCAAACTGGGTGCAATTATCAAATCCCCAAATGATGTCAGTATACTTCAGGAGGGTCTTAGACAGACCAACAACCGGTATCTTAGTCACGGTCTCAAACTAAATGCAAAGAACTGTATCATCATTCCCTTCTTTAAAAACAATGGCCCTTCACACTATCAAATTAACAACAATACCCTATCTACCTATGAAGTACCTATGAAGTAGTAAGGGATCTGGGATAACAAGTAGACTGCAACCTTAACTTTGACCACCACGTGTTGACTGTAGTAAAAAAGGCTTTCTATGTAGCACACTTGATTAGCAAAGGCATAGCCTCTAGAGCAAAGGAGGTTATAACCCCTTTATACCCGTCACTAATCAGGCCCATAATTTTGTATAATGCCCCTTTTGGCATGTACCGTTAAAAGCACTTGCAGCAACTGGAGAGACCTCAGAGGTTTCTAACAAAGAAGATTAAGGGACTCCAGCACATGCCTTACACAGGCTGAGTAAAGTCCCTGTCACTATACTGTGTATCGTATATAATTCTTAGGGGAGACTTATACATGCCTTATAAAGCAATCTTTGACCCAAACCTAATGAATTTGCTGCACATCCATAAATCAAATGGGACTAGATTTACCTATTCCAGGGACCTAAATATGGCCTGCAACTTGACTAGGACATGCTGGAGGGGCAGATTTGCCTCCCAGTGACTGCTGCATCTTTGAGATAGGCTGCCAATTCATGTGAAGCAGAACAGCTTTATGGCGCTGTTGAAAAGGAACCTGGATGAGTGGATGGGGCACCATAAATTCATACTAGGGATAGTACCCACAACCCTCATGGACATGGGCAGTCATTACTAAATACAGTCCTGGGTATTGACTAGAGTACCTATGGTATTGCATTGAGATGAAACAGCTAGGCTTGAAATGACCTTTGGGTGGATAGCCTAATAACCTCCTATGATCCTGTAATGTTCCAATGGAAAACACTTGAGAGACAGAAAAAAGCACAGGTTGACTAGAAGAACCTGGAGTATGTTGGAAATGAAGCAGAGGCTGGATTTGGGAGGTGGAGATCAGCAGGAATAAAACTAACATCTCAGAAATTGACAAATACATGTGGGATTACAAAGCATTAATTATATTTGTGAAACATGACAGAACAACAAAACATGGAAATATTGGACTTGTTTGACTTTGTTAAACTTGCAGGGGACTCTAAAGCATATATCCTACTTCATGCTATTAATGTTTGGAAGAACATTTGGGGATGGAGGAAGAGGAAGAAAAGAGTTAACTGTAAGTACAACAGAAGTTTGTTCTTAATAGTAGTGTTTTTTGTAATGCATGATATAATCTGGATGCTATAAAGTTTTCTCAGTTATTTTTGAGTTTAACAGGGATACTAAAGTAAACAGGTGCCCCTGCCCCCCCTTCTTTCTTTCTCCTTGTTTAGTTTTAAGAAATGTAGGCAGGATACAAGAAAAATTGATGTGCTGTTTTTTCTCTTGCATAGGGGAATGAGTGGAATAAAGACCTTGGCTTGATCTGGTAACAAGTTTTAAGAGAAAAGAAAATAAATAAAAAAAAAATGTTGTCTAGCAAATAAATGAGTACTTATAAAAGCAACTCTATGCCTGGTTCTCGTGTCTTCATGGAGATAATCTGATAAAGAGCAATAAAAACAGAATACTTATTTCTTTCAACGGCTAGGAGATAATGTTTTCTGAAAGCATTCAAGTGTTTTCCAAATCTGGGAGAGTAATAACGATAAGTCAAAACCAAATAGCATTTAGGATAAGCACTGGCTGTATCATACATTTTAGCATGCATAGCCTTCCTTTTAGGTTAACCAGAGTTTGAGTGTGGATGTAAGTTTGGGACAATTGTTCCTATTAGGAGGGTAAAACTTCAATATTTGAAGATGTACAGAGTTTTGTGCATTAGTGTTAACATGTTTTAGGGGTATGTTGGGGTGTGTTTTTTTAGAGTTTTCAATAAAACAAAATGTTTTGTAAGATATGACATAGGCACAAATGGATATGACAAGAAACAACTGTATATAAGATCAACCTACCAAAGCATTAGTATATGCATATAACACAAAAGCTGGAACTAGATACTTAATAAAAGTGCTGTCTCAGTAAAAGGTAGGAATAATAACTTGCTACATTGTTATGGAAGGTTATGTGTCATGTTTATTCTTTACAAAATGCATATTAACTTGTATTTTATTTTTACAAATGAGTCAAAATGTTTATATGTTTATGTCAAAATAAAAATAAAAAATAGATGCATGATTATGCAAGCTATAGTTCCACATAAGTAGTAGATTTATATTTTAAGTGCTTTACAATTATATTCTGTCTGTTTGTACTGACATATAGTTGTTGGCAATGTAAGTGCTGAAGGAATTAAGGGATGTTATATTATATTTGCATTTAAAAACTATTGAATTGTGTCAGGTATCCATGAAAGTCAGATTAATTAACATTATTCTGGCCTTCTCAGGCTAAAAAATGAGCCTTTACAAAATGTCTTTGAAATAGTGTGTACTGGTAACAAATGTTACGAAGTTGCACAACAATAAATCTTAAGCACAGGTGGTCTATATTTTAAAAAGGCATATTTGTCAAGTGTTCATGTAAAACTCGAGATAACAAGGACATAAAATATTTAAAATTGTTATTATTTGTTAAAAGCTATGTAACGTCAGAGTTCTGCATGCATAAAATTGATAAAAAAGTATTAAAAAAATAAAGGTTTTCTTTATTCTTGGTGTCTGATCTAAAATTTAAGTAGGCAGTCTCATAGTGCTGTTTATAAAATAAATAAGTATTTTGCACATCCTAATGCACTATTATTGACTCAAGACTGAAAGGTTATTTACTTGTAAACTTTAACATTTGGTACCATGAATCATATTCTGAACTTTGGTAAGTCTGCAGAGCAGTGTGTGGAATAAATTACAAGGGCCCAGCACAGAAAGTTCTTCTGTGAATTTCATGCTGCTTTGTATGGGATAGTCAGAAATTCAGATGCCTAATTATTAAGGTTGTGCAAACATGCTAGACTAAAAATGGAGAAAATTGATTTGTGGAAAATGTTTTTTCTCTCTTAGATAGTTATAGTTAAAAAGTGGAATGAGGGAATAACTATTTTGTTGAATGACTGAGTTTGCTAGTTAGGTATATGTAAAGTAATAGTGGGAGTACCCCACAGGAAATAAAAAAAGTTTATTAATGTGTATGCGCATACAACAAAAGAAAAAATTAACACAAGGATGTGCCTTGTGTTGAGGGCGATACCCTCAAGATTAAAAGGTAAGAGACATGAGAGATGTTTTGTGTTGCTTAATGTATGAGTGAAAGAGAGAGTGAGAGAAAAGGAGGTTAAAGTTAAATCTAGTTCATGAGCCTATAGCACACTGGGACATAGGTATGTGTGTGTGTGGATAAATCAAGTTCATGAGCCTATAGCACACTGGGACATAGGTATGTGTGTGTGTGGATAAATCAAGTTCATGAGCATATAGCATACTGGGACATAGCGTGTGTGTAGATAAATCAAATTCATTAACCTATAGCTGGGACATAGGCACAAGTGTGTGTGTGTGTGTGTGTGTGTGTGTGTGTGTGTGTGTGTGTGTGTGTGTGTGTGTGTGTGTGTGTGTGTGTGTGTGTGTGTCTGTGTGTGTGTCTGTGTGTGTGTGTGTGTGTGTGTGTGTGTGTGTGTGTGTGTGTGTGTGTGTGTGTGTGTGTGTGTGTGTGTGTGTGTGTATACATAAACCAAAATCATGAACCTATAGCATGTTGAGACATAGCTGTGGTGTGCTGATAATCAAGTTTATGACCCCATAACATGTTGGGGCGTAAATGTGACTGTGTGAAAGTACCCTTTGAGGGTCAAAAAGAGTGCTCAGTTTTGGAAACAGTATCTATCCGCCCTATTATCCCGATCACAATGTTGGAGCTGTAAATTTTGAGCTTGTGACAGGACAAAAGCAAAGGGGTGCTGTGGGAGAAGGCTGATCAAAACCTTTCCTTTGTCATTGCACAACAAAATCCCTATCCTTTTCTCCCTGAATAGTGTGTAAGTTGATGTAGTCATTTTTCTTTTCTGAATTACCAGGATCCAAGATCTACAAGTTAAGTCTTCTTAATAGAAAAAAATGGAAACAAAGTTAAGCAGGCAGGATCAAATACCTGTAAAGGGAACACCTGCATATTTTCTGTATCTTTATTATGGAAAAAGAAATTGTAAGTATTTGAATGAGTGGTTTCAGCGTACTAAACATTGCTCTGGTGAAGTATTTCCATTAAATGGATTTTATGATAAGAATAAATGAGAAAATATAAAGGATATTTTGGAAGGAAAAAAAACAAGGTAAGTGGGGAACAATGGGTAGTATTTTATTCTTGGTACACTGAAGCTCGTAAAAAGGAAAAGCGATCAGCATTAAGGGGATTATAGGATACTAATAAAAAGTTGCTACAACGGGTGAAAGAGGTTATAAAGGCAGTACAGATCAATAAAAAGGAATCCCTTTATAATGTCTTGGCATGTTTGAAAAAAAAAACTGGAGATAGCCAAAAAGCTGAGACTTCAAAAGAGGATGATAATCCTCCAGTAGCTACTGCACCGTCTACCCCATATGTATCTGTACAGGTGGCTCCTGTACAAGATTCCACTGTTTGTCAGACACCTGTATTTTGGACAACTTTACAATGGACACCAGGTCAGCATGGTACTGTTACATCTCAACCTAGTTCCTGTGTTCCACCGTCATCTTCAAAACAGGCATCTGCAGTCCAGGAGGTTTCTTTTTCTTCATCTCCTCATTTTCAACAAGACTCTACCTCTCCAACAGGAGCACTAGTATTTGATACACCCATAACCCACCACACATGCTCACATAACAGGGTAGGACAATATGTTGTTGCCTCTGGAGAGAATCGTTTAGCACATCTTAGAAAAATATTGGGGGCTAATCACAGAGAGCTTGTTCATCACCCTTGGACCCCTGCTGATTTTCATATTATGTCCAAAAGTTTTCCAAATATTAGAAAAGATTCATTAAGGTTTAAGGAGAAATTAAAACTATAATAAAATGAATTAAAGCTATAATAAAATGTTATAACCCTACATTGACAGATTTAAACAAGTCGCTTTGGGTGGTTGCTTCAGATGAAATAAAAAAAAATAGTTACTTGAAAAGGCTGAAATAACAGATTTTACTCTCACAGGAAATGGACTAATAGACAAAAGGACAGTATTGTTAAATAAAATTATGAAAGTGTGTCAAGCTAGAACAGATTGGTCTAAGATACAGGCATATAAGCAAAATAAAGGAAAAGATTCTGCAGATTATTTGAGTTGTCTTAAGTCCTTATAGACTGGCAGGAAAAGGACTTTGAGTCCTCACTAAGTGCTACAAATCACTGTACTGAGTATCAGAAAAAAATAGAAAAATGATACTGAGGATAAGCTGCTAACTTTGTAAATAAGACAGTTAGAAGCCCCAAGGGGATGAAGCAGAGGCAGGGAAAGGAGGAGAAAAACTGCTAGAGGATTTAGTAAAAGTGCTGTTTGAGGGGAACAAGTTGCAGCTGGTTGGCAACAACAAGCTGGCAGTGCCCCTCCTACCCCATCTGATGGATCTTGCTTCAATTATGGTGAAGTAGGACACTGGAGAGGTGAATGCCCACAAAAGTGATTGCAGAGAATCCAAAATACCTAGACTGAATGGCAGCCAAATTATAACAATGCTGCATTTCCTCCACCACCGCTTCAAATTAAAAGGCATCAGAAATCACTGTATTGAGTATGTCAACATAATAAAACAAAATAAATCTTAATCCTCTGCTGGCAATAGATCAAAAGGGACCTTATATTAAGATAAAAATGAATTAAAAATAAATTCCTTTTCTGGTGGACACTGAAGCCACTAGGTCTGTATTAAAAGTTACCTCAGATAGTCAGATACCAGTATCAAAACAAACTAAAGGCAATTGGAGTAACAAATGCTACTGTTACGTGTCCTCTTTCAAAACAGGATACACAACAAAGGTATGGCATCTAAGTCCAAGAAAGTCATTGTTCCACTGTATTTGGCATTCATCAGACCCGTCGTTGAGTACAGTGTCCCCTTTGGTTTGTACCTAACCAGGCATATCCAACAACTGGAACATCTACAGAGGTTCCTCACTAAAAGAATGCAGGATGTAAGCAAAATGTCCTATGCAGACAACCTCAAGGTCCTATCCCTGTATTCTGTCTCCTACAGGCTTTTGGGGGGAGATCTATGCCTGGCATACATGGCATTGTCATACCCCACTTTGATGGCCCTCATGCATATCCCACAAAACAAACAGCACCAGAATTTCCTGTTCTAAAGAATTGAACCTTGCCTGTGATATAAATAGGACCTGCTGGAGAGATAGGTATGTATCTCAGAGACTACCCCGTCTATGGAATGGACTCCCCATCCATGTGAAGCAGAGTTCCTCCTTAACCCTATTCAAGAAATTCATCCCTGATTTGGCACCTATGTCTCTAATGGACACAGGTAACCTGTAAATATTTTATCTCCCAGGCCCATGCTTACACTTATCAAGGGTATCAGAACTTGTCAGAGATTTGGGATGCATGGCTAGGCTTAACAAGGCCCTTGTGGTCGTTAACCTAGTAAACATTTCTGCACCTATGAAAGCCTATACCCATTTCTTTAAGACCGATTAAAAAAAGGCATTCTTTCCTTTTGAGTACTACTGCACCGGTAAATTTGCTAGGAAGAGACCTGTTATTCAAACTAGGTTGTACTATTTGCTGTACACCAGAAGGGGTGTATTTAGATGTTCCAACAAAATCAGAGGGGAAAATATTACCAGTCTTAGCAAAAGCTGAAAAACAGCCTATTACAGGCATACAGACAGCTAAAAAAAACTGCTGCAGCAGGTACCTGCTAATTTATGGGCTAAACATGCCGATAAAGTAGATATATTAAAATCTGCAAAACTGGGTGGCCGCAGTGGTGCAGCGGTTAGGGTTGCCATCTTACAGTAAGAGGCTCTCAGGTTCAATCCTCGGCTGGGGTGCCTTCTGTGCGGAGTCTGCATGCCCTCCCAGTGGTCGTGTGGGTTTCCTCCGAGTGCTCCAGTTTCCTCCCACATCCTAAAGACATGCTGTAGGTGGATTGGACACTCTAAATTGGCCCTAGAATGAGTGCGTGCATGTGTGTGCCTTCTGTGGAAGGCTATGTGCCAGGCTGGCAACTCAACACTGTAAAAACTCCACTGCCAATCATGACCGGACAGGTGAAAAGCTGAAAGAAGAAGAAGAAGAAGATTAAAATCTGCATAACCAGTAAAAATAAAATTAAATCCATCTAAACCTCTCCCTAGAGTTCTGCAGTATCCACTAAAACCAAAAGCAAAGTAGGAAATCATACCTGTAATTCAGTCCTTGATACAGCAAGAAATAGTAGCTAAAGCCCTTGTAATGCCACTATTCTCCCTGTGAAAAAGCCAGAAAAGGATACTTACAGGTTTATGTAAAATTTGATGGTTATAAACAATGTGGTATTACAACTTTTCCTGTGGTTCCAAATCCAGCAACAATACTGAGTTGCATACCACCTGCAGCAATTTTTTATCTGTGATAGATCTATGTGCAGCATTCTTTTCTATACCTATCCACCCTAAAAGTCAGTTTCTGTTTGCCTTTACTTATAAGGGACAGCAGTATACATGGACATGGTTACCACAGGAATACACTACATTTTCTTCATTATTTTCTCAAATTCTAAAAAAAAAAAGATTTGAAAGCTGTAACTTTTCCAGGTGGATCTGTGTTAGTGCAATATGTAGATGATTTACTATTGGCATCTAATTCTTTTCAGCAGTGTCAATAGGATACAATACATATTTTAACTATCCTTACAGAAAAAGGACATAAGATATCGAAATGTTATCTTGGCCATCTGATATCTCAGGGTAGTAGGCAGATATTACCATCTTGTATTGAGACAATAGCTAAAGCCCTATGTCCAACTACTCAGCATCAGCTTAAATCTTTCTTAGGTATGACAAAATGTTGCAGATAGTAGATTTCTAACTATGCAAAAATTGCTAAACATTTGACAAATCTTTTAAACCAGAATACACTAGAGTCCCTCCCTTGGGATAGTAAAAAAAAATAATTTCAAAATTTAAAGCAAGCTTTACCTACTGCCCCAGCTTCAGTTTTACTGACTTATGGAAAGACTTTCATTTTATTTTGTCATAAAAGAAATAAATTTGCTTGCACAAAAACATGCAGACAACTATTGTCCATTAGCTTATTATAGTGCAGCACTTGATTCTGTTGCAAAGGGATTTCCGCCATGTTTAAGGGTGGTGGCCACTACCACCATTCTAGTCAATCTTGCACAATCCTGGTGCTTGTGTATGATCTCAGAGTAGCAATCCCTCATTCTGTCTTATCTCTCTTACTCAAAATAAAAACTCAACCCCTGCCAACTACACGTCTAACTAAATATAAACTTACTTTTCTCTCTGATCTGTTTCTCTCATATGCTGTCCTGTTCTAAATCTTGCATTTTTGTTACTTACTGCTAAAGATGGTAAAGAACATGATTTTCTGTGTGTGGGACTAATTATCTGCTTTCTCCTAGTAATGACTTAAAGGACACTCCTATACCCAACACTGAACTAGACCTATTTGTGGATGGTTCCTATGGAAGAGATCAAAATGAAAATCTGATCACAAAAATATCTGTCTGCACCAACAATGATGTTTTGCTTCAATAAAAACTAGAGGGCATACATTCTGCCCAGGTAGCTGAGTTAGTGGCTGTACAAAAGGCTTGTAAGTTATGCAAAGATAAAGTTGCCAATGTCTACACTGACAGTCGCTATAATTTTGGTGTAATACATGATTTTGGGCAACTTTGAAAACAGGGAGAATTTTAAATGTTAGCAAAAACTCAGATTACATTTTTTTTTGTAAATGCTCTTAAATTTTCTTTTGTTACCTAAAAAAATTAGCAGTAGTTAAATGTAGTGTCTATCAAAAGGGGATACTGTTTCAAAGAAAATTAATTTGGCAGATCAAGCTGCTAAGCAAGTTGTAGAAGGACTGTAGAAATTTACATGTGACGTTATTGCCAAAATCTAACAGTGATAATTTGTATGATTTTTAAGAGTATCAGCTTTCCAAACTGAAGCATCACAGGGAGAAGTTCAGAGGTGTCTTAAATATGGATGCAGTAAACCCAATGATGGGTTATGGTGACATCCAGATGGCCAACTGGTGGAGATTGCCTTCTTGATACCTTACCTGGGGAGGGCATATCATTTACCAGCCCATGCAGGTAAGACAGCTTTATTTAATCAAATTACCAGAAGTTGGTATGCCTCTCATGTCTCCTCTTTGATATTTCAGTATGTTAATAATTTTACAGTATGTCTAACATATAATGTTAGCAAAACTCAAATGTTAAAGCTGCTTACCACCACCTTGGAGACATTTTGTTTATGTGAAGATGGACTTGGTTCCAGATGCCAAAGGTCCATAATTTACAATTTGTATTGGTGGTGGTTTGCATGTTTTCTGCATGGGTAAAAGCTTACCCATGTCATAAGGCAAATTCTGTGACAGTTGTTAAAAAACTACTTTTTTAAATGCATACCTAGATTTGGGGTACCTTGTACTATCAATAGTGATCAGAAAACACATTTTAATAATTCTCTGACCAGATAGTTATGCAAGATTTTTAATAGTAACTTGAGTCTTCACTATCCCAACCATCCATAGTCATCTGAATTAGTAGAGAGGGTCAATGGGACCCTTACAAATAAGATTTCAAAAATGTGTGCTATAAAACAAACCTTAAATGGCCAGAGCCACTTCCCTTAATATTGAGTATGAAGAGTACATTAAATACTACAAAAAACTGACCCCTGTGAAATAATGATGGACAGACCCATGGTCCTTCCACATACTCCCCCTGTGTCAAATAAAAAATGAACTGTAGAAGATGATGTTATAATGTCTCACTGCACAAAATGTATTAATTTCTTGCAGCAGTACCACACAACTGTACAAAAAGCTCTTCCTCATCCTCCTGACCAGTCCTGTCACCAACTGCAGCCCGGTAATTGGGTTTATGTTAAAACTTTCCAAAGAAGAACTGTTTGAGTCCAAAGTAAAAAGGCCTTTTCCAGGTCCTGCTTACCACTTTCACTGTAATCTATTGTGCAGGACTACCAACTTGGATTCATTCATCACATTGTAAAAAGAGTTGTCATGTGAAAGCCCCAGACAAGTCATCTTTGTCAGCAAAGAAAAATCAAAGTGCAAAGGACAAATCATCTGCCCCAGTAAAGGATTTAAAAAAAAATCAACTCAGATGACAGTCCATGATAAATCCATTGACAACAGGCACTGTTACTTTGTTTTTATTGATGTTTCCTTTTATAAACTGGTCAAAAATAGTTTCCTGTTGGTTCTTCGACAGTATGCTGGGGACTTAAATGTGACAAACTGTTGGCTGTGTTTGCATATATAGCATCATTCTAAGGCAGGGATTCCCATGATTCCAATCCCTGCATCTCGAGTGACATTAATCTAACTTAGTGTAATGTGACTGACTTTGCAAAAGTTGTCTCTCTTTGGCTTGCAACCACAAATCGTCAAGACATGTTATGCTAAAAATGGAACTGTACCAGTGGAAACCAGCAAATGTAATGACACAGCATAAAAGTGTGTTGAATTCTTTTTACTTAAAAAAACTATGACTGGGGGCATGGCATGGGCATAACAGAGGATCTTTACTACATTTGTGGTAATTGTGCCTACCCATGGTTGCCTACAAACTGGTCTGGATATTGTTTTGTAGGCTACATCACTCCTGCTATTCAGCATTTCAAAAACCCTCCAGTGGGCAGACTACAAAATAAATGAGCAATTCACTGGGCAGAGCAAGCACTTTCAGTTTTTATACCTGGGTATGGAGTACATAAGACAATGCTAAAAATCCCCATGGTTGCTTAAATTCTTCAGGAGGTAGCAAACCATACTTCACATCACATCAAAATGGCAAATCAAAAAAATGACTAAAATTCAAATTGTATTATTACAAAATGTGCTGGCAGTCAACATAATGCTAACTTCTGGGGGGGGGGGGGTATGTGCCCTAATAAAAAGTCATTGTTCCTACATTAGTGACTATCGTAACGAACAAAAAAATAGCCAGTTTCATAGAGCAAAGAGCCAAGAATCTGGACATTACAGCTAAACAGTGGACACTTTTTAAATGGTTGGGCAGTGCATTTGGTAACCTGAAAACTAGTATATTACAAGGTATCATTACAATAATTGGTATCATTACAATAATTGGTATGGTGTCATTACAGTAATTGGTATTAGTGTCATTACAGTAATTGGTATTATTCTTCTAGTTGTTTTAGTATTTTCTGTTCTAAAGGCTGTTATTACAAAATGCTTAATCTCACTTGCATGTGGAATGCCACTTATAAAGTCATGTAATGATAAACAAATTATTAAATATAATAGATATTATATTACCAAAGCATATTTTATCAAATAAAAAAAAAATCAAAATATAATTGTGGCTGGCGCTCACAGTGGCAGAGGGTGGACTGTTATGTCTCGTTTATTCTTCACAAAATGCATATTAACTTGTAGTTTCTTCACAAATTAGTCAAATAAAATGTTTATAATATGTTTATGTTAAAAGAAAAATAAAAAATAGATGCATGATTATGTAAGATATAGTTTCACATAAGTAGTAGCTTTATATTTCAAATGTCTTACAGTTGTATTCTCCCTGTTTGTACTGACAAATAGTTGAAGGCACAGTAAGTGCTTAAGGAGTTAAGGGATGTTATACTATGTTTGTGTTTAAAAAATTAGTGAATTGTGTCGGGTATCAGTGGAAACCAGATTAATTAACATTAATGTGCCCTTCTCAGGCTAAAAATGAGTCTATACCAAAATGTCTGTGAAATAGTGTGTACTGGTACTAAATGTTACAAAGTTACAGGCCAATAAATCTTAAGTACAGATGGTCTATATTTTAAAAAGGCATATTTGTCAAGTGTTCAAGTAAAGCTCTAAGCGAGGATCACAAGGACATAAAATATTTAAAAATGTTATTTGTTAAAAGCTACATAACATCAGACTTCTGCTCTGCATGCATAAAATTAATAAAAAAAGGTATAAAAATGAAAGGTTTTCTTTATTCTTAGAGACCGATCTAAAAATTTAAGTAGGCATTTACCAGTGCTGTTTATAAAATAAACAAGTACTTTGCACATCCTAAAGTGTTATTCTTGACTCAAGACTAAAAGGTAAAACTCTTTGCTATTTGTTTCTACATTTTAACAACATAATCACGCTTTCTATATTATTTTTAAATGTAAATGGTCCCACAGCTATATACAAAATAGAGAGTAGTGAACTATATTAAGAAATGTAGAGTGCAAATAGTTATGCTACAGGGGACACATTTGGAAAGAGATGAACATGAACATGTCAATTTGATAAGGAAAGGTTTTCAGGGTGGTTATTCAGATAAATACCGGGACAAAGGAAAAGAGGAGTACTTATATTAATTGCAAGAGGAGGTCCAAAAATGATACAAGAGGATAAAAAAGATGTTTTTGTTGTTGTGTCTTTCGGCTTTTCCCGGTTAGGGGTCGCCACAGCGAAACTCCAGTCCGATAGTGATTGGTAGTTGATTTTTATGTGCCAAGTTACCAGCCCTGATGCACAACCTTTAACGAAGGTACACCCATTCACACATGTCTCCACGCAGAAGACGCTGTAGCTGAGAATCGAACCAGACAGCGACTTACTGTGAGACGACAACGCTACCGCAGCACCACCACCGCGGGTCTACAAGAGGATAAAAAAGATAATAATGGTAAATTTGTATGAAAGTGCTTAATTGGTTTGGTTATAAATAAATAAATAATATAAGATAATAATGATAAATTTGTACGAAAGCGCTTAATTGGTTTGGTTATAAATAAATAAATAATATATTTTGTTTTATAGAGGGATCCTGATTGTGGCTTCTGGTTACTAGTTTTTTATTTTTTTCTTGGTCGTTCAGTGGTAACTGGTCACTTTTTTAGTTAATGGTAGATTTGTAGTACTAAGGAGCTACTGGCAAGGGAGGAGGATTACAATGGCATATATTTATATTCCACCAAAAACTGCTGTAATGGAGATTAGAAAATTCTGGGAGAAATAATCAGCTTCCAGCAGGGAATATTACTTATAGGTGGGGACTGTAATTTGATTTGCAGCAGTGAAGATGTATCGAGGGACAGAAGGGAAAATATAACAAAGGAGGGTAGATTTTTGAAGAAATGTATGAAAATAGTTGGCATGGAAGATGTGAATGCAGTAGTAGAAGTTCGGAGTGAATTTACGTATTATTCCCCAAGATATAAAAACTGGTCTAGACTAGACAGAATATATATTTCACATGAACATGTAGAGTTAATTGAAAGTTTTGATACGGATCAAGTAACTATTTCAGATCATGTGCCAATAATAACTAAAATAAAATGTAGAGTAATGAAATAAAAATGAGACAGTAGCACTTTCCCACTTATCTGTTGAAAATATAGGAATTTAAGGAATGGGTAGTGGAAATTATTAGGGAGTTATTACAGAAGATATAAATTTCTTCTGAAAATATACCTAGGGAATGGGATAAAATTAAAGTGAAGTTTAAAAATAGGGTGGTAATGAAAGAAGAAGACATACGGTTAAGAAGTAACAAGAATTATTTAGAAGAACTGACAAAGGGTAAAGTATTGCAGAATAGGGGGAATCTCACAGAACAAGAAGAGGATCAACTGCAGAATGATAAACAGAAAATATGGGATTACCTTGATAATATGCATGAGTTTAGAAAGACTGCTGTTTAGCAACTGATTTTTGATAACTCCACAGCACAAAAAGTTTTAGCACAATGACTCAGGCAAAAGAAGGTAGAACGGATTGTTGCCAAACTTACGAAACCTATAACAAGGAATATAACAAGAGATCCTGTAGAGGTACTAAAATATTTTGAACATTTTATGAAGGTCTGTATAAAGCAGAGAAATATGGAAATCAAGAAAAGGTACAAATGGAAATGTTTATGGAAGAATTATATATGCCAACGTTAGAAGTAGATGAGGCTCAATTACTAACAGTTAGGATAGGGGAAGATGAGATAAAAATGGTGATGCATAACCAATCCACAGGAAAGTCCCCAGAAATTAATTGGTATTCCTGTGGAAGTTTGGAAGGTAGGAAAATAACTGATAAAAGATCTAGAAGGTTTTTTTTAACAGTATTTTAAGAGGAGGAGAAGCACCAACTTCCTGAAAGAAAGCAGTGGTGGCTGTAATACCTAAAGAGGGTAACAACACATCAGACCCAGCTTCATATAGGCCCATTTCAATACTAAACCGTGATTATAAAGTGTGTATGTCTATAATGGCTACAAGAATAGCAAATGTTTTGCCAAAATTGATAGATATGGATCAGTGTGGTTTTGTGGGGGGGAGGCAAACATTTGATAACATTAACAGAACACTGATGATCCAGATGGAAGCAGAATGTAAGAAAATAACACTGTTGTTAGTAGGTCTTGATACAGAGAAATCATTTTACAGAGTAAGTTGGGAGTTTATGAGCAGGGCAATTGAAGCATTTGCATTCTCTGATAAAATTATGAGGTTGATTAGGAAGATATTTGAGGGCTCAGAGGAGAAAATTAAAGTGGATTGGTTCCTCTCTGATAATTTCTGTTTGAGCAGAGGAACCAGGCAGGGGTGTCCCCTTTCCCCTTTGTTATTTGCATTATATTTAGAGCCATTGGCAAAGAAGATAAGGAACTCAGAAATTCAAGGATATAATTGGTGTGGTACTCAAGAAAAGTTGGCTGTATTTGCAGATAATATTATGTTATACCTGATAAAACCTGAAAAGGACATTTCAGTGTTGTGAAACATTTTATATTTATATTATATTTTCAGTATACAAAATTAATGAAGCTAAAACAAAGACAGTAGCTGTAAATTATGTACTAACACACAAATTGGTTCAACAATATCTATATTTATGGGGAAATTATAAAATGAAATACTTAGGAGTATTTATTAAAAATGATACTGGTATGGAACTAAACATATGTGGGAAAAGACTAAAAAAATAACACAAAAACTGAGAAATTGGAATTTCTGTTTTATGGATATGGATAGCAAGATACAAACAGCTAAAATGTTTTCAGGTCCTTTAGTTTTATACACAGGTCATTCATATGTTTATTAACCAGAGGAGAAGTTGTGGATAACAATTAGTAAAGAGCTGAAGGATTTTATCTGGGAAGGGAAAATGGCAAGAGTCAAGTGGGGATAAGCTGATTCTTCCAATAGAACAAGGCAGTCTGGTATTACCCGATTTGAAGGGGTATTTCAAAGCTCCACAGTTAAGGCTCCTATACAAAGTACAAGCAGACATCTATCATTTAAAGTTGAAAGGAATGATGATGAAACAGGGGGAAGCTCAAGAAACAATGAAAGGCTCCTTAAGGAGAATAGCAATACCCATACAGAATATTGGGTATTTGGGGTCTGAATGGAAAGATGAAAAGTCAGCAAGCAAAGGAGAGTAGTAGTGCTGAAACTGAATTCATCCTCAAGTATTGGTGAGTACCTTCACAAAGTGGACCCTGTTTTTCACAAAATCTCACCAAGGCGACACTGATATATAGACTGTATTTATATAGCGTATATCATGGACAGACTAAGTCAAAAACAAAAAAAGATAGCTGGGTGCACAAGACCCAGGATAAAAAAGTGCCCAATCCTGGTAGGTGCACTGGTGCCAAGATTGGAAAACATGACATTGTAGAATCCTCAAAATATGGAAAGATTCCTACAATGGGGCCAGGCCAGGCCCAGGGAGAGGATGGCCCCCCTGTTGTAGAAGGAAGTAGCAGTCCACAAAAATCGCAAAAACTGATAGGCCAAAGAAGACGATAAAGTGGACTATTGAGGATAAGAAAGAAATTATGTACTGTTACTATTATGCAAAAAGCCCAGAATTTCCAGACAGAGGCTATACAAAGAGATTAAGAGGTAAATTAGAGGAAAGAAAAATACTTCCACAGGAAAAACTGTCAGAAGCTGCAAATGAAAATGTGCGCTCATTAATACAACAGATTTTTGAAAAACAGTATATAGATCATGAAACTTTGATCTGTTTGGAAAAAGAAGCATCTGAAGAAGTGAAAAATGTAAACAACAAAACCTAGATATTTTTGAAAAGTATAAAAAAGAAGTATGGACACAAGAACGAAAGAGAGATTTGATATGGTGGAATATTTATGCAAAGGAGAAAGCCAAGTTCATTAATATACAGAAGGCAGCCCAAAGATATTCGAAGAGAAATACAGGCAAAGGCATCCAGATATGGAAAATTTCACAATAAAGAAATTAATATCACAAAGATGGAATGTAGAAAAGAAGATTAGTAAAGCAGAAGTTAAAGAAATAGAAGCTGAAGTTATGGAGTGCCTGTGAAGTGAAGGATTTAATGTAGAAGGTTTAACACAGATTACATCACAGCATGATGGAGTGAGTCCCCAGAATAAGGAGAAGCATGAAGATCAGGAGACATGTGAAGAAGAAATATTGACATGGGAAAGGAAAAGAGATTTAATATTGTGTAATATTTATGCAAAGAAGAAAGCAAAACAAACCAATATAAAAAGAGCAGCACCAAATATATTTGAAGAGCAATACAGGCAAAGAAATCCGGGTATGGAAGACTTTACAATACAAAAAATAAGAAGACTAAGAGGAAAAGTAGAAAAGGAGATTAGTAATGGAGAAGTTAAAGAAATAGAAATTGAGGTTATGGAGCACCTGCAAAGTGAAGAATTCAGTATAGAAAATCTAATACAGAAAGCACCACAACAGGATAGAGCAATGGATATCCAAATTAAGGGGAAACCACTGGAACAGGAAGCAATTGATCAGGTGCCATATCAAGATATTCTGGAGCCTTCCACAGGAAACCAGTATAAACGTTCACTTGAAGCTAGACAGCAAGGGAAGGAACAGGAAACTGTGGAAACTCTGATGCAGTCAATGTTGAGGAGTGATAGGCCGGTGGGTTCCCATATGACAGAACAATGGATGCACAGGATGAAATTGAAGAAAATGTGCCACAGGAAGATGCTATAGAACTTTCTATAGAATGCCCACAGGAAATAGAAAACAAAGGATGTGCCCTCAGTCTGGAAAGAAATGAATTAAGAGAAGAGTTGCTTGATTTAATGGACATAGATAGATATATTAAGATCAATGAAAGAAATAGAATGCAGAAGGTCAATAAAACCCCAAAAGTCAGAAGTCTGATAAAACAAATGAACACAGTAATTAGGACTGTCCATAGAGATCTGTGTGATATAACAGAAGTAAACAGGATATATTACTGTACAGCTAAACTAATAAGTAATAAAGTTCTACCACAAGAACACAGGATAGTGAGGGAAATGAAAAGGAGAAATTGAATACCATCATGGAAGTATTGAATAGAAAAAAATATAACGCAATTAAGAAAAGAAGTGTCACTGTTAGAAGACTATAGAAGAGGGAATAGATCAACAAAAATACTAAGAAAGATGGATGTGATAAAAGCAATGCACAATATCAGAACAGACCAGGATCTGTCATGCATTATCACAAATAAAAAAAACTAAAAATTTCAGCACAGGCTGAAAAACATAGAATATATGTACGAAAATATAAAGGAAAAGTACAAAATAAGCAATTTATTGATGACCCAAAAATGTTTTATAGAGAACTGGGAAACAAGGTAAAAGGAATTGAAAGACCGCCAAACAAAGAAGAAATAGATGCATTTTGGAGAAGTATCTATGAAGATCCTGTGGAACACAACAAAGATGGTAAATTGATAAAAGAAGTAAAAGAAAGAATAAGAAGTTTAAAGATACAAGATATAAAGTGGGATGAAGTAACAGCCAGAGAGACTGAAGAAAAGTTAAGAAAAGCCTCTTAATTGGAAAACCCCAGGCCCAGATGCAGTACCTAACTTTAGATTAAAAGTATTAACATCTTTGCACTAAGATTTAGCCATGAGTAAGAACTATTTATATGCACACCCCAGACAGACACCAATCTGGCTAACAACAGGTAAAACAACGCTTCTACTTAAGAGTGAACCTGCAAGCTATCCCAAAAGTTATAGACTAATAACTTGCCTTCTGACAACTTATAAACTATACACAGGAATTGATGCCAACAGAGTTTATAGTCATTTAGAAGAAAATTCAATTATGGCAGTAGAACAAAAGGGCAATAAAAGAAAGTCATATGGAACAAAGGATCATTTGTTGTTAAATAAAGTCACAGTGAAGAACTGTAAAAAGGGGAAGAATCTAAGTATGGGATGGATTGACTACAAAAAAGCATTTGATAGTATCCCACATTCATGGATAAAAGAGTGCTTACAAATGTATAAGATACACTCTACACTGATCGACTACATTACAGTGACCGTGAAACAGTGGCAGACCACTTTGCAATTAAGCCATAATAAAGGACAAATTATTATCCCAGGGATAAAAATTCAAAGGAGGATATTCCAGGGTGACTGTCACCATTGCTATTCTGTCTTGCCTTTAACCCATTAAGCTGCCTACTTAACAACTTAGGCCATGGCTGTAATTTGGCTCCTAGATAACAACAAAGTCTAAAGACTTCTCATATTCTCTTTGTCGATGATTTCAAACTGTATAGCTCATCAGATGAGTAAATGAAAGCACAGATGCAGGTTGTCAAAACTTTTTCAGATGATATTAGAATGTTATTTAGTCTTGATAAATGTGCAAAAGCAACCTTTAAAGCAGGAAAACTGCAGCACCAGGAAAACATCAGTTCGGGGCAAGAATGTGATATAAAAGAACTTGAGCAAGAGGGAGTGTATAAATACTTGGGAATTGATGAAGGATCAGCAATAAAACATGAACAAATGCAAGTAAAACTTAGTAAGGAATACTTTAGAAGACTTAAATTAATCCTAAAAACAGTGTTGACATCTAGGAACAAAATCCAAGCTATAAACCAATTTGCTCTTCCTGTCCTAGCTTACAGTTTTAGAGTGATTGACTGGACCCAAAATGTGTTGGATAGATTAGATATTAAAACAAGAAGGATGCTTCATGGTCACCAAATGATCTATAAAAATCAGTGCATACCAGGATTAGATATTCCCAATTCCGAAGGAGGGATGGGCCTCCTTGAATTTGGTTACATGTATAGATCTGCAATTGTGGGACTCTACTCATATCTACTGACCTAACAAGACCCAAATGTAGCAAACATTTTGAAACACGAGGAGAATAAATCTAAGATGACTTCTCTGCTTAACCTAGCAGAAGCATATTGGTGTCAAACAGCAATGGAAGTAGATAAAAATCAGGCAGCAACTGAATGTGCCAACAAGCAAAAGAAAGAATATAAGGTGAAGGACCAGATGAAAAGGCAATGAAATGTGAAAAACCTATAAATATAGTTGCAAGTATAGAAAATGTCTGGAAGAACCTCATGTTGATCAGGGGTGAATGCAGGAATGGTTATGGAGAGCTGAATTCAAACCAAGAGATGAAAGGTTAATATTGGCAGCCCAAGATAGTGGGCTACATACATGCTGGTTTACAAAGTCCATTGAACATGTGGGAGAAACAGACAAATGTAGGTTTTGTAACACCGAATTGGAAACAGTCGCACACCGTGCTGCTGGTTGTGACATACTAATGGCAGAGGGACTTTATAGTAAAAGGGATAACAATATGGCAAGACTTTTGCACTGGGGATTATGCAAACATTATTGTATTGAAGTGGCTGAGAAACACTGAAAACATGAGCCACAAAGCATCATAGAAAATGATGGTCTACATCACATGGGATCATCCATTACTAACAGTTCAAAAGATGGATGCTAGAAAACCAGATGTAGTGGTCCAAGAAAAGAATACAAAAATAGCATTGATCATTGAAATCACCTCACCCAGTGACTATAGTGTCTTGCGTACAGAGAGACACAAAGTTATAAAATATCAGGATTTGCAAGTAGAAACAAGGGCAATGTGGAAAAAAGATACTTAGATAGTTCCAATAGTAGTAGGAGCAACAGTCTACAATCATACTTAGAGATGTTACCAATACATGTATCTCCATACAAACTGCAGAAGGAGTCATTACTGGGCACATTTCGGGTGCTTCAAAGAGCACTTTTGGCTGACATCAAAGAGTGAAACAATACTAATTTCATGAACTTTAATCGTACTTTGACTTAGGAATGGGGTCCATTCCCGTCATGGCATTAGAAATCAAAAAGATATGGAGAAATTAAAAAAGGAGAAACAATATTATATTCATAAAGTAGCAGAAAGTATTCTAAAATCTAAGCCAACATGGGAGTGGCAAAAGGAGATTCTGGAAGTAAGGATGACTGCATTTAGGGATACAGAAAATAGGCAAGAAGGGGCTGGAAGGTATTGGAGGAAACTGACTGAAGAACCAAGGTATTAGGAGCAAATAATTAGAGAGGGAAAGGTAATAGAATGGGAAGAGGCTAATAATTTATTTGGATTGCAGGCTAGAGATTACCTTCCTATTAAGGGATTGACATCAGTGTATAGGCGAAGAGAAGGAAATAGGGGAATCCTAAGCAAAAGACCAACACTGGTAGAGTTTTTAGTAGAATGTGGAAGAGACGCTACTTTTAAAAATGTAGCAATTGCCTCATATACACTGGCAACCCACTTTTCCTAATTCACACAAATTCAGTATGTGAGAGATGCATCTATATTAAGAATCTAGAATCTAGGCTGTCTGCCTCGCTCACTCACAGAGCAGTATACCAGATACTAAGCAGGTTGTCAGCTCACACACTTCACCTCCTGCACCATCCACATGTACAACACCTAAACCTACATACACAGAGGCTCTCACTAGAAGCCTACCTGAAGATCAGAGACCTCCCAAACATAAACACACTTCACGTAATACATTCCCAGCAAATCACAGTACACATACAAATGCACACATCAGTGTCTCACCAAACATGCCCCTAAGGCAAAACACAAAATCAAATGCTTTAGTCATAGGTGACTCCATTGTGAAACACATGGATGTCCCACTCACCAGGGTGGATAAGGAAAAGGTCACGGTCAGCTATCTGTCAGGTGCCAGGATCCACCACATCACACATGCACTCAAGGCTCTCAACAACAGGCATTGTTATGACTCTGTCATAGTCCATGTTGGTGTGAATGACTTGAGACGTACCTCGCTGGTCTATATGAAGAGAGACATAACTAAGCTTTATGACTATGTGTCCCAGGCGGGTATGTCCCTAGCCTTAAGCAGCATTCTACCTCCACCTAGGATGATGCCTCAATACAGACAAAAAAATGATTGACTTTAACAATTGGCTTACTTTCTGGTATCATTCTGAGGGGAATCCAGTACCTGTCAGCCTAGGATGATATGATTGATAGACCAAGATGCTTTGCAAGAGATGGTCTCCACTTGTCACCTCTGGGCTTTCAGCTACTGGCTAAGGCTCTTCCCTCCCCCATAGTGCCTTTTTTAGGCAATGTCACAAAAACAAAATTCCCGATTTAAAAATATCCTCAAAAACAACCTTAAGGTTATGCTGCTAAATGCTAGGAGTCTAAATCTGAAACTTCACTCACTGGAAGCACTCCTTGCCTTGGAATATGCGGATATCTGTGCAGTCACAGAGACCTCGTTCAAGGCTGTAGACCACACCCCAGCCCTATCAGGATATAATGCCTTCCACACGTTCAGACCACAAAATGAACATGTGAAAACTAAAGGAGGAGTATCAATATTCATCAAAGATAAATACACCTCCAGATTGGTTAAACGGAATGATTCACTAAAGTTACTCCATGTGCAAATAACTATAGGACATACCCCTCTCCAAGTTATCTTCAGCTATAGATCCCTCTCCATGAACCATGATATCCACACTGCCTACTTTGATCTACTTGAGTCACTCAAAATACCACCAAACAACCTGGTTATGGGTGAGTTTAACTACCCATCCATAGATTGGGTAAATTATATGTGTACAAATATACTCGTCCAAAGGTTCTTTGACTTTGTTAGGTCAAATGCCTTGGGGCAGATATATGGCATTACCACAAGGAGTCCAAACATTCTAGATTTGGTACTCACTAAAATGGTAGAACAGTGCACCACCACAAGTGTGTGGCCCTCCCTGGTGAAGTCTGATCATAAATCAGTCTCTTTCGAAGTAATGATAGCATCAGACCCCCCCCCCCTCGGAGAAATTAGGCTAAAAAACTTCTCCAAAGCCAACTACAACTTCTCACGATATACACCAATGCATTGTATAAACATCTATACAATTCTCTTGACTCAGCCGTTCCTGATACGTCCAAAGCAAGATCCTCAAGAAAAAAACAAACCTGCCTGGTGGACATCCCCCATAAACAGATTATATAATAAGAGGAAGAAATTGCTGTCTAAGAGCAGGAAGGAACATTCTCAGAACTGGAAGCACACCCTTCTCAGCTTGAACAAGCAAATAAGACATCTTCTAAATTCCTCTAAATAGGGGACTGCACCTCTGCCAGCATACCTGTCACCAGTGGTGTTCCACAGGGATCAGTGCTGGGGCCCCTATTGTTTTGAATCTACTTCTCAGGAAGTACATGCAAAAACAAAAGTTCTGTGGCTGACAAGGTTTGCTGATGACTGCAAACTGGGAGCAGTCATTGAGTCCCCAAATGATGTCAACATTCTACAAGAAGGACTTATGCAAACCAATGATTGGTGCCAAAGTCATGGTCTTAAACTCAATGCAAAAAAATACATTATCATCCCCTTTGGCAAAGGCAATGTCCCTGCAGATTACTATATTAACAACACCCTAGGCTCTAAATCAGTGGTGAGAGATTTTGGCACACAGGTTGACAGCAACCTTACTTTTGATCACCATGTCTCCACGGTGGTAAAGAAGGCCTTCTATGTTGCTCACCTCATAAGCAAGGGCATAGCTTCCAGAACAAAAGAGATTATATCCCCCCTGTACTCTTCCCTCATCAGGCCAATAATGGAGTACAATTCTCCCTTTGGTATGTACCTAAACAGTTACCTGCAGCAACTTGAGAGACCTCAAAGTTTCCTTACAAAGAAAATCCAGGGTCTTCAGCATGTCTTATGTGGACAGACTGAAATCACTGTCACTATACTCTGTATCATATAGACGACTCAGAGGCGACCTGTGCCTTGCATACAGAGCAGCCTCTGATCCTGCCTTAATGGAAATGCTGCACATTCGTAAGTCAACTGATGCACGATTCACTCGCTCTAGGGACCTTACCCTAGCACGTGACATCCCCAGAGGTTGCCTCTCCTCTGGAATAAACTTCCACTACAGGTTAAACAGGGCCCCTCATTAACCCTTTTTAAGTGTAACTTAGATGATTGGATGGGAAACTGCAAAGTCACCCCAGGAGTTTCACCTGCGTCCCTCCTGGATAGGGGCAGTCAGTGCTGATTTAGATCTGCTTGTAACATTGACCATATCTGTAGACCCTTAAGGGTGGTGCAGTGGTGCAGCCATTAATGCTGATGCCTCATAGCAAGAGGTTCTCTGGTTCACTTCTCAGCTGGGGTCCCTTCTGTGCAGAGTCTGCATGTCCTCCCTGCATTCGTGGGGGTTTTCTCCCACATTCCAAAGATATGCGTCTGGAATGTTTCTCCCCAGACCTCCGCTGAAAATAGGCTCTGTCCTAGTTGGACTTTCCTGGTCAACAAATGTTAAATAAATAAACAAGGGATGAACTTGGCTAGGTTTGTAAGGGCCCTAGGCCATTAGTCTGGTAACTTCCTATGAACTAATAACAGGCTTAGAAGTATGGCTTGGGGACAACTGGGAATTTGGGCCAGGTTCCGTAGTGGTCCCCTGCATAGCTCTCAACCTTCCATGTCCAAAATGAGGAACACTAGCCCTCATAATGTGGAACAAATGGGCAAAATGTGGAACACATACTAATGGCTTACTAACAACTTCAACTAGGAAGGTCATAGGATGGTTAAAATATGCTGGTTTTAATTATAAAGAAGATATTTTAATGAATTGATATGCTTCATTTCTATTTCCAATGGATTTCACTCAAAAAATTCCTAACATTGAATGTGTGACAAGAGTCTTTCAATGTGGAACTTTGAGAAACATGAACGGTTATATAACAGTGTAGTGCCTCGCGGGCGGTACTGCGCAGCTTGGGGCGTGGCATACATGATTGACACAGAACATCTAACAGTGTAGTGCCTCATGGGCGGTACTGCGATGACACAGAATGCAAAACATTTTCTTTGTTGCAGCAAACAATCGACAATGACACTGAACATGCAGCAAGAATGTGATCCGTACTATAACTTTATAATAAAGTAATAGAAAGACATTTTACAGTAAAGCACACACATTTTATTTGTAGAACACAGTAAGGTTAGTACATCAGGCACAAAAGTAACTGTTTGGTAATATTGATAGTATCAAACTAACAAGCGTACACATTATGTTATGAAAACGGTTAGGTTATGAAAACAAGTAGCTACATATTTAACGGTTACTGAGCATACGTACGGAAACCCAGCTCTTCCTTGTGCTCCTCCTGGTACTGTCTTATATGTTCCAGAAGGCACATAAACAAGTCCTCACTCTGTCTTCTGTACTGACAGCGTTAGTGTGTGCACCAGTTGCAGGGTCTGCAAAATTTTTACTATGATTTACAGTAAGGTGCGTATAATTCATTGCCGGCAGCTCAGAAAAACCTCTATAAGCTGCCCATTCGTCCGTAACTACAGCTGTTAAATGACACTGTGCATGTTAGGTGTTAAACAGCTAAACAGTATGTGTGAAGCGTTACCTACTCTTTCCCTCATAATTATGTATATATATATATATATATATATATATATATATATATATATATATATATGTGGAAGAGATACTAACCGCTTATTAGCGAGTTGAATTAGAAAGGTCATACGATGTTTAAAGTATGCTGGTTTTACTTATAAAGAGATAATGCAATGAATTATTATGATTATTTTCTGTTTACCATGGATATCTGTTAAAAACTATATTTACGCAATTAGTCTGGTCCAAGTTAGCTGGCATTTTCTTAAGTAAGAGGGTTGTCGTCTCACTTCGTATGCTATTCTTATGACTTAGAATAAACTACATATACTATATATACTATATATATATATATATATATATATATATATATGTTTCTGATGTAGAAAAAACTGTGTTAGTGTCTTTACTATCACTACATAGCCTATGTTTACGTTATTGCCTATGCCTTAATATGTTTTGTGACAGTCAGAGCAGTTATGGGCGTGTTTCGTGACAGTCAGAGCAGTTATGGGCGGTCAGCTACTGCGCATCCTGCGAGGCACTACACTGTTATATAACCACATGAACTTTTTAAGACCCTAAATGTGGTACGTTCTATGTAATGAGGTACACTTGAGTGGTATGGTCCCCTGGAATGTAAACATAGTAATCCCTTAAATTTTTCTGCTTCAGATATTTGCGAATCATCTGCATTAATCCACTTTACTGGGAGAATTCAGGATAGTCTCTGAGAACTGCGAGATTGCTTAAAGTACGATCGTTTTCAAACTCTTCACTCAAAAAAAACTGGACAAAGGCTGAAAAATAATCAGCTTTTTTAATGTACAGTACTTGTATTTATAAGAGAACTCGAAAGAACCAAGGGAGTCCATACATCTCACACATACCTCTCAACTGTCCCTGATTTTGACTCAAATTTTAACTCTGTCCCTCTTAATCCCTCCTAAAACTAGTGACTTTTGGAGGAAAGATGGTGAATTACACTTAATGAATAATGACAATAATTAAGAGTTATAAACTTTTTTTACTTCAGAAAATGTGTATTAATTCATATGCTCTGATTCTGTCAATGTTTCAAGTTAATAACACTAATATTTTAAAAGTGTCCCTGATTTTTCCTGGACTTGTCCCTGATTCTGTTGAAATTTGTCCCCAATTGGTTGAGAGGTCTGACTCACAATAATTACAACTTGGAAGCCTAACAGTAATACATGGTTTAGTGAGTAGAATATTCGCATTTTGATGCAAAATTGCATTTCATGAGGGAACAGAAAAATTTCCAAGGGAAAAAAGAAAACTGAAACGTCAATGAAAAACAGGGGCATTAACGTACAACAATCACTTGTATTTCTGTCCCTCAGTAATCTCTGTCGGATTTTAAGCAAACCTCACACATACATAAAAAAATTCATGAAAGCAGATCTAGGGAATTGAAAGTGGGAGGAGTCATTTTGTAGCAAACTCGTGACTAGAACCAGAGGAAATTGGGTTTATATTTTTGAGGTGTTTATACAACTAACTCTTAAATTTTTTAGGTGTACGTCGCCTGCAGTTCTGGTAAGCACTAATGTTCCTTTCGATCATGATTACTTGTCTGTTGTTTTGCAAATCGTATTCTGTAATTGGTGACGTAGAAAACTATGGTTTAAGGTTATTTCAGGCCACCCCTGCAGCAGCAAGATGTACCGACTACAACTACCACAAGTCTCCTCTTTTTCACCGTACTGACGTTGTGCCTTTATAAATGTCTCAGCGTCTGCTCATGACCCTATTGTTATAGTGAAACAAATCGGGCTGGTACGGGCTGCTGGATCAGCTCGAAAAAAATCTGTTTTTAAAGGCTGTGTTGTATCTTTACCAGCTAGTCCTTCCTCCAGCCCCTTTCCCCATCCTGCATTGTCTGTGCAATCGTTCCCCCATTAACCCCAAAATTCACAAGTTTGGTAGGAAAATCGAGCTGATCTTGGAACTGTGATTTTTCGCTGTGCAGGAGGAGTTCAGCTTCTATGTTTTTTAAGGTTGTAAGATACAAAAGGACTCGCCCCTGTGCAGTACAACTTGGTTATCAATTCTGGGCGCTCACAGTTGTTAATTTGTCTGGGTGCAAACATGGAATCGAACCTTGGCTTAGAAAATCACAGGAGCGTATGCATTTGTTGTACATAAATAATATTGCTTTTCTGGGAGTCTGCATCAAACAAATGCTGAGTTCATTTAAATTCTGTTTGCACATAATTTAGTCACGCCACAAAGACTGGAGACCACCCCCAAATCGTTGGGAGTCGGGGTACCTAGGCAGCGCTGTCAGGCTTCCCAATGTCTTAGTAAGGTAAGCGTGGCAATTTGTGGGATTGCAGTTTGCAGAAGTGGTTCTGCATTAGGGTGTGTTGGAATCTGTAACCAGTAGTAAGAAAGAACGATTTTTTTCTTTCTTATTGTTGTGGCATCGGGGTCGTAGCTGTAGGATTCGGTGTGTAGTTTTTCTTTGGTTTTATTTTAAAGCATTACTGTTTGTAGTAGTATTTTCTGTGATATTTTTGCACGTAATATCAAACTGTAGTAAGTGTTCTCTTTAAACGGTGCAATTCTTTGATTGCGTTTTGATGCTGTTCGTGCAGTTTATTGCTGATCAGTACACAAAACTGGATTGTGTATCGTAAATGCTTCATGACTGTCAAATTTGGTTGATTATGAAGGTGGTGTTTCTGCAGTGAGTATTGAAAAGAAGACAACACTGGGGGCAGCACACTGAGACTCGATGTTATTATGGAGTTTGGAGGAGCAACTGTACAGATTCATGGCTCTCAAATTGTCATCTTCTGGTTTGGGGGCAGGTTCAGTTTCTTAAAAAAAAATATGACACTCCCAGTTAAAGAGCAACTGTGAAACACTTAATGCTTGACAGGGGAGATATGTTTGTATAGTACTAAGCTCCTGATAATTGGGTTGATGGTATGCGAGTGTCACTGGAGTGTTGAATTGCAAGAGCTGGGGGGGGGGTCACAGAAGCAGCTTCCCTCCTCGAAGAGAACAGGATTCTAACACATCAAGACATGGCAAATACGCCAAGTACAGGGGGTCTTTAGGCTTGTTAGTGCTTCGTATTTGGCAGAGTCATTGTACCAAGAAACAGTTCAGTTGTGTCCGCCCCAGTTTGAGAGCGGCTTCTCTTGCTTTCTCTGATTTTAAGCAAGTTTGGATTAGGCACTGATGATTTTATGTATCTTAACATCTGTACTTAATTTTAGGTTGGTATGTCAAAGATGGTGAGTAACTTTTCTGAATGTACGGCAGAGACCCCCTCCATAGAGACCACTGTAGAACAGTGATTTAAAGCAATGTGCTGGAAAATTTCTGTTGAACAATTGTATATTGTGATGCTGGGCAAGTCTGTTCATTTTCTTATCCTTCCAAAGTCATACTGCAAAAAAGGGGCTAGCTGGTGATGTCAGTGAACTTTTGTTTCCGAGAAGCAGTAAAAACAAGGTATATGCAGAAGCAGGTTTGGAAGTTCGCTCCAACAACCAGTGAATCCTAATGTGGAGCTTGCAGGACTGCAGGTGCTGCATTGTGGTGTGCAGTCTGACTTTTCTGCTTAAACTCTGTGTGCGTATGTGTGTTGGGGGGGTTGCATTGCAAGGTCGAGGTTTGTTTTTATGAGTAAGTGCATCTAATTTGCTTTGGTTTTGTTTGAACATAAGTAAACTCTGCAGACTCGGAGGTCCATTGTTTGTTGGTTGTGTTCCCTTTTAAGTCAGCAGTTCATTGCAGAAAACCTTATTTTTAGTGTCCTGTTTAATCTGATTTTGAAATTTTCTGAAGAATGCTGCTTAAAAGCTATGTCCCACCTTCCAACCTTAATGTTCCTTTTCATGTGCAGTTGCTGTTAAGCCCTTTGCAGGACACCATGTGAATAGAAGGCCTTCCAGGCAGTCTTGACAAGCTGTAGTGATTTAAGCCACACGTGGGGCCTCCGAGCATATTTCTGCATACATCAGGTCCAGAATTTATCTTTTGTTGACAGGGTTAGTCCCACTAGGCTAGTGGTTTCTTTTTAGGGGAGACCTGAGGTGATAATCCTACTACTAGAGGAAGTTTGGCCTGGGCATTGGGGAGCTTTACCTATCCTTTTCGGTAGGTGCCATGGGGGGTCTTATGCTGAAGTAGATTGACACCTGTACCTTCATGCCACAGACTTTAACTGAGATAATGGACTGATCCTTTTGGACCCATTTCAGCCACTGCCCAGAAGATATGAAGTGCCAACAACTCTGAACAGTGTTCTGGAGACATAAAGTATTGGCAATATTGTCATAAAAGTAACAGCAATCCTCATAAAATGTATATAGTAATGAAGGTGTTCTTGTTGTTCTCAACTGGTTAGTTAGATTTGAAGAATTTGAAGAAAGCCGAACTGCAGGGTTTGTTCGTATAGGTCCAATCAGGATAATAGGGTGTAAATTTCAAACCACTTACTGTGCACATAAAACAGGATGTTTATTTGTTCACTTAGAACTCTAGTTCGTTAAACTCTGATCTTCATTGCTTTACCTGTGTTGGAAATGCAGTTGTGACTGTAAAATGCTCTGTTCGCTGCTCTAAAGCCTTTTTGAGCCATTTATTGCACTGAAGTGTAATTTTTTCAGGGGATTGCATTGCTGCTGCTTGTGTCCAGTATATTCTGCACTACAGCCACTGTTCAAAGAAAGAAAGAATTCAGAGGAGAAGCTGCATACTTGTGCCTTAAATTTGAAGAATGCTTAATCAATATTCAAATTTGGATTTGAATGACTAAAACAGTGAGGAATTTTTAAATGTTTAGAATTGTCAGTGCTTATCTTAGCACTGAGTATTCCTGGTTATTTTTAGCAACAAAATGTGTGCTTGAAAGAAAACTGTG
Source organism: Protopterus annectens (assembly GCF_019279795.1). Lineage (NCBI taxonomy): Eukaryota > Metazoa > Chordata > Ceratodontiformes > Protopteridae > Protopterus > Protopterus annectens. Next base: position 806,420,436 of record NC_056743.1, read on the forward strand.
TGTAGTGAGGTTAATTCACGCTTATATAGATTTGAATCCAGTTTTCGGTGTGGCCAGTCCTGTGACCTTTCAAACTTGCTGATTTTCTTTTTTGGGGCTTACCGTGTAGTTTTAATCTTCTCTGTGCTCTTGTGTTCTTTGACCTTTCCAAAAAAAAAAACAGCATGAGTTCATACCCTGTGTTTAATCAGCAAGGGAAACCCAGATCAGGATAGTGCAAGTCATTCAACAGCTGCTTGCTTTAGTTTTGCCTGTACTAAATGAGTAGCGTGTTTAGTAATACTTGACTGGAATGCAGTTCATTTTATTTAGTGCTTGCTTGTAATATGCTGCAGATTTTAGTCTCACTGGGCTCACTAGACACTGTAGCTACAACTTTGATTTGACATGGGAATAATGTGAGTATTTATCACATCATTGTGTTACTTATCCGTTAGTGCTTTGCAGTGCAGAATGCTTACAACTTCATTTTGTTTGGAATATCTTTAGTTCTTTTATGTTTTGTTTACTGTATTGGTTCCACAAGGCCTATAGCTTATTTTCAGGAAAGACCTAAGGTAATCGTACTGACCAGGGGACATTTGGCCTATACATTTTGGTAATTCTGGTACTTTTTCTGTTAGTGCCATGGGATCTTTTACAGCCACCTAAGCTACCACCAGGTCAGGCAGACGGGACCTTGGTTTAATGTGTTATCTGTAGCACTGCACACCTGGAAGTGAAACCCCTCCCCCTTATGTTGCACAACAATGTCAGTACTGGAAAATGGATCCAACCATCTGATGTGGGAGTAGAATCTAGTCTTATCTCCAAGCATAAAAGGTGCATGTGCTACTTTTTGAGCTACTAACACTGATGTGTTTTCTCTGGTACCTGCCCTTTAAACCATTTCTGGGATTTTTTTTTTTTTTTTGCTCCTCCCTCAAGCAAGACTTTAGGTCTTGCATTATGCAGTTGAGAGCTGATAAGTTTCAAATCCAGACATCCAACTTTGTAGTGAACAAAGGATACTGCTGACTGGCCATATGCCTTGCATAGCCCATGTGGCCTGAGTTTATAGCCAAAAGAGCACGTGAGTGGAGCAAAAAAGAATTGTTGTGTACTCCGCACCACATGCTCCAGAGACCTCAACCTCATTACCACAATTAACAGAACATGATGGAGGGACTGCCCATGCTATGGAACAGACTTCCCATATATGTCAAGCAGAGCACCTCGCTGACCCTCTTCAAGAGAAGTCTTGAGTGGATGGGAAACAGAAAATTCACCCCGGGGATAACTCCAGTGGCTCTACTCGACAGAGGCACTGGGAACTAAGGGCGTGTGACACTATGCCAGGGTAATCCTATGGCTAGACTTGTAAAGGCCCCATGGCCATTAGCCTAGTACACACCTATGAACCTATAAGCCCTGGGGCACATCTTGCTGCTGATTGGATAACCTGGTAGCATATTGCTTAATGTACCTGTTATCTTGCTTCCACTTTTGCCTTGGTGAACTTTGTATGTTGTCCACTTTTATCTGTTCTCTGGCATCCTTCCACCTCCCAGAGACATGCTTTTGAGGCTACTCGGTTATCTCTAGGTTTGAAATATGGAACTTTTATTCAGGGATTACCCTCCCAGAAAGCTGTGAACTCTGTTGGATTTGCTCAGCTAACATAAGCAAATACACAATGAATCAAAGCACAGCTAGTTGCTTCACCTGGATAGGTTTTTTTTCCCTACATTGAGCTGCTGGCCTTCACTGTTATGTTGCACACTTCATTATGCCAGGGGGGATTGTAAAGTAGAAATGTTTTGTAAATTGTTCTTTTATGCTTAGCTGTAGGTAGAGAACTTGAGAAGAACTTTACATAGTGGCACTGGGAGCTGAAGATGATTCAAGTCTGCAGGGGACATTGGATCTTCTTGGTGATATCAAGATAGTTTTCTGATAAGATGCTGAGATTTGTAGAACTGTTGGGAACTTTTAGTTGAATGGTAGCAGGGAGATAGTGTTAACAACTGAATCTGTATGCATAGTTTATTTCCTCCATCCCAGACTTATGTTCTCAAGGCTCAACCCCCCACACCCCTTTTTCGTTAGGAGTTGTCCATAGTGCATTTCTTTCTATAGACACTTTTTACAGTTGTGTTGCAGTGCTTGTGTACTTTTCTCCATAGTATTTACAAAATGTATTGCATGATGCCGGATATTCAGAATGAGCTGCTAATTTGCACAGCTGATGCTGTCTCTTTCTGTTGCCTCAACAGTCTGTCGTCTGATTTGAGGTCTCTAATGTTGGGCTTCAAAAACAGGTCGTGTGAATGTCATAGTAACTCTGCATTGTTTGTACTTTGGCATGGATGACAAATACGCTTCTCATCTCCAGTCTTGGGAAATAAGAGGATAAATGGTCTGCAGTGAAAGGTCTGCGGATTCATTAAGACAGATGTGGGATTTTTAAACATTGTGCCGTCTGGAGTAGGACTGTTTCTCAGAAGAATGGCATACTAAAGTCCTGTGCTGCTTTTTAAAACTGCTACATAGTGTGGCAGTTTGGTCTTGGTACTCTCTGCGTTGATATTACAACATCTGTTTATAGCCCCAGCCACAAACTTTAATGGATGAGAGCTGTATGATGTTAATCTGTGTTCGCTGCTGATGTGTTGCTTGGCTACAGAGCTGAATTTGTGTTAGCATGTATGTGGGAAATTAGAATATTATTTTATTATTTTTTTGTAGAGAAAATCCTCCAGTCCCCTGCAATGCAGACAGCTACCATCCCACTGTGACATAGCCAAGCTCATGGTTCCTCATTGCCATGTTATGGTAATGACCCTGGCTCCACCATCATGTCTGGTGAATGATACAGCAGGAAAGAAGGCATGTGTGCCACATCATTCCTTATTCAGTAGCTGGTGCCTGCTGCCCTATCAATGCCATGCGATGATATGGTCAGTGGCATGGTATGCATTGCATGCTTGTATGCGCTTTACACCTGTGCACAATTTTAACATGTATTTATTCTTTTGTTCATCACCTGTTCTTACTGAGGTCCATGTTTGTGAATCATTGTAATAACTGGTTGTCGTGCCGAACATGCTGTACACTTGCATGTGTGTATTTTTACATGTATAGCTATTTGGCCTGGCTTTTAATTGACTGATCTTGTAATTGTATAGATAAGGATCTGGAGGCATGTATACCTAATTGCTGTAGTGTTCCAGTACATTCTCAGTGGTACAACAGGTACTGCCCTCACACATTGTAACTACAAGGATGATCAGGAGTGCTACTTGACTGGGGTGCTGCTGTCTTTTAATTGAGATGGAGTGAGGTTCAGCTGTGCCCCTGCAAATTGGTGCCCTTCTGGAGCACGGTCCCTTCACTACCCTTCATTTTGCTAACTCCATTTTTTCGCCCTTTCCCGTCTCATTCACTAAAAACATCTTTTAAAAATAGGGTTTTGCACAGGGGAGTACCACACTTCCATAGATCTGTAATCTTTTCTCACTGGCTACCTTTAAAGCTCAGTTGGTCAACAACTGCACTGATCTGTTTTGGAATAAGTGCTTTGAACAATGGTAATAACCCAGTCTTTTAGGATTTGGAATCCCCCATGCAACTGATTCCTTTTTTGGTTATGGAATCCTCAGCATTGATTCAGATATTTGTAGATACTTGTATCTGTGTATGTATATATGTATAGATACATATATAGACACATATATATATATATATGTATGTGTGTGTGTATGTATGTATGTGTGTATATATATATATATATATATATATATATATATATATACACACACACACACACACACACACACACACACACACACACACACACACACACATATGCATACACTCTAACCTTTGCAACTTCCTATTTCATTCTGCCTTGTGTATTCTTTTAGTATGCCTGCATCTAATTGCTGATTAAATCATTCTGTTTGATGATTTGCCTTGTTTAAAGTGGATTGCATTTTCTTGACACTTGAATAACTATCCTTTTTGATTCCATCATTTAGTTTCAGCTGGTATTATAGGTTTTATTTCACGTTGCAGCTGTTATGCTGTTCGATGTTACCTCCTTTGTAGTAGTTATGTAAGTATGTGTGTAATACACGTGTATGTGTAGTAATATATTATAGAAATGTGTGTGCGTGTATATATGTGTATATATTTTTATATATATGTATATGTATGTACGTATGTATATATATATATATATATATATATATATATATATATATATATATATATATATAAATCAACATGTATTTATTTTTATATATATATATATATATATATATGTACACACACACCTGATCACGGACTTTACACTGTGTGTGGCCTGAGTTGCTGCTGAAAATATTTAATCATTCATTAGTTTAGTTTGTGTGCCTGAGTTACAATACAGATCTGTCTTTTGTGTAGACTAGGGGATTTCATCTTGTCCTGGTCCATTCCATTCTTGAAGTCTGAATGCCACCAGTTTGTGACTGAATAGGTCAAAACGGGCCCATAGCATTTACCAGATTATGTGTATTACAATTTGAAAAAAATAATCTTGCACACTGATACAGACTAACTTTTAAGTGTCAGGCTGCAGTCTGGTTCATAGGTAGGTACTATCGGCCCTAGGGCCTATACAAGCCTAGCCAAAATGATTCCCTGGCTATTGCTTCCTGCAAATATTTACTTTCCTGGACCCCTGTCTAGCAGGGCTACTGATGTGATCCCTGGGGTGAATTTCCTATCTCCCATCCAGTCGTCAGTGTTTCTCTTGAAGAGAGCCATTGAGGCGCTCTGCCTGACATGTATGGGCAGCCTATTCCAGAGTATGGGGAATCTCTGGATCAGGAACCTATCCCTCCAGCATGTTGTATTCATCGTGATGACAAGGTTAAGATCCCTGGAGCATGTGGCTCGGAGGAATTGGGATTTCTGTAAGTGTAGTTATGTCCCAACAACTGTGGGTTTGACATGGCCTTGTATGTTAGGCAGTGATTGCCACTGAATAGTTTCTTTACATGGTCAGCGTAAGGCATCTGCTTTAGGCCTGTGATTCTTTTTGTGAGGTATTTCTGCGGCCTTTCTAGTTGTTGCAGATGTCTTGTGAGGTACATACCAAACGGGCCATTGTATTCTATAATGGGTGTAGTGAGGGATGAGTACAGAGCGACAATGACCTCCTTTTTTCTGGATGAAAAGCCCTTATTGATGAGGTGTGCCACGTAGAAGGATTTTCTAACTGTTGTGACTATGTGGTTATCAAAGGTGAGACCACTGTCCATTTGTGTCCCTAGGTCTCTTATCACACTTTCTGTGTTTAGTGTACTGCCACCTATGTGGTAGTTCACAGGTACATATTTTTTTCCCAAAAGAGGACAGCTATGCATTTTTTGGCATTTAGCTTGAGCCCATGGCTCTGGTACCAGGCATCTGTTTCGGTAAGGCCCTTTTGTAGTATATCCACATCATTTGGGGATTCAATAATGGTTCCCAGCTTGCAGTCATCTGCAAACTGTGTAAGCCAGATTCCCTTAGTGTTGGCCTGTATTTCAGAGAAGTAGATGCCAAACAAGAGTAGTCCCAAGACAGAACCCTGTGGTACCCCACTTGTCAGTAAGCCAGTTTGCAACCCATTGAGTGACATAGGGATTAATGCGCAGCCTAGTAAGTTTATCTATGATTCCAGAGTGAGGTATATAGTGTTGGAAGCCTTGGCGAGTTCCAAGTAGGCTGTGTGAACCACCTTACCCTCGTCCACGGCTCTGGAGACTGATTCAAAGAAGTCGATCAGGTTCAGGAGGCAAGATCGGCCCTTCACAAACCCAAACTGGGTAGGGTCCAGTGTTTGAAGGTTACCAGTGTCTTTGTTTATACGTTCCATGATAATACATTCCATGGCCTTGCAGATCAGGCTCATCAGACTGATGGAACGGTAGTTCCTGGGATCCAAAGTGGATCCCCCTTGTTGACTGGGATGACTGTAGCTGTGCGCCCCTCTGTGAGCGCGAAGCCTGAGGTAAGGCTATCATTAAACATACCACATAGGTGAGGTGCTAGTTCATTTTGTAGTTCTTGCAGTACACAGCCCGGGATGTCGTCTGGTCCCATGGATGCTGTATTCTTGGCTTTGGAGAATGCATTTTTTACCTGAGTGGCCATGATTACTGGAATTTGGCATTCTTTCGGTATTGAGATGGGCCCTTAAGGGGGTGAAGTTGGCACTGAATATATCTGCCAGGATATTTGCAATGTCCTTGGGATCTGTATGTCTACTGCCATTCTGCTGTAGCTCAGAGCAAATCTGAGTATTGCCATTTAGATTCTTGACGTAGCTATAGAATGCCATGTGGTTATCTTTGGAATCTTTGGCAATTTTGTTTTCGTAGCTAGCTTTGGAAGATTTTATGAGGGATCTCCGCTCTCTACTGAGGCTGGTGAGGGAGTTTTTTGAATCCTGAGTTCTTCCTCTTTTCTGCAAAAGTTTCTTCCTTCTGTTGTACAGCTTGTTAATGGCAGGGGACCACCAGATTGGCTTATTTTTATATATATATATATATATATATATATATATATATATATATATATATATATGACAGCATCTTGGGATGGCTCTGTCTATGCACAAGTGAATTTGCTAGTACAGCACCTTAGTGTAGGATTCAGCATTTGAACTTCCAGTTCCCATCTGCATGGATGTCATGAAGTTGACTTCTGACTTGAGAAGCATCGAGTTGGCTTTGGAGAAGTTTCCTTAAAGGGGGGGGGGTGAGGGTGGGATGTGGTTGTCAATGGTGATTAGCTTATGGTCTGATATGACCAATGAGGGGGGTAACCACTGGTGTGGAGCATCGATCTCCCATGCTGGTAATGACCAGGTCTAGAATATTGGTGTCCGTGGTGGGACTATGAATTAGTTGCTGTAGGGCATTGGTATTTTTAAATTCCAAGAACCGTTGAGCAAAGGTGTTGGTACAGGAGTAGTTTTCCCAGTTAATGGCAGGGTAGTTGAAATCACCCATTATTAGGGTGTTTGGTTGTATCTTAATATTTTCCAGTATGTTTAGAAAGGTGTAGTGAGAATCTTGGGGCATGCTGGGTGATCTGTAGCAAGCTACAGTTTGTATTGCAGTCTTACCTAGTGTTAGTTGCACCTGGAGAATTTCAGATGCATTGTGTTGGGCAGCCAGCCTGGAGGTGGGAATATCCTTGGTGAATGTGGACACTCCTCCACCTTTAGGGTTTCAGTCCTGGTTTGGTGGCCAAAAAGTGTGGTATGAGTTGTAGCCTGGTATTGCAGGGGTGCTTTCTGGAGCTTTGAACCAGGTCTCTGTTACTGCACAGATATCTAACTATGTTCCCCATTTTTAGGAGAGCCTCGAGAGAGTGCATCTTGAGGTTTAAACTTCTAGCATTGAGTAGCATTACCTTCAGATTTTGTTTGCTTGTACCCGTTACGGTGGTAGTTTTGTCCTTTGAACCTTGCCTAAAAAAAGGCACTATAGGGGTGGCAAGAGCCTTAGCCAGTAACCTGAATCCCAGGGGTGACGGGTGCAAGCCATCTCTTGCAAAGCATCGTGGTTTGTCGATCATGTCGTCCCAGGCCGACAGATACTGGATCCCCTTTGAATGACACCAGAAGCTTAGCCAATTGTTGAAGTCAATCATTTTGTCCTTCTACTATGGTATCATTCTGGGCGATGGCAAGATGCTACTCGGGGCTAGGGTCATACATGATCCAAGAGCTCTTCCATGTCTCTCTTCATGTAGGCCAGGCAGGTACGTCTCAAGTCATTCTCTCCAGCATAGACAATGACAGTCATGTTTGTACCTGTTGTGGAGTTACTTGAGTGTATGCGTTATGTGGTGGATCCTGGCACCTGACAGGCAACTAACTAATTTTCTCCTTGTTCAGCCTGGTGAGTGGGACATCATTGTGCCTGTTCAGCCTATAGAGTCACCTATGACTAAAGTGTTGGGTATGTTGTCTTGCCTTAGGGGCTGCTGTTGGGTGGCACATTGGTGATGTGAGCTATGTGACGCTTTGGTTGTGTTTGGGGGTATTGTTTGTTTGCATTTCAGCTTCAGAGGTCCTTGTTGCTTGGCAGGCTAGTGGTAAGAGCCTCCGCATATATGGGTTTTGTGTTGCTAGGTGTGGGTTTTGAAGGATTGTGTTTGAGGTGTTGTGTGGGTGTTGACCTTCGCCTCTTGACTGTCTAGCACAATCTTGGCTGGAGAGAGCTTTGCTTCCAGTTTGGCTATGTAAATGCATCTCTCGCAGGTTGTAGTGTTTGGTGGTAGGAGGAGAGTGTTGTCTGTGTACATGAGGCAATTGTTACATTGCCCCAGTATGCCCAGATTCACCAGGTGGACAGAAGAAATCACCAGAAGCTGACCCTTGGACATGCCTAGTTAGGTGCTTTCTTTGTGTAGTACAAGAGCTGTTTCCCCTTACTTTGTGGTAAGGTACTTGCAGTTGTAGACTGTCTAGTGCTTACGACTATTTTCTCCTTATTACCAAGGAGAGGTGAGTGATTGAAACAAATTAAGGCTTCCTAGTGCTTTGTAGCGTGTTTTAGAGCAAGTGCTAGTCACAGGTATACAGATTTTAGTGCTACTGCTGATAAACTAGCTAGTTCTAAGGGAAAATTCGAGGAGCAGACTATCTGGCACCGGGAATAGTTTAACCTTAGCCCCGCGGTGCGCAAATAAAGTTGAAAGGGATATAAATCGTCCCAAAATGGCCAATAAAATTGCAATTTCAGAGCTGGAAACCACTCCTCTAGTGTTAGGCAGTACAATGCTCCCACTCTCACTGGTAAGCAGTAGGACCTCCCTCTACCACAGCAAGTTCTGGATAGCTCTGAACACTGAAACTTCTTCTTTCGGCTTTTTCCCGGTTAGGGGTCGCCACAGCAGAGCACCTGTCCGCTCATGATTGGCAGTGGAGTTTTACAGTGTTGAGTTGCCAGGGCCAATTAAGAGTGTCCAATCCACCTACAGCATGTCTTTGGGATGTGGGAGGAAACGGGAGCACCCAGAGGAAACCCACGCGACCACAGGAGGACATGCTGACTCCACACAAAAGGCACCCCAGCCGAGGATAGAACCGGAGAACCTCTTGCTGTGAGGCGACAAAGCTAACCGCTGCACCACCATGGCCTAAAGTCCTGAAACCAGCAAAGCCTGGAAACTGGACTACTCTAGTTAGAAAAGACAGGAAATTAGCAAACAAGATAGATTTTTTTTTTTGGTTAAATTGGGCTAAACAATGAAGTTATACAGTAAATAAGCGTAGAATGGCTAATGCACTTGAGTGTATAGTCCAGAACAGTAAACTCAATTAAAACTTTGTAAAATTAGAATGGAAGTTTTTTATGCTGCTGGTGTGCTTGTCAATGCAGAGATTGCTGTTTGCCCTTGGATAATAGTGAACGGTTTGTTGCTAACCATAGTTAAGAAACTGAAAAAAAACCCCACCAAAACGTAGTGAATGCTCATGTGTATCAAAGTGCACTGTAATTTTTATAACAGGCTGTCTAAACTTTTGATTTTTAATACTACAATCAGACACATGATGACCTGTTACTTGACATTTAGATAGAAAATATGTAGTGTAAAAGTGTAGCACCATGTTTGTTTCAGGGATGAAACTGGCTGTGTGTGTTTCGTCTTCAGGGCTGTTGCTCACAGTTGAGGTAACTGGTGGTGGTGGTGGTGGTGCGCTTTTGGTCACAAGCATTCTGGATGCATTGAGGCATATTGTATATGTCTGTCAGGTGTGTTGCGTCTTCACGGTCATTGACTGCCTTCTGTATTTCAGGGCTGCTGAAGTTAACAAACATTTTTAATTCATTAGGGTTTTACACTGCTTCCAAGATAGCCATTTATCAGCCCATTTTAGAAGGTTTGTGTATGACTGCTGGAGTTTAACTGTATTTTTTTGGATGGTTACTGTAGCTACAAGTTTCCTTGGATAGTGTGTTTAAAAGATTGGTCATGTATAGACTCTCCTTGTCGGCTAGCATAAGTTGGGCTGTTCATTTTAAGTACATTTCTTAGAACCATTGCATTGCCTCTTGGTCATAATAAGAGTATTCTTCATGGCAAGCGAATCTTGGGGTTTGGGTTTTATTGATCTTCACACGGCTTGAATTATTTCCCTTTAATATCATTTGTGTTTGTACATTTCTTGTATGCAGTCCAGTGAATAGCAGCTTAGTACCTATTTTACCAATTATTAACACAGTACATCTGACTCTAAAGATCTGTCCAAAGTGGCTGAAGTCAGTTTAGTAAACATACACATGCATGCATTTTAATACCAATTTATTCTTATTAGATCTATAAAGTAGTAAGTGAGGTAGATTGTAAAGATTTCTCCATCCCATCCCTGTTTTTTATGTCTAGTGGCTGTTCTCACCTTACATAAGTCACATGATTTTGGACATCTTGGTGTCTGGAGCAGGACTGTATTTATCCTTTAGGTTTGTAGTGTCCTTCCCTGTGGAGTTTGTTAGCTTCTCCAAGGGATTCCATAAGAAGTGGGATACTCCATGTTTTTTTCAGGCTTGTTTACAAGAATAATTTCAAATCAACACGGATTACCTGTTCATAAAGTGTGGTAATCATTTTACAGTGAATGATAGTAACTTACAGGAATATGTCTAGATGTGTGCACCTCATCAGATCAGTACATAAGGTAGAGTTTGTGTTTTATGTCTGTGTGTTTGTATACGTGTATGTATTTTTTAAACAGGGTAGACATTGGTCTCAGTAGACTATTCACAGGTTGAGCCCAGGTTACTGCTCTTACATGTGAAGTAGTTGATTAAATAGAGATAACTTAAGGAGGAGGAGCTGTAACATGGAGACAAATGGATCAAGGCATTAAGATAGAGGGGTTGGGTAGTGTATGTATATCAAGGGATCTTAGGTTGTTAGTAATAAATAATAAAGTGGAAACAGTTTTCATTGTGCTATGGGACACCACTAATTCTGTAGCGTGGCTGGATTAAATTTTTTTTTTTAGTCTTGGAAGTACTTTCTGCCTGAGCATGCATGAGTACTCTGTGTTAATTTAGTTAAAAAAAAATTTTGAATGTAAACTTTTTTAGCTGCCCACTCTGAAAACAAACATTGAGTTTTTTGGGGGTGAGTAAATTGAGAAAATCATGGCTGATTTATCAGCCATGTCAAATTCTCTTTTGTCCTTTTTTAGACTCGTTTTATTTTGAATTAATTAATTAATTTAACGTTTTTAGTTTTTTTGAATATCTAAGGATATCTGAAATTATGCGACTGTTGTATTCTCTGAAGTAGATTGCTGGGTCAGGTGACAGTCTGGGTCAGGTGTCTCTGTATTTGGTGTAGTACCTCACTGTATAATTGTTAGAAAAAATGACCATTGCTTAATTTGAAAATGGTGTTTCAGGAATTTTTTACGGAAATATACCAATATATATTGATTAAGTCTGAACTGCTACAGTTATATTACACAGGTGAAAATGTTAACAAATCACTCTGAAATGCTGTTTAGAAATACAGAAGTAAAACATTATCATTTGTGTGGGAGCACTTCGGCAAGGAGGAAAAAAAAAACTTTTCGAATGTATGAGAATTTGCATGAGAAATATAAGGGTTATTCTATCCCCAATCTTTTAGCGCTGAAAGAGTGACCAAAAATGTGCTGTATGCTAGAAACAAGTCCGTTTTCGTTTGTAACAAAATTTGTTGTAGGTGAGATTGCAGTTGTTAATTCATTAGTTCATTAACGTATTAAATAAATGTTTCAAATTGACTGTTACACTATTGGAAACTTTCATAACTCAACTATAGTAATCAAATAATTAGCTAAATAGCTTTAACTGTTGTGCTATATACAATGTTTACATGACACATCAGATGTTGAAACAGAGCCCTACCTATTTTTTTCATAGTCAGGATTTTCTTATAATATTTTTCTAATATTGCCCATTTTGGCCGAAATGTATAGTTTAATGTCTTTAGTTCTTAATGTGGTAGTATAAACTTCTCTTTGATACTTAAGAGTCTGTACTTGAAAAAAAATGTATGAAAGGAAGAACAATGGGTTTCCTCCCAGTTTATAGCAATCATTTTTTTCCCTGACTGTAGCTAACATGCATCAAAGTAGTGGTAACCGACTTTTTTTAAACCGAAAGTAATTGCAGCATTAAATACTGCCACTTGTTTAATTACTGTCCATACCAATTAAACAAATATTTGAAACTTATAGACATTGTGGTACAGATGTATCATAATATGTAGCCCTTCAGCTTGTTTTTATTACATCTCAAGCATCATGCATCATTCTGACTTTATGCAGGGAATAAAAAATATATGGTAAAGTAATTTTCATGTAAAAATTTTCCGAAAATGTATCTTCGGAACGCAGAATAAATGTCTTGTCCATATTTAAGTTTTGATAATTTTATTTGCATCATGCAAGATTCAGATTATTATTTTAAAACCAAGAGACATTCATATGTCTCATACACACGTGTGTGTGTGTGTGTGTGTGTGTGTGTGTGTGTGTGTGTGTGTGTGTGTGTATGTGTTCGTAAAATGTCTGATAGTGTGTGTGTGTCTATAAAAATATGAAAGCGTTAAGTGAATGCTTTTAAAGTTGAAGTTTAGGTATTTTAGTAGGCTGAGGTGTTCATTTAAATCAGGGACTGTCATAACCTTTAATTTTAGTAGATTTATTTTGCACAAACAGCCAGTCTGCCCATTCTGTATTACAAGTAATGATATTGTAAGCTAATGGTAATGTAGCTCCTTTGGAACAGTCAAACAAAAAAGTGAATTCTCTTATTTTCTAGTCTTCAGTTTCTCTACGTATGAGAAATGGGAGCTACTGTAATTTTTTTATTTTTTTTATTAAGTGATTTATATAGGTGTTTTAATAGCCTTGGATATTCTTTTAAATCTGTAATAGCCTGTTATTTAGTAGACTTGTATTTCCTGATGGTTTTCACAAGTATAGTTTTGAATGTAGTATTGTAGTTCCTGTAATTTTCCAGTGTTCTGTTTTATTGTACTCTGTACTTAATGCTAATGCACTTGTGTAAGAAATAGGAGATATCAGTTGGTGTAAAAATGGATTTTAACAATTAAGTTATTTTTAAAAGGCTTTCAATTACTTTGTACTGTGATAGTTCTGCAACTGTTTATCAGCCATTCCTTTATTTTTAGAACACCTTTATTGAATTATCACTTGTGACAAAGGCAAATTTTGGTTTATATAAAAGTAATTCACATTTACGAACATTATATTGTATAGAAGAGTATATGTTATGTATAATCAATCCAACTTTACATAACTTGTTCAATTTCTGCATTCTCTTAAATTTAACTCCTCCAAAACATTTTTCTGCATGAATTGTTCCCACAAGTTCCATGTTTTTCTATTTTCTAAAGATCCCACTTCCTGTTTTTTCTCTGTTAAAATATTCACTACTTCAAGTGTGGTTGGTTTAGACTTTAATTTTGGTGGTGGCTGTCAAAAAAGCAAGTCATACTTAACAAGTCCTTGCTGTGTCTAAGCAATTCAGATCTTGTATGTCGGCTCAAACAAAATTTCATTAGCTGCACTTATTTCCTCGCCCAGTATTCCTGACAGAATACTCTGCAGGGCATTTTTAAAGTCTGCCAACTTACTTCACTCCAAAAACGCACGCTTCCAGATTCCTCTTTCTTCCCCATTACACCTCCAACAATGACCATCAACCGCAGGAAAAAATCTTTGGAGTCTGCTTGTGGTATTAAAATACCTATATAAAACACCTCCAGGCAAAAATCCTAAATCTTCAAGACGTTGTTGCATGTTTGGGAGCTATACATATGTCCTCTGAAACTAAATCCAACTTTTTTTTTGAATACAGTACTAAGTGTATGTGTGTGTGTGTATATATATGTGTGTGTGTGTGTGTGTGTGTGTGTGTGTGTGTGTGTGTGTATATATATAAATATATATATATATCCTTGAATTTCTGAGTCCCTTATTTTCATTGCCAGTGGATGTTCTTCGTGTTTCACTGTTGCAGTCATCACACTTGCGTTATCTGCCTGCAGGTAGCCCTCAGTCGGCCTGAATACCAGAGTCTTGGGATTTCTGCGTCAGATGCTGTCGCTTTTTCCATGACGTCAGGACGTCATGGGTATAAAACATGCAGCTGACTCCATTACATCAATTTTTCTTGCCCCAGATGTCAGGAGCCCCCACAATAGGAGGCATTTACATGATGTGGAAACACCCCCAGTAGAAAGTAAATATCAATGTTATAAGATATGGCCAAACAAAAAGGAATAGGTAGAAGTACAGGGAGAGTATTGTGTCTACATTGCCTCATGCATGACGTGTGATGCATTTTATGTAGGCATGACTTCAAGAAGTTTAAAAGAAAGAATAAGGGAGCATTGCAGTTCTATCAGAAGAAAAGATGAGCATAATGCTCTATTTTTACACTCTAAAGAATGTTATGGATTTAAGAAGTTTTTATTTTTCATAGTTGATAGGGTGAATTTAGACACCAATTGTGACATTTACAATAGTGTTGCATTACGTGAAATGGAGTTGCAAATTAGATTGAATGCCACGAAGCACCCAGGACTTAATGAATGTATTTCATTAAAACCCTTGCTGAGATTCAAGGCACAATTTATTTGACATTGACATGATAGTAAACACATTTTTCCACTTGGTAGATTGGGTATTTCTAATGGAGAGATTAAAGGAAGAAGTTTACACAATTTTGTACAAATATGTTAGTATCATATATACATTCCTTTTTAATACAATACATATCAAATCTTTTTATTTAATTTTAACAACATACATTTTTTGTAAAGGAAAAACTCTTGATATATTTTTACTAGTTGTGAATAATTGTACACCACATTTGTATTATTTGTTTACTGAATTGTTAGTTTAAGTGAAATATTTGAAGTTTTTAGTAGTAGGTGTATTTGAAACAAATATGGAGACACATTACTTTACATAATTAGAATAGTTTGAATTTAGTATTACTATATATACACACTACTTAGATGTTCATTTGTATTTTATTTACCATTGCCTTAAGAAATTATAGTCTCATTTGATGTTTATTAGATGTTTTACTATCCAAAATTGAATGTATTAGTCTAGGGGGGTTTGTAACATAAATTGTATGTATTAAGGTTTTAAAATGAAAGTAAAACATTTTTAGTAATGATTGAAACTATATGAGATTAAGTTAAGCATTTTTAAACAAAGGTTTAAAAAAATGTTGTAACTGATTTTACAAACAAAGTTAATTAGGGAATTGTTTGAATGATTGGACAATTGATTGATTGATTATTTGCAAGTATATTTAAAGGAAGCCATGCTGGGTAATTGTATATGACTCTGAAGAAGCCAGTTGTACTGGTGAAAGCGCTCAGTCGGTGTGCTTTTTATCGGATTAAATCTTCGCTGCTTCAAGTTCCTGGTCTTTTGCCTTATTGTTGGTTCCTTCTGTCCGGTGGTCGATGGTTGTTTCATTTTGAGTTATTGTGGGTTCCTATTTTTGGAGCTGGTTTGTGTTTCGTTTTGTTTTTAGAAGTACAGAGAGAAGTCAGGGGGCTGGAGGGAGGGTAACCAGGACTGCAACAGTGAATACGCTCTTAACATCTGCATTCCAAGTATAACATAAATAACAAAAGGGAAAGAGGATTCCTCTACCAGATTACTTTGTTCAGACACAACTTATCAGAGGGGAACCCTTCCACTTTGATTTTTGCCTCTGATCCCGAATATAACCTCCTAATTAAGTTTAACTTTATTAATGTATCAGGAAATGGAAATGCAAATGGTTCCATTGCCCGGCTCATAAAACCACAGTTTACTCTGTTGAATGCTTTCTCTGCATTAAGATCCACTAATAACAGTGATATTTTCTTTCATTCTGCTTCCCTCTGGATCGTCCTTGTTCTGTTAATGTCAAATGTTTGCTTCCGCACCACAAAACCACATTGATCCGTCTCCATCAATTTTGGCATCTCCTTTGCCATTTATTTAGCCATTGTAGACATAAACACTTTATAGTCATGGTTTAGAATTGAAAAGGATCCATATTAAGCTGTATCTTATGGGTCTTTACTGTCTTAAGGTATCATAGCAGCAACAGCTTTTTTTCCAGGTTGTTGGTGCTTCCCTCTCCTTTTAGAATACTGTTAACTAAAACCTTCCAGGTCATTATCACTTTCTTCCATACTTCCACCGGAATATCATCTATTCTTGGAGACTTTCCTGCAGATTGGTTATACATCACCATTTTTATCTTGTCTACTCCTATCATAACTGTTAATTGTTGAGCCTCTTCTGTCTCTCTGACCTTGGTATGTTTTTCTTCCATAAGTATTTCCATTTGTGCTTTTTCTTGAGCTCCCCACTTCTCTGCATTATACAGATTTCATAAAGCTTCAGAAATGTCTGTAATACTACTGTCTGTTGCCCAAGTCATTATGGCAAAAGTTTTGTGTTCCTGAGTTAAAAAAATAGTTGCTAACAGCAGATGTAAAGTTGTCAGTCTCGCCTTCATTCTTGCTTGATGGGTTCGGAGCCGATCCTCGGCTCTGACTCGGCACTTGCTAAGCTCGAGAGTCACTTTTACCAGCTCGAGGCAGCCCCATATCCCATGATGCAAGGCGGTAAGTACCCAGATCTCGTTTGCTGCTTCGCTGATGAGGTCCTCCTTTTACCAGCTCCTGGTAAGTGTTTTATATTAAACTGTCTTTAGCCCCTTTTCACTTTTAAACCTTATATCTAACGTTTTTAGTTATATTAAGCCCTTTTTTGACTAAAATTACCCTTCCTCCTTAATTTTTTTAGTCAGGCCTTCTCCCCTCCCATCCCCCCCCCCCCCGTCAGGGTGTGTGTGTGTGTGTGTGAGAGGTTAGTTTCTCATTTTTTGTTAGATAACTTTGTTATCTTATTGGGACTGTGTTGTGTGTGTTTTAGTACAACTATGTCCAAAGAGAGGGTCTCAGGCTTCAAGAAGTGTGACTCGTGCTGTCAGAAGATGTCTCTGACAGACGGTCACACTTCTTGTTTATATTGCCTGGGACCTCTCCACCTGCAGGACTCCTGTGCGATTTGTCATTCCTTTAGCCAGAGAGTCCTGCAGGAGAGAAGGAATAAATTGATTTTAAGGGGCCTTCTTAAACCGGAGGGCTCTCCGGCTAAGTCGGCTCCGAGTAAGACTTCAAAGTCTTCCAAGGCCCAGGCTTCTGTGTCCAAGCCTGTGGCCTCGGTTTCGACTCCTTCTGAGTCGAGATCGGCTCCGGCTGGAGCCGATCCTGGTTTACAAAGACCTTCGGCACCGATGGCTATCGGTGCCAGTACTGTTTCAGTCACATCGGTGTCGGCTCCGACTGGCTCCGACCACCATGTGGCTCAGGCTTCTGTGTCGGCGCCGACTGGCTCCGACACCGTTACTTTTATGTCTATATTGGCTCCGGCCGGAGCCGATGCTTCGAGACTTTCTGTCGGTGCCGAAAAGTCCTCGGCTCCGACTGTATGGTTCCGTCGGCTCCGATGGTTCCTTCGAGGAAGAGGTCCAGGTCCCCTTCCTTGGAACTGATACTCTCGGCTCCGGCCTCACCTCTCCTCTCAGAACGGAGCCATCGGAGCCGATCATCTAGGTCATCCAGGCTTTCAGACCATGATTTAGAGAGGGTGGTCAGTAGATTATTGAAATCACAGGCACTGGCCCAGATGCTACATAGTCCGTCTCAACAGACGACTATTAGTCCACACCCTCTTGTAGTTCCTCCTTCGACTCTACCTCAGAGTTTGGAGCTGGAGTCTTCGGGGATAGTTTCTGCTATGGCTGAGGCGGATACCCCTCCTTCTGCACTCGGCATCTACTCTTATCTCCTCTTGAGACCTTCCTTAGAGGGATTCGTGGTCGGGCTTCCTGGTCTCCTCCGAGGGGTGAGTGGCATCGGACCCTTGTCCGACCCGCTCTTCCCCTTGGAGCCTCGGCCTTGGTGAGCTCGGCTCCGACATCTGCCTCGAGCCTTCCCTTTGGTGGGCCCTGGAGTTCCGGTTTCTTCGGAGCGGGTTCTCGGACCTCCCTGGGGAGCCTTCGAGGTGATGAAGAGTGTGCTGGCCACTGGGCTCAGCCAGCAGTCTATTCCCTTAGCTCCTCCCTCTACAGTGCCTGTCGATATCTCTGCCATCTCTCTTGCTCCCGGACCCAGAGATCCTCTGCCTCAGGTTTCCCCACTGGGAATTACCCCCTCTTCCGAGGATTCTCCTGATCAGTCAGGAGATCCTCCGCACAAGAGGACTTGTAAGAGGAAACACCTAGACTCCCCTGAGTCTATCACTTCAGATACCGACTTAGATGAGTCGGAGGGATCCCCAAGATCCCCCTCTGAGGATGTCTCCTTTTCAGACATCCTAGAACTCCTAAAACAGAGGGGAAACTGGCCCTCCACAAATCCCTCTGAGGATGAGTCGGTATACCTAGAGGCGTTTGGATCTCGGCCCTCCACCTCCTGGGTATCTCTGCCTTTCGACCCCCTTATGGAGGTTATTGCTCGAAAGGCTTGGGCTGCTCCTGACTCTGTAGAGCCAGTTCCTAGGAGGCCATCTAAATTTATTACTGCCCCTGCGGAAAAGCAATTCCTTACGAAAGGTGTCCCTGCTGATGCCATGGTGGTGGCGGCTGCCAATAAGAAGGAACTTGCAGATCCTTCCGTACCTGTCCATCCTCCTAATAAGGATTCTAGGACCATGGATAGGTATGGTAAGCGGATGTTCTCTTCAGTGACCTTTGCTATGCGCTCGCTGAACTACTTATGTCACTTCACCAGACTCCAAAGGGACATCCTTAAGGAACTAGGTGAAGTAGTACAGGATCCCACAGCTGCAGGGGCTCAAGAAAAAATTGCTTCGCAGCTAGGAATCCTTAATTCTATTGCTAACTCCTCCATGCGACTGATATCATATGCAGCAGATGGAGCGAGTAGAGCCGCAGGTACAGGTGCGGCTCTTAGACGCCAAGCCTGGATGCGGCTCTGTAATTTCGCAGATCCCTTTAAGGTGTCCTTCACAAATTCTCCCTTTGATGGGTCGGCTTTGTTTGGCCCTCAAGTGAAGGATACATTGACCAGGTGTGAACAGGACGGCAAGACTCTTTCTGCCAGGGTCCGTTTTCCACCCCTTCTAGACCTTACCCTAAAGGACAGAAAGGTGGAAAGATGTGGTTCCGCAAATCCCAAGGAGTCACGCCGGATACACGTGGTCAGTTTACCCCTAGAGGCAGAGGGGGTAATAATAACAGACGCCGCTCTAGAGGCAGAGGGGGTCCACAGAACCAGGGTAGCAGAGAGCCTCTCTCTGACAAGCCCTTCCAGCATCCCTGAGATGTTGCCCGACTGTCCATCCTTGGAGGCAGTCGGGGGAAGACTATCGCTGTACCCAGAAGCCTGGCGTTCCCTCACTCAAGACAGATGGGTACAGTCGATCATATCCGAGGGTTACAAAATTCCTTTCGAGGAAAGTCCCTTCGCTCACTCAAATTCCCTTCCAGATGTACCACCCGGTCTAAGGGAAGTTGCAGAGTTAGAAGTATTAAAACTTCTACAAAAAAGAGCCATTCAGCCAGTTACAGCAGACCATTCAGAGCCGGAATCTACTCAAGATTCTTTTGGTCCCCAAAAAGACGGGAGACTGGAGACCAATATTGGATCTCAGCAGACTCAACAAGTCTGTGAGGAAGACAAGATTCCGAATGGTCACACTTCAGTCAATTCTGCCCTTCCTAGAGAAGGACAACTGGATGTGCTCAATAGATCTTCAGGACGCGTACTATCACATAAAAATTCACAGACGCTCCAGAAGATTTCTCCGCTTTCGGCTGGGGTCCAGTCATTTCCAATTCAGAGCCCTGCCCTTTGGTCTCACTACAGCCACCAGAGTGTTCACCAAATGTATGGCAGTGGTCACGGCTCACCTGAGACGCCAAGGATTCCAGGTGTTTCCGTATCTCGACGACTGGCTCCTTTCAGCCACCACCAGGCATCAACTTCTTCAAGCCAGGGATTACACAATAAATCTTTGCACTCAGTTGGGAATTTCGATAAACTACGAAAAATCCTCCTTATTGCCCTGCCAGTCTATTACTTTCATAGGCGCAAACTTAGACACTGTTCGGATGTCAGCAACCCTCACAGACCAAAGAATCTCAGATATACAAAATCACGTGAGGATCATCCTAGCCAGTAAAAAAGTACAAGCCAGAATGGTTCTAAAAGTGTTGGGCCTCATGGCTGCAGCCATTACCCTTCTTCCCCTGGCCCGCTTCTACATGCGCCTGCTTCAGTGGATGTTGTTCACTCAGTGGTCTTACCAACAACTTCCAATGCGTCACCAAATTCTGGTGACACAGATTTGCAGGAGTCATCTTTCATGGTGGATTACTTCTCCCCAGATTCACCAAGGCAGACCCTTTGTATCCCCGGCCCCGGTAGCCACTGTCACTACGGACGCCTCCCTGATCGGGTGGGGGGGGTCATTATCAGGGCAGGGTGGTTCATGGGTCGTGGCAACCGTTCGAATACCACCTGCACATAAATGTCCTAGAGATGAGAGCAGTGCTTTTAACGTTGCAAGCCCTCAACGACTTTCTTCCCTTGGGAACAATTGCAGTTCACACAGACAACATGTCTGTAGTATGGTATATCAACAAACAGGGCGGAACCAAATCCTACCCCTTGTGTCGAGAAGCTCTCAGACTTTGGCAATGGGCGATCTCCTCTCATCGGTTTCTGGTAGCAACGCATATCCCTGGGAAAACCAACATTTTAGCTGACAGATTGAGCAGAGCTATTCTCATGCCTCACGAGTGGTCTCTCAAACAATCTATAGTGGAGGAGATTTTTCTAGAATGGGGCCGCCCATGTTGCGATCTTTTTGCTACTCCCCAAAACAGCAAATGCCCAGACTTTTTTTTCTCTCTTCCCACTGCCAGGCCATCCCCCCAGAGACGCTCTAACCCAGGATTGGCCCCAGGGACTTCTTTATGCTTTTCCTCCTTTTCCACTGATTCCACAAATACTCCAGAAAGCCACCGTTTTGAGAGCCAAAATGATTATCATTGCTCCCTATTGGCCTCGACAAATTTGGTTCCCGTTCCTCCATCGTCACCTTTTGGCGCAGCCGTGACATCTGGACCCAGTACCAGACCTTCTGATTCACCAATCGGGTCAGCTGCACCGGTCTATCCCTTCTCTCAACCTCACAGCATGGTTGCTCCACTTCCTTCCTTAGCCAGGCTTCCTATGATCTCTAATCCTGTTAGGGATATCATAGTGGCTTCACTAAAATCCTCTACTAGAAGGATTTATACCAGCAAATGGAAACGCTTTTCTTATTGGGCAAAAGCTAAGAATATTGATCCCTTTACTGCTCCAGTTCAAGCAGTTTTTGGATTTCTTAGCGGAAATCTTTCATGGCTCTTCTTCTTCCACGGTCAAAGTTCAGTTAGCTGCTATCTCGAACTTTCATGTCGGGTTCGCAGATCACAACATCATGTCCCATAGGCTTTGTAGAGCCTTCTTAAAAGGAATCTTTCTCCTGAAACCTCCAGTCAGGAGTCCTCCTCCTCAATGGGACCTAAATTTGGTGCTGACATCCTTGATTCTTCCTCCCTTCGAGCCAGCTGTTTCATGTTCCCTGAAATTTCTTTCATGGAAAACACTCTTCCTGGTTGCTATTACCTCGGTTAGGAGAGTGTCTGAACTTCATGCTCTCTCTGTTCGTCCCCCTTATTTGGTCTTCCACAAAGACAGAGTATCCTTGAGAACTAATCCAACCTTTCTGCCTAAGGTCGCCTCAAAGAGCAATTTGAATCAGTCTATTGACCTTCCTGTATTTTTCCCAAACTACTCAAACAGATCAGAACAGAAATTACATTATCTTGATGTTCACCGCCAACTCAGATATTATTTGGACAGAACAAAACAGTTCAGGAAATCTGATCAGCTCTTTATTTCTTATGCTGATAACAAAAAAGGCCTTCCCGTCTCTAAAGTGACCTTATCTAGATGGCTTTCTTCTGTCATCTCTGAAATCTATCAGCTCAGGGGAAAACAGCTGTGCTCGAAACCTAAAGCGCATTCAACCAGAAGCTTAGCCACTTCCACAGCCTTTCAGGCTAGACTTCCATTAGACACTATTTGTGCAGCAGCCACTTGGGCCACTCCTCATACCTTTATTTCTCATTACAAATTGGATTTGGCCTCCAGGGACAGAGCCAGTTTTGGCTCAACAGTTCTCAAGAGTCTGTTCCATTGAGCCACCCAGGATAGAGGTGCTAGGGACGCGGTCCCATCAAGCAAGAATGAAGGCGAGATTGACAACTTAACATTGAGAAGTTATGTACCTACCATAACGTTCCATGTTAGTTGTCTTCTCTCGCCTTCTTTCTTGCGACCCTCCCTCCTTCCCCCTGGCCTGGACAGACCTTTTCTCCCTACATGGAAGAGTGCTCTTTAAGACCATACAGTTCTGGTCTTCCTAACCATCCTTCAGGTTTTTCTCTGCCTTTTCTCCTTTTAGGAAGTTTTTTATGCTAGGGGTTATTGCCTATAGAGAACAAACGAGATCTGGGTACTTACCGCCTTGCATCATGGGATATGGGGCTGCCTCGAGCTGGTATAAGTGACTCTCGAGCTTAGCAAGTGCCGAGTCGGAGCCGAGGATCGGCTCCGAACCCATCAAGCAAGAAAGAAGGCGAGAGAAGACAACTAACATGGAACGTTATGGTAGGTACATAACTTCTCATTTTTCTAAATTCATGCATATTGTCCAGGTATTCATATATAGTTTATCTTTAGAATTCTGCGTTCGTGGACCCTTTTTTTGAGATTCCACTTATTCTGTAATACTTTAACCATTATCAAACCCCTCTGTCACTTGTTAGTTATATCTAATTTTCTTTTTATTTCTACCCAGTTTTAAACTCCATGTAATTTTTATCCCACTCACTAGCTATAATTTCTGGAATACTTTTTATCTTCCATAATAACTCCCAAATAATTTATTACCCATTCCTTAAATTCACCTCTTTTTAACGGGTAGGTGGGGGAAGTGCCAGTTTCTCATATTTACTTCATTGCCCTGCATTTTTGTCTGTGTAATTGGTGCATGATCTGAAGTAGTCATTGGATGTGTGTAGAAGTTCTCAAATGCACATGTTCCTGTGAAATGTAATTTCTGTCTAGTCTGTCCCAGTTATTGTACCTTGGAGAATTATATGCACATTTTTGAGTTCTACTACTGAGTCCACAACTTCCATACCAAATACTGTCATAAACTTCAGAAATCTGCCTTGATTTGTTATATTTCCCTTCTAGGCCACCCAGATACATCCTCATTATTGCAAATCAAATTCCAGTCTCTAGCTAGAAGTAATATTCCCTGCTGAAACTGAATTATTTCTCTCCAAATTTTTTAAGCTCCATAGAAGGAGTTTTAGGTGGAATATAAATACTTGCCAGCGCAGTCCTCATCCCTCATCAGTAGCCCCTTGCTATCACAAATCTGCCATTATTATCTTTTTCCTCATCACTATTTGAGCTTCTCTAGCCATTAATATAATTACTCCTTTTTTCCTTTGTCCCTGATATTCTGCTGAAAATCCAACCTGAAATCCTTTCTTTGTCAAATTCACTTGCTCCGTTTTTTATAAATGTGTCTCCTGTAGCATTGCTATTTGCACATTGATTTCTTAATATAATTAAATGTTATGATGAATAAAACTGTAGGATACACCATGTACAGAATATAGAAACATCTTTAAAGTCCATAAGCACTTATAAGGAAATAACGATTGATGAAGTCAAGGTCATAATAAATAATATAAATGACAATTTATATGATATGCTTATGTGCCATCAGATCAGCAGTGAGATTTATGATTTTTTATACACCAGGGATCCACTCATACCCTCTTTGAAGGGATTACCAAAAATACATAAAGAGACTAATCCCATGCCCATGCGACCCATAGTTTCTGGGAGCGGCTGGGCTACTTATAATACATCAGTATTTTTGGAAAAAACATTAAGACCTTTGGTAGACAATATTGGAACAATTTTAAAAGATACACAGCATTTATTGAATGATATAGAACTGATTCAACAGGAATTGACAAATCTGGATAGCCCATTGTTAGTTACACTTGATGTTTGTAATTTATTCACATGCATACCCAATGAATATGGATTGCATAAATCAACTTTTGGAAACAGTATTATACAACAATGTATTCTTGTTCAATTGTAAGTATTATTTGCAAACATGGGGTGTTGCCATGGGCACCCCATGTGCAAATACTTGCGCTAATTTGGTTTGATATTTTTGGGAACAAGAACATTTATTTAATAGCAATTGGATGAACAAAATACCACTATAGGAGGTTTGTGGATGATGTGATTTTGATATGGGTAGGAACAGTTATAGAACTTCAGGAATTCATAAACTATCTAGAATCCACTACTGAGTTCCTTAGATTTACCCTGGACCATTCGAGAGAAGATATTAATTTTCTAGATGTCAACTTATATTTTAATGCTGAGCATGGTTTGACATCTAAACTTTATAGAAAAACATGTTGGAAGAACACAATGGGTAGATTACAGTAGCATGCATCCAAGACTTGTATTTGCAGGGGCAGTAAAGAGTCAATTCGCTAGATTAACAAGAATATGTAAGGATCAGTCTATATTACAGGAAGAAGCTGAAGTTGTGGAACAACTTTTTCTACAGAGGGGTTATTGCCCAAAACTTGTTAAGGAAATAAAAAATGATGTCCTTTATTCATCTAAAGGAACAGACATCAACAGGTTGAATCAAGGTGATTTTAATGACAACAGATGACTAATGATAGATATAATGGAGGGAAATATAACAACAACAGGATTAGATACATGATGAAATATACTAATGATAATGCTGATATTAGGAAAATAATAACTATGCATTGGAATGTGCTCACTATGGTGGAGGACTTACAGAGTCTGGTAGGCAACAAACCTTCCTTCACATTTCGCACATGTGACAATCTAAAAAACATTTTTTCCATAGACTCTAATAATACAAATGAAAGATCAGACAAGAGGCATTCAGAATGTGGCACGTTTCCATGTATGAAATGTAATATGTGTCACCATATAACAACCATACAGTATTATCAACATCCAGATGTTTTTTTTTTAATTTAAACCCAGAGGGTACACTGATTGTAATACTATGAATTTGATTTACATGGCAAACTGTACAGCATGTGAAGCTTTTTATATTGGGCTCACAAAAAGTAAATTTAGGGAACGTATATATAATCATGTCTACGATATTCATAAGAGAAATTAATTAAACGCCCTGGCTAGGCATATTAACTTGAATCCTACACATGAATTTAAGTTTAGGGTCTTGCAAACTGTTAAAATAAATCTGAGGATGGGAGACAACATCAATCATTTAGCAAAACTAGAATTAGATTGGATATTTAGATCTGGTGCACATAAAGCAACAGGCATTAACAATTACATTTCTTTAAAACCTATCTTAGAGCAGAGATGATATTTTATCAAAGAAATGGTATGTTGCATATGCACATATAACCCTGGATGGCTTTTAAAGTAGATGTATTATCATCATATATGAGATAATGCACAGATATAGACATGCATCGTAGTTGCAATTTTGAATTATATAACAGAAGCAACACTTTATAAACTATTTATTTAGTATAAAATGTATATTTCTATAAGACTTGCACTATATATTTTTTCATTATGAATCTTTTTTATAATAAATGGAGCATTAGATATATAGTTAAAATAAATGTTTATACTGGATTGAGCCACAATAATTATTTTGTGTATTGTAAAGGATCTCTTGCACAGATGATGTTTATTAGATGGAATCATTTATGTCATGTATTTTGATTTTCACTTAAAAAAATTCAGTCATAGATGTGGATTTTAAGGTGCAAGCATCAAGAAGAGGTATATTTCATAGAATGGATGCTTTATTGATAAACTGGCATACAGATTAATTGAATTTATTTTATTAATTTATTATTTTTCAACATATACTTCATTTTTTATCTTTATATGTATTTTAGTTATAATATTATCATGAAGTATTCTTTATCTATGACAATAATTAAGATGATATATGAGTCATAGACAATTTTAATAAAATAAAATAAATTAAATTATGTTATTTCGAGTTGTACTATGCAAGGTAAAAGATTTTCCACTGAATTTTACAGTCAACAGTTTCAAATATTCTATTTAGTAATATTGTGTTGCGCTACTTTTATAGTGGCTGCAGTGAGTATGATATCCGTTACTGTAAATATTTATAAACGCTGTTGCTGGTGAAATATAGCGTTGACTTGCATCCTTTATTAGGATGCTGAGAATGCCAGTTATGTTAAATAACTTTTAACTGTTAAACTTAGGTATTAGTAATGTTTTTTATAGTGATGTTGTTTTTAATAGACATTAAGACACTTGATACACTGAACATTTTCAGTAATAAGAAGACAAAATCTGCTTAATGCACTAGGACATTTTAAATTTAACTGATGAAATACGAGACATGAATAATGTCAACAAATTTAATCATGCTACTCATGTTATTTTGAGTTACACTATGCCAGGCAAGAGATTATTTATGGAGTTTTAGTTATTAGCTTCAAACATTTTATTTAGTAATATTGTGGTGATAAACCAGTGTATAACGTATATATATATATATATATATATATATATATCAAGTAATTGTTTGTAACATCTTGGCTACGCTATTTTCATAGCGGTTTTAGCGAGTATGACATCCTGCATTGTAAATACTTGCAAACGCTGTTGTTGGCTAAACACAGCGTTGATTCACATTTTTTATCAGGATGTTGAGAATGTCAGTTAGGTTAAATAACTTTCAGCTGTTAAACTGAGACATTAGAAATGTCTTTTATAGATATGTTGTTTTTAATTGATACTAAGACATTTGAAATATGGAACATTTTCAGCAATAAGAAGATAAAATTTGTTGAATGCACCAGGATACTTTAAAATTTAATTGATGGTAATGCTTTCAATTAGACAGCTGATTGTTGGTTGTGATAGTTTAAATGATTCGCATACACTATAAAAAGTCAAGACCAATATTCATTAATTAGATCTGATGAAGCGTGCATGGTGCACGCGAAAGCGCTCATCCTCAGATGTCCTTCATGGATGCATCTGCAGTCATAACAAATGGGTTGTCCTGTCGTCAGGCAGCCCTTCGGTCAGCCGGATTCCAAAGTCTGGGTCCGGCTTCGGCTGATGTCGCACTTCACCCGACGTCATCTCTGCTGGTCTTCGGGTATAAAGGCATCAGCCGACGCCATTTTCCTCAGTGTTTCTTACCCCAGCACGTGGTGCTGCTAGACCCCCTGCAGCCATGTCTATCAAGGCCTTTGCCAGGGCTAAAGCAGCCAAATCTGCTAAGTCAGTGCCTGTTAAACCTCCCTCACACAGGCCCACCTCTAGTTCACAAATGCTTACTCTGGCAGAAGATTTAATATCCTTAATTAGGGGATCCCAATCTCACCCAGACAGGGCCTCTCAGCCCCCAGAAAAGAGACCTAGGATAGAGCCCCCCGAGCCAGTGTCCTCTGATGATTCTGCGGATGACTCCGACATTACAGAACAGCCAGAGGATCCTTTTCTACTTATGAAGACTCCGATGCTGAAGAATCCATTCCAGCTGCCTCTCCACCAGAGGAATTTTCCTTTGGGGAAACCTTACATGCCATGAGAGAACAATTTCAATGGCAGGGACAAGATTTCTCAGATTCAAGAAAAAGGCTTAGGATCTTTCTGCATTTACCACAACATAGGCCCTTAGCTATACCTCCTGTTTTGCCTGTTGTGGATGATGCATTTAATGATGTCTGCACTGCTCCTGATTCTTTACCTCCAGCCCCTGCCAAACCTGATAGATTTTACAGGGTCCCAGACACTCATCACCACCTATACAAGGCCCCACTGGCAGACCCCGAAACTATTTCCCAGGGGCCTAAGGCAGTAGCCTCGACCACAGCAAAAAACCCTATTCCTTCAGAAAGGGAATCCAGGTCCTTGGACAGATGGGGGAAAAAAGTTTACACCTCTGCTACTCTCTCAGCTAGAGCTTTAAACTGTCAGTTTCACATGATCCAATACCAAGAGTTTATGCTTGATCAGTTAACTAAAAAAGTATCCTCTGATGAATCTATAGATAAGAAATATGTATTAGAAATGGTGAATAACATACAACAGGTTAGTAACCATTCCTTAAAATGTGGCTATGATGCACTGGAGGCTTCATTTAGATCAGCCATGACTGGCACAGTGATAAGAAGACATGCATGGTTGAAAGAGCAGGTCTTACCGGATCATGTTAAAGCTAAGCTATTAGATGCTCCTATGGATAAGGCCAGTTTATTTGGTACACCTGCCCAGCAGGTAATGAAGAAAATGGAAGAAAAGGCAAAATCTGTACAAACAGTTAAAGATTTCTTACAGGTTCAGCCCCCAAGGTTTAGCAGGAACTGGCCTGCCAAAATTGGTCCTTTCCTGACTCCGCAAGATCCCAAAGGGGCAGGAATAGACGCTCCAGAGGCAGAAATCAGTCCAGAGGAGGTGCCTACAGAGGACGACAGTGGCAAGGTAATAACAGAGGCACAGACACAACCACTACCACTGCAACAGGACAATCACAGTGACTTGGCTCTAACTCCGCCTACCAGGGAGCAAATAGCAGCACCATTAGGCAGAAAGTTAGCCTTATTTTTGAAAAATTGGCACTATATCACAAAAGACAAGTGGATTTTGCAAACCATAGACCAAGGCTACCGGTTCCACTTCCACACCTTACCAGTAAAAGAGGAATGCCAAACCTGCCTCCAAATCAGAAATTAGAAGCTCTACAGCAGATAACGGAATTAACAAAGATGAGAGCTGTGGAAAGAGTACCAATAACAGAACAGGGCAAAGGATTCTATTCCAGACTCTTCCTAGTACCAAGAAAAGAAAAAGTTGGAGACCTATTCTCGACCTGTCCATCTTAAACACATATATCATTGTCCCAAAATTCAAAATGCTGACCCTACAGCAACTTCTTCCCATGCTGGGCAAGGAGTGTTGGCTGGTAACTCTAGATCTCAAGGAGGCATACCTGCACGTCCCCATTCGACCAAATTGCAGAAGATACCTCAGATTTCTTGCAGGATCAGAGCATTATCAATTCTCAGCATTGCCCTTTGGCTTATCTACTGCCCCAGAGTATTCACAAAATGCCTGGCATCAGTAATCGCTCACTGCAGACTACAGGAATCCAAATTTATCCATACCTGGACGACTGCCTGCTACAAGCGGACAACAAAAGCAAGCTGACAACAGATTTACAAAGGGTCATTTACTTGCTACAAGCCCTGGGATACACAGTCAATTTTCAAAAATCAAGGCTGATACCATCCCAAACAAGAACATTCTTGGGCTGAATTGGACACAGTAAAACAAATGGCATTCCTAACTGCAGAAAACAAAAGAACTCCCTCTTTACTTCTTGGCATTAACAAAACAGAACAAACTAACAGCAAGAAAAGTTCTGCAGGCCTTGGGCTTCATGGCATCATGCATAATCTTGGTCCCACATGCCAGACTGCATATGAGAAAACTACAGTGGTACCTAAAGAATTTATGGTCTCAACACAGGCACAGCCTAGAAGCAGAAATACCACTAAACCCATGCCTAAAACAGGAGTTCCTATAGTGGGCTCAAGCATGCCAGTCAAACCCAGGCCTATCCTTCCACAACTTTCGAACAAGCCAAACAATCACAACAGACGCCTCAGACCTAGGATGGGGGCACATGCTGGACAAATGCGCATAAGGATTGTGGACTCAGGACCAGCTGCACCTGCACATAAACCAAAAGAAATGCTGGCAGTAAAACTGGCAATCCAAAATTCAGACCATTCCTCAAAGAAGGCCATTTGATGATAAGGACAGACACCACCACAGTCATGTGGTACATCAACAAACAGGGAGGCACTCATTCATACCCCCTATGCAGAATGACTTTGGACCTATGGAATCTGGCACTCAGCTACAACATCCAGTTACAGGCAATATTTGTACCGGGAAAGAGAACACCCTAGCAGACATGTTAAGCAGAACCACCTCGGATGCTCACGAATGGATGCTACCCGACATCTTCAAGACCATCACAAAGAAATGGGGAATGCCACAAATAGATCTATTCGCTTCCCTCTCAATCACCAGCTCAAAAATTCTGCACAAGGACATTCCACCCACTTGCATGGAAGGTGGATTCGCTCTCCTTCAGCTGGAAAGGTCTGACAGCATATGCATTTCCACCTCTTCCTTTGATACACAAGGTATTACTGAAAATCAAAGAGGAACGCCCAAGGATAATCCTGATAGCTCCGAACTGGCCAAGGCAACACTGGTACCCATTGCTGAGGAGCATGTCTCAGGAGAAAATGTGGTCAATACCCGATGCCTTTGATGTTAACTCAGAACAACTACAGCATCATGCACCCAAACCTAAAACTTTGCAACTGACTGCCTGGAACATCACATAGCAGCAACTAATCCAAATCTTTCCCAAAGGGTTAAAGACATTATCCTGAAGCCCGCAGACCTTCAACAAGAAGGAACTATGCAGGAAAATGGAAAAGGTTTGTCATTTGGAGTGCTGAAAGAGGAAAAGATGTGTCGAATATAGATATTGCTAACATTCTGGAGTATTTGGCAGAGCTTCTACATACAGGCCTGTCCTATTCCTCCATCAAGATACATGCATCAGCTATCTCAGCAGAATACAGCTTTGATCCACCTGTCTTTTCACATCCTTTACTCAGGCAGTTCCTCAGAGGGATCAAGAATGTAAAACCTCCTAGGAAACCACCATTACCAGCATGGGACTTGAACTTTGTGCTAGAAAAGTTGACACTCCCTCCGCTTTGAACCAGCAGCAACAGCAGATCTACAGCACCTGTCATGGAAAACTGCTTTCCTACTGGCAATTACCTCAGCAAGGAGGGTTTCTGAACTACAGGCCTTAATGGCAGTACAACCCTTCCTAATCTTCCATCAAGACAGGGTGTCCATGAGAACTAATCCTACATTTATGCCTAAGGTGGTATCCAGAGTGTCTTTAAACCAGGCAATCCACCTACCTACCTTCTTCCCCAATCCACAAAACAGAGGGGAAAGAATGCTGCATACCTTGGATGTACATAGACAGCTACGCTACTACCTGAACAGAACCAAAAGTAACAGAAAAACTGACCAGCTTTTTGTAGCCTATGCAACAGGAAGGGAAGGAAAAGCAATTTCCAAACAGACAATCTCCAAATGGATAGGAAATTGCATAAGATTCGGTTACTCCTTCCATGGAAAACCAATTCCACAGAACATAAGGCCTCATTCTACAAGGGCTACAGCCACTACCACAGCTTTCTTACGAGGAGTGGCAACCAAGGACATTATTGAGGCGGCTACTTGGACCTCCGTGCATACATTTGCCAAGCATTATAATTTACCTCTGTATTCTAGATCCCGAGCAGGGTTTGCCACTGCTGTACTGCAAGGGATCCTAACCACACCATAATTTCTTCTTCCTCCTCCCTAGTTGGCTATGGTATTCTACCCATTTGTTATGACTGCAGATGCATCCATGAAGGACATAGTACAGTTTTGTACCTACCATAAATGTAGATGTCCGAACTGGATAGCATCTGCAGTCAGGATTACCCTCCCTCCTTCCCGTCTGTGGTACTCCTAGGGTATTTACCCTCCTAATAGCTAGCTGGGGAGTCTCTTATGGTGTATTTGTTTGTATATATGTACATACATGCTTATTTTTTCTGTTTGCCTTCTATCCTTTTGGAAACATTGGCATTTATCCAAAATTTAGCCTTCCAAGAGGGCAACTGGCATCTGGGGCAAGAAACACTGAGGAAAATGGCGTCGGCTGATGCCTTTATACCCAAAGACCAGCAGAGATGACGTCGGGTGAAGTGCGACATCAGCCGAAGCCGGACCCAGACTTTGGAATCCGGCCGACCGAAGGGCTGCCTGACGACAGGACAACCCATTTGTTATGACTGCAGATGCTATCCAGTTCGGACATCTACATTTATGGTAGGTACAAAACTGTACTTTTTATACTTCTTGTTTGAATAAAGAATAATTTTTTCATTACCTTGGACTTCTCGTGGTGTATCCTACAGTTTTATTCATCATAACGTTTGGCTTTGCTTTTTTGCTGGGAGGATACTTCAGGAGTGTTAGCGGTATTTTTTCACATACTTAATATAATTAAATATTCTTTCATTTTTGTCTATACCTGTGAGACCATTCACATTCTAAGATAATATGGAAAGTGTCACCGTTATGATAA
This sequence comes from Protopterus annectens, assembly GCF_019279795.1. Lineage (NCBI taxonomy): Eukaryota > Metazoa > Chordata > Ceratodontiformes > Protopteridae > Protopterus > Protopterus annectens. The sequence goes on from NC_056743.1 coordinate 806,452,963, forward strand.
GTCATTATTCCCATTTCCCACCTACTATACATGACATCTTTTTAAATGTCTGTTTCCAGCTTTTGTGATATGTGCACCCACTAATGTTTGGCAGGTTGACCCTTTATGCAGTTTTTCTTTTCAACATTGGAACCCATGTCACATTTTATAAGACTTTCTGTTTTAATGTTGTTTGTCTTTCGGCTTTTTCCCGATAAGGGGTCGCCACAGTGGAACTCCGGTCCGCTAATGATCGGCAGTAGATTTTTACGAAACGCCAAGGTGCCAGCTCGATGCCCAACCTTCAACGAAGGCACGCCCATTTATGCACGCATGTCTTTCGAACACTACCCAACCGCGGGGAGGACATGCAGACTCCACACAGAAGGCACTCCCAAGCCACGCCGAGAATCGAACGGGAGAACTTCTTGCTGTGAGGTAACAACGCTACCGCCGTACCACCACAGCATTACTGAAAGCCTTCAAAAAGGAAAACACACTCACATCAAAGCACTCCATAACCCATTAACTTAATGCAAACACACAAAACAATGTTTATCTTCAAATAATGAAGTTTACCGCTCCTGATAGGAACAACTGTCCCAAATACACAGCTGTAGACACAGGCCTTGACTAATGTCACTCTCCTACATTGGACACAATAGAAGAGTCTTTGTGGGTTCTGTTTAAGCAGCTTTATTTTATACAGATGCATCATGATAGTAGTTTACCGACTTTAAGTAACTTGTATACAGACTGTTGTAATCGTTCATGCTTACTCTCTAGTTGCATTCTCAAAATGGCACTAGGAATGGCACGTGCTTGACATTTGTACATGCATATTACGTCTTTGATATGACAAGGCACATGGCATGTGCACTCTGATCTACATTCTCCCTCTTGAAAAATAAAGCATGCAATGTTATGAATCTGTTTAGCATGCAGATATCGCACACAATTCTCTCTCATACATTTATACAAAATAAGATACATATATACACAGTTAAATCCATGTTGCTGCATATTTCACACTGGGCTTGGATATTTGTCCATATCATGTGACATAAAACTGGGAATTTGACTTAACAACTGGAGCTGCCTCTGTAAAATGTGCAGTCTTAAGAATTGTCTGAAACATATTCAAGAATGGAATCTGAGGTAGAACACACTCTGGAATGGAAACAACATTTGGCTCCGTCTGAGATTTAGAATCTTTGTCATTAAAACAATGTTGTGATGATGAATCTGGTACAGGAAGTAAATGTCTGTAATTTCTCATGTATGCCATACCCTTGGATTCTAGCAGGTAGGAGCTCGGTACATACACCTGCAACCTGACCAATCCAATTGAAACCTTTCGACATTTGTATTCTCACCGTTTCTCCTTCCCTCATGGGACAAAGAAATCTGCTTGATTTGTCATAACTGGACTTCTGGATCGAACGCTTCTTGAATAGTTAAGCCTTTATGGTTCTCTTGTTCTTAGCTTTAGGCATCAATAGACTGGAACTAATAGCGTTGTTCTGGTTTGCCTGGAAAGAAGTCTTTGAGCAGGTGAGCCAAGAACATCGTCACTGGGTATGTTTCTGAGATTAAGTAAATTCAAATAGACAGCGGTATTGCCACGTTTTTGACCTTTCAAGTAACTGCTTTGCACTCTGCACTGCACATTCAGCTAGACAATTTGACTGTGGGTATTCAGGACTGCTGGTAACATGTACGAAGTCCTACTCTCTTGCAGATTTTTGAAACAACCGAATAGTAAATTGAGTAGCATTGTCCGAGATAACTTTGTGTGGACTACCATGGACTGAGAAATGACGTTTCAACTTTGTAATAACAGTAGTGGATGTTAGGTTAGGTAGTAAGTTGATCTCAAGCTAATTTGAATAAGAGTCTACCAATATAAAGTAGTGTTGATTGTTCCACTTGAAGATATCAGTGACTACTGTTGATCAAGGTATTTCAGGAACTTGACTTAGCTGAAGTGGTTCTCTTTGTAAATGCAGTCTAGTACTGTTGCATACTGAACAAGAAAAGTTCTTTACCAATGTCTCGCATTAATGAAGGCCAAAAGATTAATTCTCTCACTCTCTTCTCTTACTGGATGCGGAACCTGGGTGACCACAATGCAAAATATGGATATATTCTTGTTGTAAGGAAGCAGGAACAACAATTTTATGACTTTTGAAAAATAATGCCATCTTCCATCAACATTTTTTCTCTGTAAGGAAAACAGGTTTGCACTTCTTCAAGTGGTACATTAGATTGGTTTGACGACCATTTTACAGTAATGTAGTGATTTAGCCTTTGCAAAATAAGATTAGTCTTTGTATGATCTCTTAACTCATTAAGCCTAGTGGATGAAAAATTACGCACTGCCATCATATCAAAGTCAAAAGTCTCTGCGTCAAGCTGTTCTGTCATATTTCTGGGCCATCTGGATAAGGTGTCAGCCAGATAGAGTAGTTTGCCTTTTGTATAGACCATTTTTAAATTGTACTTTTGTAATTTGAGCTTCATTCTTTGTAATCTTGCTGGAACAGAATGCACAGGCTTTTTTTAGAATAGTAACTAGAGGTTGGTGGTCAGTTTCAATCTGAACAGCTAGACCATAAATATAATCATGAAACTTGGAACATGCAAATACTATTGCCAAAAGATCTTTCTCAATTTGAGCATACTGCATCTCAGTTTGTGTAAGTGTTCTATATGCATAGGCTACTGGTTTGCCCTCTTGAAGTATAACTGTGCCTAGACCCCATTTTGAAGCATCTCAAGAAAGAGTGGCTGGTGTGTTCACATCATAGTATCGTAATGTAGGCTGGGTGACAGTTTTCTGCTTGAGGTTTTCAAATGCCTTCTGGTGGTGGTCCAATCATGACCATGCAACATTTTTGCTCATTAGCTCTCTTAAAGGTGATGTCAACTCACTGAGGTCTGGTATAAACTTGCCTAAGTAGTTGGCCATGCCTTGGAAACATTGTAGAGCTTGAACATTGGTGATGACATCTCTAGGCTAGCTGCTTGTTTGGGTGGATCTGGTCTCAAACTAATACTGGTAAACAAATGGCTTACATATGTAACCTCTGGTAGTCTGAATTTGCACTTCAGAGAATTGAGCTTTAAATTTACATCACATGCTCTGTCTAGAACTCTTTTTAGGTTTCTGTCATGCTGGGCTTCACCATTGCCTCCAACCAATAAGCCATCTACTATTATGGCACAAGGCTAACCTGAAAAAAATAGTTCCATTGCACACTGGAAGACTTCACTTGCAGAATTTATTCCAAATGGCATCCTTAGGAATCTGCATCTGCCAAACAGGGTACCAAAAGTAGTTGGTAATGAGGATTTGCGATCAGGCATCACTTGCCAAAATTAACTTTTTTTTCCATCCAAGACAGAAAAAAAAGTGGCATTTTTTATTAGAGCTGCAACCCCTTCAGCTGTGCGCATTGGATGATGCAGTCTTTTCAATGCCTTGTTCAAATGTCTTGGGTCAGTACATATTCTGATTCCGTATGAGCCTTTTTTGTGAGCTGCTACTATAGAAGACATTCATTAAGTTGGTTCTGTAACTGGACAAATTATGCCTTGCTGCACCATTTTATCCAGTTGAGCCTTGACCTTATTCTGCATAGCTGTCGGAACTTTACTTGCCTGTCTAACGTCATGGAATACACAACTGGAAGTTTAGGTTCATAGGTAGGTACTAGGCTATCTGCTAGAGGGCATTTATAAGCCTAGCCAGAGTGTGTCTGCTTTCGCCGCCCCATTGATTAATTAACTGAGCCTCTGTCAAGCAGAGCCAATGAAGTGATCCCAGGGGTGTATTTTCTGTTACCCACCCACTCGTCAAGGCTTCTCTTGAAGAGTGTTAGTGAGGGGCTCTGCCTAATGTAGTTAGGAATTTTGTTCCAAAGCATGGGGAGTCTCTGTGACAGGAATCTATCCCACCAGCATGTTCTTATTTGTTGTTGTGGCGAGGTTTAGCTCACTAGAGCGCGTGTCTCACAGTGACTTGGATTTCTTTAGCTGGAGCATTTCCATCAATTCTGAGTTGGACATGGCTTTGTAAGTCAGGCAGAGATCACCTCTGAGTAAGCAATATGCCTCTGAGTACAGCCGGAGTTTTTTCAGTCTGGCTGCATAGGACAAATGTTTGAGGCCAGTAATCCTGTTGGTGAGGTGCTTTTGTGGTCTTTCAAGCTGTTGGAAGTGTCTTGTGAGGTACATCCCAAATGGGGCATTGTACTCTGATGGGTCTGATGAGTGACAAGTAGAGGGGCACTATAACCTCTTTATTTCTAGATGCGAACCCCTTAGTAATTAGATGGGCCACATAGAAGGATTTCCTAACTACGTTGGCAATATGATTGTCAAAGGAGAGATTACTATCTACCTGGGTCCCCAGATCTCTTATTACCTCTTCTGTATTAAGGGGGCTCCCGCCTATGTGGTAATTCGTGGGTGTTTTGTTTTTCCCAAACAGGATGACTATGCATTTTTTGGCATCTAGCTTGAGGCCATGACTTTGACACCATGTGTCTGTCTCAGTAAGGAGTTTTTGGAGGTTGTCCGTGTTAGCCGGAGAGGCAATTATGGCTCCCAGTTGCAGTCATCGGTGAACTTGGTTAGCCATAGTCCTCCTGTGTTTGCCTGTACTTCTGAGAAATATATGCCGAACAGTAGGGGTCCCAGAACCGAGCCTTGCGGGACACCACTTGTGACCTGGTTTAGAGTCAGACCTGGAGCCCATTATTCTTACCGTATGAGTTCTGTCTGTAAGCCAGTTGGCAATCCATCTTGTGACGTAGGGGTTTATGTTCAGGCTGGTGAGTTTTTCTATAATACCTGAGTGAGGAATGGTGTCGAACGCCTTGGCGAGATCAAGGTAGGCTGTGTGAACCACCTTTCTCTCGTCTGTGGCCTTGGTAACTGTCTCGAAGAAGTCAACCAGGTTTAGTAGGCATGATCTGCCCGTAACAAAACCAAACTGGGTTGGGTCAAGTGTTTGGAGGTTCCCAATGTCTTGTTAATGAGTTCCATGATGATGCGCTCCATAGCCTTGCAGACCAGGCTAGTCAGGCTTATGGGGCGATGGTTACCAGGGTCAGTTGTGGCCCCTCCTTTGTGGAGCGGAATAACCATTGCTGTGCACCACTCTATGAGCACGTAGCCTGTGGAGAGGCTGAGGTTGAACAGCGTTATCATTGAAAACATCAGCATACTCTGAGAAAATGGCTTCAGAAAAATTGGAACTCTTTGATGCACTTATGTGGTGAACCTCTTTGGTAAAAGAAAGCAGATTCATTCTCAAGCTGTCTTTGAGACCCAGTAAAGACTGTACTGGCCTTCAGACTACATAGAATAACAATTTGTAACAGTTCTTGGCCAAATAACATGAAAGCATCACTGAGCTTTTGTTTTGAATTTCACCTCTATAAGCAACAAGTTTCGTACTACTGGCCACATTGAGTTGTTCATTATCATAGGTTCATAGGTTAGTACTAAGCTAACTGCCCTTGTGAGCCATTTTAAGCCTAGCCAATTATCCCTTGTGAGACTCAAACCTTGTACCTTATGTTTAAGGCAAACACCTTAACCATTAGGCCACCCTCCCAATGAAGCTACTCTCACATTAGCAAATGTGTCTGCTGATGTAGCATTAGAACCAGTGTCTACTTTATGCTCTGTGGATTTACCATTGATCCGGACAGTACAGAACACCTCGCTTTTTGCAAATAAATTCCCTGCATCAACTCTTTCACCAACTACTGATGCACTATCCGCATAGAAAGCTGACTGCTGCATCTCTTCTTGATCAACCTGCTTTTTTGTGTGACCTTTCTTTAACAACAGTGTGAGGCTTACTTGATTTGCAAACTTTTTGAAAATGGTTACGTTTTTTACACTTGTGACATTGCTTACCAAATGCATTTCTCTCTTTTAGACTCATGATTTGCGACAGTTTACAGTAAAGCTGGACTTTGGTTCTGCTAATTCATACTTGTACTGTGCTGAGCATGCTTCTTTAACTGAACTGGTCTTAGAACTTGCTGCAAAACTACGTGGTTTCCTTGATGAGCCAGCAGGGGTTGTGGCTGCCATGTGCTTAGGCCTACTACTGCTTGCTACGTGCTGCATACTATCTACATTTGCTCTGGAGCTTGCTGAAACCATGCTCTTGTCACTTGCAAGCATACTTGTGTGTTTTTCTGTCACTTCATGGATTTGGCAAATCTCTATATCTTTACTCGATGTTGAGTCACTGTCATGAAGCAAGATCTTTCTCATAGCAGCACTATTAGTACCACACATGAGCCTGTCCTTTATTAACTCATCTTTTAAGTCACCAAACTGACACATTTTAGCTGTTTCTCAGGTCAGTTATATGAGCTGCAAAAGTTTTCCCTGGTTTCTGATCTCTCATATAAAACACCTGTCTAATGTAATATTTGTCAGGGGGTTGCACATCTCTTTGAACTTGCACTTCAAACACTCGGGGGGGGGGGGTCTTCCCTTGAGTCAGCCTGTACAGCATGACTATTTTCATCTTCTTCCTAGTATACTGCTGGTGCATACACAATTGAAAGCTCTCTTTCTATGCTCTCTGACCCAGCTAGGTTTAACAAAATGAATGCCTTGGTGCGTGCATCTTTACCTGAATAAGCTGCTTGTATAAACTGTCGTACTGTTGCTCAAATATTCTCCAATTCTCTGCAATGTTCTGATCAAATACAAGTGGTAAAGGCTTTCAAAATCCATCTGTCATATTAACAAATACCAGTGAAGGGTTTTGCAAATAAGCACAAACACATACAAGCCAGTATTTTATGCCAGTATCTGTAACTTTGCCCAGTAGCACAATAAGCCTCTGTACAACTGAACTTTGCGAAAGTAAGTTTCTGTCTGGCACTGTGATATTCTTAAAATTACTGTATTGCAAGAAATCCCTTCTTAGTGTAAGAAACATATCAAAACAACTCCATGATGCAAGCCTCTGTGCAACTAGACTTTGCAAAATAAATCTCTAGGGCACTATAACACTCTTGAAATTATTGTCTTGCCAAAGTAATTTATCATCATTTTAAGAAACTTTTCAAATGACTTCATGATGCGAATGAATTGGGCAAGAGAAGCTCAAAGTCAACAACAACTTGAAGTAATTGCACTTTGCGAATAAACTGTACACAGCATACTGAAATCTCCCAAAAATGGCAGTACCTTTCTAGACAACTCTTTACAGTGTAAGAAACACTCTGCAATGGTGGCACTTTGCAAATAGACACACCCAGCACAAGAAACTTTTCGAAATGGCTATACTTTGACTGTACTTCACAAAATAATTGCAGTCTGATACTTCAAATCACTTTAGTTGTGCCCTTGATACAGTACAAAACCGTAGTTATGCCCAAAACACATTTTAAACATTTCCCTTAGTTAAGAAACCTTTTGTGCCTTCTCCTTGTTTAATAATGCAGTCTGTGCCCTTGTAGTGCTCCATTTTTTTTTTTAATAAAACAAACCGATCGTGTGTATTCTCATTACCTTTGATTCTTTTCTGTCTCTTTTTTTTTTTTTTTTTTTCACGCTCGTTTCTCTTAGTTTACCTTCACCGTCTTCTCTGCACTTCACGGCTCCAGATCTTATTCTCTGCGATCCCGGTTCTGACACCATGTCGCTCTCCTACTTTGGACTCAATAGAAGAGTCTTTGTGGCTTCTGTTCAGGCAGCTTTGTTTTATACAAACATATAATAATAGAAGTTTACTGACTTAAGTAACTTGTATACAAACTAACTACTATAATCATACATGCTTACTCTCTCTCTGGCTGCACTCTCAAAATGGCACTAGGAATGGCACGTGCTTGACATTTGTATAGGTACATTATGTCTTTGACATGCTTCTTAAAGACTCATCAAACGACACGTGCACTTCCATCTACAACAAAGGCTGAGGTTACCCATGCTAAGGCGCTTGTTATTGCCTGTGTTTACACTTACATTAACTGGTGTCTGTTTTTTTTTAATCTTTATTCCCCTCCCAAATGTGAAAAGCAAGCTTTCAGAAAAAAATTAGTTTTAGCCTTGACGCAGACAGTGCTTTGGTTTTCTGTATTGCTTGTAAGTAGCTTGTCTCCATTCCTTTCTCATTTTTGATTAAATTAATGATCACGAATTAAACTCATTTATCGTATTCTGTTGGTAAGTCTTCTTTAGTACATTGAATAATAACATTTTAATTGTGTAATTATGTCAGGCTTTTAGATATAATTATTTTTGTATATTTCAAATTAACACATTAGAAATTGTATTTGTAGGCCTCCTAAGATATCAGCTACATTTTTCATTTAACAAAATATAATTTTTTGCATACGTTTTTCAAATTCCTTGGCTCTAAATGCATAATAAAAGATCCTAGATTAAATGTAGTGTGGCATTTGCAAGTAATATTTTTGTGCTATTTTCATTTATCTCTGTCAGTGTCAAGCTAGCCCGTTGTTAAATTGTTAATGCAGTTGAGAGAGGACAGCCCTATTTCATTCTTGCCTTGCTTTATGCTTATTTCCAGAGCCAGATAAACTCTTATTTTAGTATATGATTTAAGGCTATTTTATAGCATACAAATAAGTTTTGTGAAAACCATATGCTTCTAACACCCTGAATGGTGCTAGTCACTCTCTAAACTAATGATGGCTAATTCTCATTTATTATAATGAAGAAAATGTATTGACCTCTGAATACGTTTAATATTGTCTTGTCTTTCTCATTGTAATGCTGATCTTGATTTTCATCATTTACTAGCATTCTGTTTTGATAAAGTTTGCAATTTTTTTATATTGACATTTGAATGCCAGGAAAGTCTGACTGGGTAGAAACCCATTTTCAGTGGAGACCCCGGGAGAAAAGCTCCAAATTATTACAAAGCATTTTAAGAACAATTTTACAGTCTTCAAAAATAAAAATATCTGCAGTTTAAATAATAATTGGACATAATATAAACACATTGGTTAAAAACTGATGCAGGGTATATGACAATCATTTAATGTTTGTATGTGTCTTTCGGCTTTTCCCGGTTAGGGTTCGCCACAGTGGAGCTCCGGTCTGCTAATGATTGGCAGTTGATTTTTACGTACTGGCTTGCCAGGCCTGACGTACAACCTTCGTCGAAGGAACGCCCATTCACGCATGTCTCCACGCAGAAGACGCTCTAGCTGAGAATCATTTAATATTTAGAGACATTTTAGACAGTTTATAGAGAAACTAAATGTAAGTTAGACCAATACAAATAGGAATTGCAATATGAAGTGAGGGAAAAACAGGTTTTATGGTATATATAGAGAGAAAATCTGGGAAGAGAATTGGATAGTAGGAAGGAAATAAGTGAAGAAGGGAGAGTAAGGAAGTATAAGTAATGAAAAGATACCTTTTAATATTTAGGGATATAGTTTACTTTGGATTTGAGCAAGAACAGTCAGATTTTAGCTAGGAAGTCTTTGAGTGGATTTGAAAGATGGGAGGGAGGGTATAGACCTGACAGATACAGGTAAGGCGTTCCAGGCCTTAGCAACCTTGTAGGAGTACAGACACTGCCCAGCAAATTTACTAGGTTTGTAGACAGGAGTTTTTAGTCACTGGATTGTAATGACTGACTGGGAACATAATTGTGTAGAATGTTTTTAGTGCTGGACAGCCAGATGGATGCCGGATAATTTTATACGTGGGAAGACGTATATATGTTAGCTGAGGTGGCATTTCTAACCAATTTAGGCTTTTCAGTGCTCTACATTGGTGAGTTCTGAAAGAGGTATGTGCTGCTAAATTTGCAGCTTTGTTATAGCATTGTTCAGGTTTTAATTTTTGTGAAGCCTGGAAATTAGTAAGGGTGAGATGCACCATAAAGAAGAGTGGGAAAGAGGTAATGAGTGGCAAGTGTAGTGTTGCATCAGTGAGATGGTTTTTGGCTTTGTATAGCATTTGTAGTTTTTGATGAGTTTTTCTTATGCAATTTTATATATGCAGGTTGAATGTAAGAGCATCATCCACTATCACCCCTAATAGTTTGCTATGAAAAGTGACTTCAGTGGCTGTATTATCAAGAGAGGGGACTTTAAATTTTGTTTTTTCACGAGAGAGTGGTTTTGGGGAAAAAAGTAGAAGTTTGGTCTTTTCTGGGTTGCACATTTGAGTTGCGAAGCCATATTTCAGAAGTTTCCTGAGTAATTTTTTGGAGGTGTACCATGTTGGCAGATGTGCAAATGAGAATGGAATCCCCTCTGCATATTGTATTAGTGTGGCCTGTTGTGCAGAAGTATCAAGGGTGTTGGTGAAATTATTAGAGGGGACCAAGGATAAAGATTCTTGTGATACACCGGTAGTGACTAGAAGCTAAAGAAAGTGCGGAGTGCCATTTTACTGACTGATACCTACCGGACAGGTAGCTTTTGAAGCACAGAAATGTGGGCTGAGAGAGACCTGTTGAGGACATTCTACTCTTTTTGAATAGCCAAATTGCTTTGTGTTTTCATTCTCTTTCTTCTAGGAAGTGCAAGGCTGTTATAATTAGAGAAGTTCTATTGATTTCAGTTACAGCATCATCTAAGTGGAGGGAAGTACCAGTTAATAGATGATATTGTAGTAATGAACATGTTTGGGTTAAACTTGGAATGGTTATAGATAAGCTGTTCAACTGGATGTGTGAGATGACTAGTCCTATAGATTGGGAGATGATCACTGAGAGAGTCTGACATTGTATCTGTAAAGGAGTATTTGCTAGGGTCTTGTACTAGGATCCATTCTAATAGAGAATTTGATTTGCTGTAATGTGTGGGGCTATTAATTAGTTGTGAGACCATGTAAGTTCATGCTGGATGTAGGGGAGTTAATGTCCAACCAGTTGACAGTCACATCAGTTAGTAAAACTTTTTCTTGTAGAAATGTTATGATATCCAATGTAGGATATCTTCCAGTATAGCTGTTTTGCTGCTAGGAGGGATATAAAGGTCAGTAATACACATTTGTTTATAATTGTTTTGAGGAAAGCAGTAAGAAGTTCTGAACTGAATTTTGGTGTTGGTTTGCTTTGAGGGGAAAAGTAGTAGGTATTGGGAAATATTAATGCAATACCACTACCTTTCCTCTTTCTGTGGTCAGTACAAATGTCATTATAGCCAGGAGCTGTAACTTCGGAATTGTTTATGCTGGGTTTAAGCCAAGTTTCAGTTACAGCAAGAACATCAGGCTGATGTTGTGTAATCCAGGCATGTAGTTCTGCAGTTTTATTTCTTACACTTCTAGCATTTTATTGCAGCAAAAAATAGATTGCCAGGGTTGGAGACTGGCTGCTGTTGGGTTACAGGAGTGTGTGGGAGAGAATTATCTTTGTGTTCATTGTGATAGGTGGGGCCAGGATTAGGTTGTATATCTCCTCCAAGAAGGACTTTTAGTATATTGCGGAATTATGCATACTTGTATTTTGGTGAGGATTCTTGCACTAAATTTTGTTTTGGTTTGAGTTGAAGTGCAGTTAATCAGCCTATGTTTGGAATAATGATAAGGGGCAGTATTAAATAGGTTTGGTGCAATGTGTGGACATTGTAAAGAGAAAGTATGGATAGGTGGTTGGGACAGAGTTTGAGAGATGTGTGATGTATTGAGTTGTAGTAGAATGAAAGATGGCAGAGTAGGTGGAGAAGAATAGAGGATAAGCTGTAGAGTAGCATAATTTAAGTACAAGAGTCTGTATTTTATAGATGTCTGGAAGTGGGGATGTAGCAATGAAGAAGTTGCAAGACGGTAAGAGATTTGTTGATGGTGGATTCTGAAAGTGGAAGAGGATAAGTAAGGAGAGAAGTCTTTTCTATAAAAGAAGAGAGGTAGGTTGTCCTGGCATCTCCTCTGGAATGTAAGGAATAGAGGGGTATTTAAAGGCTGTAGTATAATGTATTCAAAATGAGGGTGTGTTTGGGGAAAAAAAGATTTGGTATGGATTAGATGGGTACTATTAGGGAGGGTTGTGATTATAAATGGATATAGTACAAGGCAGTATGGAGGGAGAAAGATAGCTGGGAAGAGGGCTAAAAATTAAATAGATATAGGGAAATAGGAAACGAGAAACAGAAGCGTTAGTAAAGGGTAGTACGGTCATTAGGGAGGTTTTGGAATAAGAGTCAAAAGTGAAATTTGCATGTAGAATGTATAATGGAGTAAGAGGATATGGGTACGAATTGGGGGTAGGGTAGGGTAGCAGGTTTCCAACCTTAGGTCAATTTATAAGTGAGATCAATCGGTTTATAGCCAGAACAAAGCAATTAATAGAGAGATGCAAGCAAGACAGTTGGTCTGTCATTTCCTAGTACTAAAAAACTGGCGCATGCAGTGTAGTCTACTGGTCAAGCAAAAGGGGACAGTGGCCAACTTAGTAAGAGAAATTCAGTCACAGAGCAGGCATGTATTTAACTGATTAAAGTTAATACATAGTAAGGTTCTTCATGATAAATATGCTTACAAACTTGTAGGTGTAGGGCCTTATGGCAGATCTCCTGAAATGTCAAGGTCAGATATAGTGACCACAGGCTCTGAAATGAAAGAAAAAAACTACTAAGCTGTAAAATTATATTGAGGCAATAAAGATAGACCTTATTGTGCAAAAAAGAAATTGAGGAAAGACCACAGTAAGTCAAAGCAAGAGAATACAGGGGAAATGTACGAGTAGAGTGGTAGTAAGAAAGTGTATGTAACCTCAAAGTAGTTTTTAGCAAGAAGTATATTGATAGAGAAACAAAATAATGCAGTGTAAATATACAGCTGTATCAAACAAATATCAGAATATGAAAGTACACTGATGAGCACAATATAAGGCCATCGCTTAGAAGACATTCATAGGATTAACCAGTACATCAAAACACTGGAATGTATTTATCTACACATGCATGTATATAATAAAATATGTACCAGAACATCTGCAACTCCCATTACTTACATATGTGTTTAAAGGGAAACGGTCTCAGCATACATAAAGCTTATCCTGTCTGAATGAAAGTGTTAGAAATATAACGCACTACCACATAGTCTTAGAAGAAATAGAAATTTAATATCTTATGACACATACCTGCTGTATGAAGGAAGATAGTGACCGAGTGTAAGAGGAGACAGCATTGAGGGGTTATTTTGCAGTACATTCTACTTATAGTTGAGCTTTTAGTAATGAGTTGTGTCTGTACAAGAAACAAAGACTCGGGATCTTTTAATTTCTTCAGTTAGGGGCTGTCTGCATCTATTTCTAAGAAGGTAGAGTTGTCTTGTAAACATTAAGTGATTTAAGTTGTATTGCGATGTGCATGTTTCAGGAATTTTTGTCCGTTATTCTCGGTGTTTTTATTTTTCAGTTATTTCTGCTACAAACATTATGTTTTGATAAATGTCAGATATTTTCGTAAAAAGTCTCAACTGAAATTGTCTATTTTTTGCTTTGTTATTAAAATATGCCACTAATTTATTATTAGAATATTTTGATCTTGTTTCTAGTATCTCTATATAAACCTTTAGGAGTACTAAAACAGGATAGTAATATTATCTTTATGTTACCGTTACTTCATATTTCAGCCTCTGTTGGTATTTCTTATTTAATGCACTAACCATATCTACAAATGTAATTTCTCCTTCCTGAATTGTGGATTTAACATTTATTTCACTTGTACCTTCATCAGTTCATTGTTCCATGTAATTAAAATTATTTCTACATCCATTTGTAATCCTAAAATGTAAGTAAGGTTTAGTGATTTCCATTTCATGTCTTCTACCTCACCTTTGTCATTGTATGATAATTTTTTTTAGTTGTGTATTTAACAATATTTTGTCATGTATGAAGAAATTGTTTGCAGTGACCAATTGTTTATAGTTGGCTGTTAAACCTGAGCATTCTGATCAGATACAGGGCATGTTATTTTGAAGGCATTTATTTTGCAGACCAGTTCATTGGAAACCAGAAGGGCCAGATTCAATAAAGCCTACACTGTAGTGTACTTAAGTGTACACTGTATGTATTCAAGAACATTCTTGTCGCATTTTTTTTTGTTTCTAGTCACTCAGAAAGATTATACTAAGTGTACATGTAGTCTGCATTTTATGGTAACCTTCATGAATACCTGTCAATATTTAAAGCTGCAAGAACATTGGCAGGAAAACAATAATTAGGATGAAGGTGTGTTATGTCTGTGTTGTCTGTTCACTCAGAACACACTGTACACTTGGTGTAGGAGGAAGAAGGTGTGAGTTATGTCTGTGTTGTCTGTTCACTCTGAATACTGTACGCTTAGTGTAGGAGGAAGAATGTGTGAGTTGTATTTGTGTTGTCTGTTCACTCAGAACACTGTACACTTAAGTGTAGGCGTTATTGAATCCTGGGGGAAATGTATTAATTTTTGTTTGTGTCACAAAAGTGTATGAGTAATGTTATATAGTATAATGGCACTGCTAAATTGTTTAAATCTTTTAAATCCAACAGATTTATCCTTAAAAAAAAAAAAAAATCTTTGCTGAAGCTGATTTTCTAGATTGAATAGTTGCATGCATCTTTATCCAGTATATTGTTAAAATCTACTCTTAATACTAATTTGTATTTGCTATATCTAAGCATGCTTTGAAATGTTTAGCTCCAAGTTCAGAAATCCAATACCAAGAGTCTGGAATTAGAGTACTTAATCGCAAATATTCCTTTGGTCTTTTAAGTTGGGAATTACTTTAAGCATAAAATCATTACTTATGTTTTTTTACTCCATAAAGGAAAAGTTTGCTAAAATTAGTATAATTACTAAATACAAATCCAGGTGCATCAATTTGTAGTAAATGCATTTTCATATGGGAAAAAAAAATCACTTTAGTCAAAATAAGATGTATTTTGAGTGTATTTCTTTTATGATCATTATTTACTCCATTTAGACTGCGGTGGTGGTGCTGCGGTAGCGTTGTCACCTCACAGTTAGACGTTGCCCATTCGATTCTCAGTTAGAGCGTCTTCTCTGTGACGACGTGCGTGAATGGGCATTCCTTCGTTGAAGGTTGTGCGTTAGGCCCGGCAAGCCAGCACGTAAAACTCTACTGCCAATCATTAGCGGACCGAAGTTCCGCTGTGGCGACCCCCTAGCCGGGAAAAGCCGAAAGACGCAACAACAACATTTACTCCATTTAGGGATAGAAACTTGTGTTGTCATTGTTATTTTTTAAGCAAGTTTCCCAGTATTTTGAATAGTCTTGACAGATGTTACTGGTGTAATGTGTGCTTGTTGTGAATGTGTGTATGTGTAATGTATGTATTTGTATGTAAATGTACATCAAATTCAGTTTGAGAAGTTGTTCAGTGTCATTTTGTAGTAAAAATAAAGATTCTCCTAAAGAATCTGTCACTAAACCACCTTACTATACCCCGTCAAGGAAACCTAAGGTTCCTAGTCTGGTTAGGAATGCTAAGCAGACTTCTCACTTTCATAGCTTTGATTTCTTTCTAACACTTAACATATTACTCCTTAATGCTATTGAGTGAGTCAGCTAATCAGATTGAGTTGTTTTCCATCTTTCTTTAGCTCCATAAGTAGGGGGAAAATTACTTTTGACTTTGTAGGTTTCCCTTTATTAGGGTTATTAATGCCATTAATCACCACTCTTCCCTCAGATTTACAATTACGTTGTTATTGTTCATCCCTTACATGTGAATAAGTGGAAGTGTACAACATTACCTCCTCTTTTAGTGGCAGTGTAAATCCATTTACAGTATACTGGTATTTATATAGTTTCTGTATTACATAATGCAAGGTTCATCTCCTTTTAATATTTGTAATTGTCCCTCTTACATTTTGTAAGAAATAAGCCAAGTTATGTCTCCATAACATTATTTTCTAGTCTTCCTGGGTGTCTCATCTCACAGCACTAGTCTCTGGTTCAAGTTCAACTTACTTCTGATTCTTATAGTCCATCCGCTTCTTCCCTGTATCAAGTATTTTCTGTTGGAGCAATGTAAAAGGTTTCTTTTGCACAGTCTTTGTAGGCTTGTTGTCAGAGTGGAAAGCAGAGCCCCCTTTTATTTGCTGGCTCGCTGTTTGCTAGATAAGCTTTATATCCCCCTTACCCTGATCTACATCAAGAAATGTCCCCTCCCGGAGGGTCATGTTTTGAAGATAGCTGGTTATAGTATCTTGAATCTAACACCTGCCTGCCAAGATTCTCTAACTGCTGAGATAAAGTTCTCTCTCTTTCACATGTGCCTTTTTTTCCCTCCACATTGGGAACACTGTAATCAAACTGTTGATCAGTGTGAATACTTATTGGAAGTAATCCATCAAATTATTTTCAATATTCACTAAATTAAACTCTCTCAGTTAACTGGAACTGAAGCAACCAGAATTCTCAAGCAACCGGGAAAAAAATAGAAGAAATACAGTACAGTTTTCATACTGCGGTGGTGGTGCTGCTGTAGCGTTGTCGCCCCACAGCAAGGTGTTGTGCCATTCGATTCTCAGCTAGAGCGTACAATTTTCATACTGCGGTGGTGGTGCTGCGGTAGCGTTGTCGCCTCACAGCAAGATGTGCCATTCGATTCTCAGCTAGAGCGTCTTCTGTGTGGAGACATGCGTGAATGGGCTTACCTTCTTTGAAGGTTGTGCGTCAGGGCTGGCAAACTCGGCACGTAAAAAATCTACTGCCAATCATTAGCGGACCAGAGTTCCGCTGTGGCGACCCCTAACTGGGAAAAGCCGAAAGACACACAACAGTACAATTTTCATGTGTTGCACTTTGTTTCCCCTCCATAGAAACATACCTTACGTTTTTAGAGTTTGAGCTTTAAAAAGGAAGATAGGAATAAATTCCCTCTCTCCCCAACCTAAGAACAAGTCAAACCAAACAAATAGTATAGGGTACAGTATTAGTCAGGCCTACTTTTAATAGTAACTCTCAAGCAACCAGAAATGAGTTATCCAGCATCTACCAATCCCCATGGGTGCTGGTTAACTGAAAGTTTACTGTATGTTGATAAACTTAAATCTGTTAATATTGTGTGTGTATTTCTTTTGTGTATGTATAAATGTGTGTTTCTTCTATTGTCTTCTCTCGGTCTTGTATTTAATTAATACTGTCCTATTCTTATAAATTAACTTCTTACTACTTCCCAACATTTTTGCTGTATTCTATTCTTTGGCTTCCCACTCTTTCCTCTGTTAAAATGTTTATCAGTGCAAAAATCTGTTACACTATTGATAATCGTTTATGTATTATGTGTGTTAGTACATTAGTTATTTAAAGAAAGCATATTCATAGTCTTATACTTTTTTGCAAAATGTAAAAAGCAAACCAGTCCAAGGCAACAGTATATTTAAACTGTATTTGCTATACAGGTTTGTTTTCCAGCAAATGTTAGCACTGGATTTACTGTAAGAGTTCTAAGGCTTAATCCTACAGGTTTTACTCCCAGTGCAAGTGACTTACTCCATTGTACCTTGCAACAAGAGCAGATCTTTTGAAATAAAGCAAATTTTCACTGACAGCAAGTCTTTTGGAATCTGGAAGTGATGTTCATAAACGAGTAAAACATGATACAAGCATAAAAACGTCATTTTAATACGACACGTTTATATACCTGGCTTTGTGGGGTAAAAAAAAAAAATCCCCATTTTGCACTGTACTTTTTTACCATGATGTTTATAGAGCTTAAGTAATCATTAGTTAAGCAGTTTCAGTGCCAAAGAACAGGAGTAACTTCTACATCATCGTTAATATATGCCAGGTCAGATGAAATTTCTTGATAATATCAAAGATTGCAAAAAGCTGTCCATTTATGTCTGACGTTCACAGAAATGATTCCTAAAATACTGTATGACATGATTGTTCTGTGGATTTTCTGATAATACTTGGAAATATTTTTATGTTGCTAGCGGTGTTCATGGGCAGTATTCAAGTGTACATTGTCTGCATATCTTGTTGCAGTGTGTTTTATAATATGTCGTTAAGTAGAACATTATTTATCCACTTCATAATTTTTCCTTTATGATTGCAGAATTCCTTATTTGTTTCTCGATTTTAGAGCTACTAATATTGGCGCATCAGTGTAATTCTGTATTTCTGGAAGTTGTCTGACATTGTGAGGTGTGAATTAGTTTAAGGTTTAGAAATAAGTCGGCCCAACCCATAATTACTATGACAGTATTAATTTCCTAAGTCTGAAGTGATACAGAAACCCTGCTTCACATCTCGTCCAGTAAACAGTTAAATATGTTTGTATCTCCCATAACATCCGTGTAATCTAGGATGAGTATCCACTAGGCTGTATTGCCAATCTAACGTGCATAAATGCAACAGTGCAGTAGATAAATCACCTGATAAAGACTGTAAGTAGCAAATACGATAAAGAAGCATATGTCTTCCAGATAAGAACTCAGTAGTACAGTGAAGTCTGTATAGCATCATCTCAGCAGACGTGCATCTCCATTGAAAATATTTCAAAGAGCCTGTCCTACAAAAGAGACAGTGTATACCGTTACAGAAGTGGTACAAAACTCAAACCAAAAAATAAAAAACAAATGCACTACATGGACTTCTGGGTGCCATTAAACCAAGCAGACTTCTTCAGAGCAACTCCTACTAAAATTAAAGACAAAAGTGCTTAACTCATTTGTCTGTTGTTGACAACCAGTATACAACAGAAATGCAGTACAAACTTCGTATGTTTCATCACCCACTGTACTCATTTCAGTCCCAAAGGAACTTGCAGCACCTCTAAGGAGCTAACTTTGCTTCATTTGAAAAAAAAACCGAAGTGCTAAAAGTATGCCACATTTAGAAGAAATCGGAGTATCTGCATTCTGCAGTAGTCTTTAAGAAAAACAAGCAGCGTTTCCCAACTGTTGCCAGTCAACCTAAAATTAACATTTTTAACTTCCAAGAATGTTTCCTGAAGATTGGGAATACATTTTTTTCCAATTTCTTCTCTTTAGAAGTGTGTTTAGTCAGCTAGAAGGTCATTACATCAAGTACTGGGGAAGATGCTGAATGTGTAAATTGTTGATCTTTGAGACCAGGTTGTTGGCATGCAAAACGGTATCTCACATTGTGTATATATGAAACTGACTTGACAATTCATTATACACCATCTGTGCTTGCACACTTTTCTGATCGAATACCCAAAGTCCTTCTCTGAATCTCTACTGGAAGTTTGCAGAAAAACGAAGACTACAGCATGTATGAAGATAAGGGAATGGGTCTGTGTTAGAAAAATATGTATTAATGTATATGTTTAGTGCTTATTAGAAGCTAAAAGGGTTAACACATTTCATTCTATTTTATGTACAGCTTAGTTTTGTATGAAACTACAAGATGCTTTTCAAACTGCAGTATGCTTTCTGAAACTGCAAGATGCTCTCTGACCTAGTATTTGCTAGCACAGCAAAATTCATGTTTATGCCTTTTGGAAATTTACTGAGAAGCAGGTGATTATCTGCTAGGTCAGGAAAATACTGAATAGAACAATACTGTTTTCTATAATGTTATTGAACTTGAACAATCCGCTGTATTTGTGTTATGAGAACATGCACAGCTGCAGAAAAAATAGATACAGTTGAACAAAGACTAGGAAGTTTTTTTTGTAAACTTGATATGCCAGCAGAAAATCATGGACAAACAGCTGCTATGAAATATTGAAAGAACTTGTGATTTATTACGTCAGCTTAGTAGGCAATGTCTTGTAAGAAATGTATAAGAATGGCTTCAGTTCCTGATTCTAGTTAGACAAACTCTGTATTAGCACGTTTTTGTCTCCTTGCTGCAAGATTAAAGTGCCTTAACCTGAACCTACCATGTGTTGATCTTTTTGAAGTTGTTTTGTTTTTCCTTTGACAGATTGGTCCTTCGGACCGGAAACTCTCACTTCGCCTCAGGTCAGATGGGCCAGGTGGCATGAAACCGTACGGGGAAGAGACCACATCGGTTCTTCTGCTGTGAAAGACCTCCGACTGAATTGTCGTTCAAAAGAGGCCAGCCACTATTCTGATCTGCGACTGGAGGACGAGTTAACGGTTTTCCATCGAACCAGGCGATCAATCACGGAGGCTCAGGTAAGGTGAGATTTACCTTTTTTCTGTTTTAGATCAGGAACTTGATTTGTATCATCTGTCAGGAGATTTGTCTTGTACAAGTCAGGGGCAGGAAGAGTGCAGTTTTGTCATAGATCAGGGAAACAAAATTGGTAAGGCAGTTATTCTAGATAAACTGTGAAAAAGAAAAATCGTGGTACCATGTGAAAATAAGAAGGGTTACGCAACATTTTAACAGTCAGAACAATATGGGAAATAAGTGCACAAAAAGATCCCAAGATCCCTCATTAACTGAAGATGCAAAATATATGCAATTACAGCGTGCCAACAATGTTAGGTACTATACAAAATGGGTTAATAAATATGAATTTGAGGGCAAACTAGAAAAATCCTCACTTATTAAACTTGTCAAACAGCTTAAAACTGACGCAAAAGGTCAGGTAAAAAAGCAACGTCAATTAGGCATTCCTCAGGCACACAGGTGGATTGAGGAAGCAAACCGTAGGGAACAAAAAAGTAATGTAAAAAATGTAAAGTAAAAAAGCTATGTTTCTAGATAAAGAAGACAATAATTTGGTAATAGCATCATCCCCTCCGCTTCCCGTACCGGAATATGAAGCGAGTGGACAAGCTGGTCCACCTCCGCTATACACAGCGAAGCCAAGACCGTATGTCAGAGATCCCAGCGAGACTAGGTCTCAAACACGTAACTTAAGAGGGGATACTTGAGTTATATCACATGAACATAAATTCACTAGCTATGAGTGAAGAAGAGATATGTCCGCTCATAGAAGTACCAAATCCTCAGGCAGGACAGGAGGGGCAGGACCCGACTCTCCTAATATATAGACCGTGGACACCGGAAGACATCCGGAAAGCCACAGAGGGAATTCCCCATCCAAAAGTTAATTTTAGAAAATTCTTAGAAGACTTACAGGGCATGAGGTTAAGTTATCATTTAAATGGAGAAGTAGAAAAAGTAGTTAGACAAATCGTAGATCCAGATTGGCACATGATCAGTGGCAACTGGAATCCCCGTGACGCAGAACATAAGCCACTCCCACATAGCAACGCAGAACTGGATAACAGAGTGAAAGGTCTAACAGACCGAATCTGTGAGAAATGGAAGCCTAGAGCAGACTGGACTTGCATTAATCAATGCATCCAACAGGAAGGTGAAACTGTTGACAGATATTATGCTAGATTATTAGAGTGTTTTAATAACCATTGTGGAATGCCGGTACCTGAAGACCAAACACATGATTCCCCGTATGAGCAGCAGCTAAAGAATGCATTTTTAAAAGGCAGTATTTTGCCTATAAGCAGCTTTATTACAAAGCACATGGTAGACCATCGTACAAGTAGATTACAGTCACTACTTGAATATGTATAAATAAAACAAGTGGTGAGTTGGGTGAGAAATATCTTCCTTAAAACAAGTCAGCAGCTTCAATAAATCCAGATCAAACAAAATAATAAACAGACAGTTTATTATAGGAAAAACGAGGATAAGTGCTTTCACTAGGTGTAGCTTCTTCAGATCCAAGACAATGTTTCAAAAATCCACATACTTTAAATACTTAAAAACCAAACAGGCTAATTAAAAACAATTACTCAATAATCAATTAATCAATTAACTATTTTAAAGCTGTAGCAAAGCTGAACAGCAAACGAAGAAAATGACCATGACATCCCAATACATAATCTGTTAATATTTATATAACATTTATATTGAGTGACATAAAAGAAATATAACTGTCTAAAATGCACTAATTAATGAACATTTTGTGAATACATGTATAATAACATTTATATTGAGTGGCATAAAAGAACTGTCTAAGATGCACTAATTAATGAACATTTTATGAATGCATATATAATAACAGAACATAAAAAAGCACAACCACATATATCTTAAAAAGTATATTTTAGATAGTGAATATATATATATCAAATGATGTTATTAATAATATTTATAATTATGTACTGATATAAAAATATATATATGAAGACTATGTATATGTATGCCTATATGTATATACTATATATATGTGCATGTGTAATGATAATCAATGTGCATATATATATGAAAAAATATGTATAATAAATGTATGGATGTGAATATATGTATGTATAAAGACATGAATGAACTAATGAATGAACATATGAATTGTGGTTATGAAACCTCACCTAAAAAAACGTAGACATATCCATTTTTAATCAAATTGTTGATATATTTATTATTTTAAAAATATGGATGTATCAAAATTTTTTATTATCATTATTATTATTATTAACATTATTATGATCAATTTTAGAGCTGCACTATATATAGAGATATACATACAGTTTAGATAATAGATCTACTTGGACATTATTATTTTACACATATATTTATATTTATTATACATATTTATTCATTCATTCATTTATTCATTCATTAACTATCACATTAACTATTACATAGTTTCATAACCACAATTCATATGTTCATTCATTAGTTCATTCATGTCTTTATACATACATATATTCACATCCATGCATTTATTATACATATTTTTTCATATATATATATATATATATATATATATATATATATATATATATATATGCACATTGATTATCATTACACATGCAAATATATATAGTATATACATATAGGCATACATATACATAGTCTTCATATATATATTTTTATATCAGTACATAATTATAAATATTATTAATAACAACATCATTTGATATATATATATTCACTATCTAAAATATACTTTTTAAGATATATATGGTTGTGCTTTTTTATGTTCTGTTATTATATATGCATTCATAAAATGTTCATTAATTAGTGCATCTTAGACAGTTATATTTCTTTTATGCCACTCAATATAAATGTTATTATATATGTATTCACAAAATGTTCATTAATTAGTGCATTTTAGACAGTTATATAAGTCACTCAATATAAATGTTATAGAAATATTAACAGATTATGTATTGGGATGTCATGGTCATTTTCTTAGTTTGCTGTTCAGCTTTGCTACAGCTTTAAAATAGTTAATTGATTAATTGATTATTGAGTAATTGTTTTTAATTAGCCTGTTTGGTTTTTAAGTATTTAAAGTATGTGGATTTTTGAAACATTGTCTTGGATCTGAAGAAGCTACACCTAGTGAAAGCGCTTATCCTCGTTTTTCCTATAATAAACTGTCTGTTTATTATTTCGTTTGATCTGGATTTATTGAAGCTGCTGACTTGTTTTAAGGAAGATATTTCTCACCCAACTCACCACTTGTTTTATTTATACAGTTTCATTATTTTATAACCAGCTAACAAGTGTGTTGCAGCTAACCAGTAACATTGTTAACTTTTACACTACTTGAATATGCTAGACATGCCAAAAGGCATTTTAACAGTAAAAAGAAAGCCCAAGTATTTTCTGTAGAAGATGGAGCAGAAGTTTATGTAGTACAGTCCGGGGAAAAAGGGCAAGAAAAATGCCCAAGGAAACAAACAATCTGATAAGCGATCAGAGGAGTTTGAAGAGAGAAAGAAAAGGGGTGAATGTTTTAAATGCGGAAAAAAGGGACATTTAGCAAGGGATTGCAAGCAAAACAAGAAGGTGGTCATGGAAGATAAAGGAGGGTGAGGACTGACTATATGATAGTCAAGAATCACTAGAAGGGAATAACCAAGAAAAGACAAATGCAAATGTGATAGAAGGAGTAGAGACTGTGATAGAAAAAATAGAGGAAGTGCAAGAAATCGCAGATAGTGAAGAAAGTGAAATTTTAGACTTGGCATTGTTGAGCCTGGAGCTCTATTTAGCAGACACGAAACCGGAAGTTACACTTCTGGTAGAGGGGAGGGAAGTTAAATTCCTGTGTGACTCGGGGGCGTCACGGACTGTGATACATCCTTCCAAACTACCATAAAATTCAGAATCATTTGATTACATATTAGTGAAAGCAGCTAATGGACAGCTGTATCGGGAGCCACTCTCCCATAACATAGCAATAACTGACCCTGTTTCAGGGATGACCCAGAAAAACAAAATTGTTTCTGCAAAATGCCCGGTAAACCTTTTGGGCAGAGATCTTATGCAGATATTTGGCATAGCAGTAGTTCCGACTATGCAGGGTATGGAAGCACAGTGACAAATTGATACTTTTGTGGTGCGACTGGAGGGCGAAACATTTTATTGGTACAGCCAGGACTTTGTCACGACTGGTCCAGGGGCAGTAACCGAAGAACTGATGAACGTAGCCATCAGTAAGTCCCCCTCCTTTGACACTGATAAACAGCATTTGTTGCACTGTACACTGTATTATTGTAGCACACCAGGACCTGATAAGGAATATGAGCAAGAACTGTTTAAAAACCATGCAAACAGATTAGTATTATGTAATCTGTACTGGGACACAGAAGGGGACAGTGTAGTTAGCTGTTCATTGCCCCAGGAATTCTTTCCACTCTATAAATGTAATCGATTACCACATGTTAGTTTGACTAAGGACAAGAATGTGAAATGGGCAGACCTAGGAGAAAAAGTCACAAAGCGGGAAAAACAGACTGAGTTAGAATTGTCAGAACAGGGAGTACAGAAGCAGAAGTTAAATTGGATAACAGACACACCCAGCTGTACACTTGCAGTCTAGCGAGGACAGCTGATTAGCACTCTTACTAGAAGAGGAAGAAAATGCCTTACAGGGCATACCAGAAACTCTCTGGTCAACAGGGAAATCAGATGTAGGACTAATTCGTACAGCAGGACCAGTTACTGTCACGCCAAAATCAGCATTTAGACCACAAAAGAGACCGTATCCCTTAAGGAAAGATGCAGAAGTAGGAATCAAACCTATAATAGCAGCTTTACTTAAGGAAGGAGTACTGGTAGAATCTCCCGATTCACCATGTAACACACCCTTATTTCCTGTCAGGAAAGCAAACGGAGAATTGGCGTATGGTCCAAGATTTACAAGCTGTAAATGACGCAGTAATACCTAGAGCACCTACGGTGCCAGATCCACACACCCTATTGAATGATTTGCAGCCTCAACAGAAGTATTTTTCTGTGGTAGATATTAGCAATGCGTTCTTTTCGATACCGATACACCCTGACAGCCAACATTGGTTTGCATTCACATTTCAGGGGAAAAGGTATACATATACGCGACTACCACAGGGGTATTGTGAAAGTCCAACAATATTCGCACAAGCGATGGCAGGCAACTTGGTGGGATTTAGCCCACCGAGAGGCAGTCAGATTTTACTTTATGTAGACGACATCCTGCTGGCAGCCCCCACCCAGCAAGAATGCAGAGAAGATACCATAGCATTACTACAATTTCTAGCCACTCAGGGATATAAAGTAAACAAAAGCAAGTTGCAGCTTTGGAGAAAGCAGGTTAAATACCTGGGATATGTAATATCCAAAGAAGGCAGAACATTAGATGAAGATAGGAAAATAGCAATTTTACAAGCACACAAACCGACTACCAAGAAGGAAATGATGTCCTTCCTGGGTACGACTAATTTCTGTTGGAGTTGGATTCCAAACTATGCCTTAGAGTCTGCTCCACTCACCAACTTGATATACAAGAAGCCTATGGCAGCACAAGATTTATTACAATGGACACCAGAAGCAGAATCAGCTTTCTGCAAACTAAAACAATTGATAGTATCCTCATTAGTTTTAGGATTACCAAACTATCATAAACGTTTTTTCCAAACTGTAGATTGTAAGCAAGATTATATGACATCAGTGTTAACACAGCAACATGGAGACAAGCAATGCCCCATAACTTATTTTTCATTACAGCTGGACCCAGTAGCGCATTCCCTGCCCCACTGTGTACAAGCAGTAGTCGCAGCTGCAATGGCAGTACAGGCTTCGGCCTCAGTAGTGTTGTTCCACCCTCTCACATTGAGAGTGCCTCATGCAGTCGCAATTATTTTACTGCAAGAAAAAGTAGCATATCTTTCTCCTGCTAGACATCTTTCCTGTATGACTATACTGTTGAGCCAACCTCCTATGACAATTGAATGATGTACAACTTTGAATCCGTCTACCTTGCTCCCGACCCCTGCGGATGGCACACCACACAGCTGCCTGCAGGAGATTGAGCAAAAGACACTGCCTAGAAAAGATCTAACTGATGTTCCCTTGGATGATGCCGAGGTGACATATTACGTGGATGGCTCATACAGAAGGGGTCCTACAGGGCAGAACCTAGTGGGGTTTGCAGTAGTTTCCGATACTGAGATTTTAGAAGCAAAGTCTTTACCACACAACTTATCTGCACAAGCAGCAGAATTGATTGCCTTAACAAGGGCATGTACCTTGGCAAAGGGTAAATGTGTAAACATTTTTTACTGACAGCCAGTATGCTTTTTCTACTGTACATGTTTTTGCGCAACAGTGGTAGAATAGAGGAATGATAACATCTACTGGTAAACAGATTAATCATGCGCAGTTTATTTTAGATTTGTTAGAATCTATTCAGTTACCTCAGAAAGTAGCTATTTGTAAATGTGTAGCTCATACCAAGCAACAGGATAGGATTTCAAAAGGTAATGCGAGAGCTGATACAGCTGCAAAGCAGGCAGCTTCAGCTTCAGAAATATTTCTTTTGAGTGAGGAATTACAACCTTCTGAGATTTTAGATTTAGAAATGTTGAAAACAATGCAGACACTTACTATGAAAGTAGAAAAACAGAAATGGATAAAACGAGGAGCAATTCTTGAGAAAGGGCTGTACATCTCCAAAGAAGGAAAACAGATATTGCCATCTAATTTGTTTAGATATGCAGCTTTGTTGAGCCATGGGCAGTGTCATGTCTCAACAGGGGGGATGGTACAGTTAGTGAATCGAGTGTTCACAGCATATGGATTTACAAACTACACAAAACATTTTTGTGCAGCATGCCATGTTTGTAACAAGCATCATGCACAAGGGGCATTGAAGCCTAAACAAGGGAGTTTCCCTGCACCACTGCATCTGCTCCATACTATCTGTATGGATTTCATAGAACTGAACAAATGCGAAAATAAGAAGTATTGTCTTGTCATTATAGATATGTTTTCCAAATGGGTGGAAGCTTTTCCGACCAAAAATCCAGATGCAGCTACTGTTGCAAAAGTCCTTGTTAAAGAAATTATTCCTAGATTTGGCATACCGGAAAAGATCAACAGTGACAATGGCACACACTTTGTAAATCAAACTATACAGCAGTTGAGCCGATATTTCGGAAATTCCTTAAAGAACCATTGTGCATACCATCCACAGTCCGCAGGACTAGCAGAAAGGCATAATGGGGTTTTGAAAAATAAACTTAGGAAATTAATTAGTGAGACACAAAAAACTGGGTGTACTGCCTGCCTCTGGCATTGAGCATGAGAACTGTTCCGAATGCAAAGTGGTTAACTCCTTTTGAAAAATTATTTGGGAGGGCGTACTATATACCTCAGTGGAAACCTCTCATGCCTGCAGATCAGGAGGCCGACAGTTCATTCGCAGAATATATGAGACGACTTTTAATTAATAAACAACTTTTGCAGTTAAATTCTGTTTCAGATAAAGAACAAACCAGACCATCGGAAGCAGCAGTAGTCCCAGGCACGTGGGTCTGGGTGAAAATCATCAAGAGAAAAAATTGGACATCACCGAAGTGGGAAGGGCCATACCAAGTGCTACTGTCAAGACCCACTGCAGTCAAGATCGCAGAGAGAGCGTCCTGGATTCATCTGACACACTGTAAATTGGTTAAAAACTTTGAACTGGACAACAAACTTGTTACTGTTACACAAGAACAAAATGACCAGATACGGAGCAAATAGAAATACAGAACAACCTCAGAAGTATTGCATGATCATTCTGTTAACTATACTGATAACATTGATCTTTTTGCTGTGGCCTTTCCTTTTTCCAGCCACACGAGCTGAACTGAATAAACAAGATGCGTTACTCATAGACTGGCATCCGAACTTTAACACTTACCAAGCAATTAAATATGTGTATGCTGAAACTTTTAATGTTTCGAATTGCTGGATTTGCACAGCTATACCAACAGCATATGGGGGATTGTTAATGACTGCTGTCCCCCTAGGGGTCAATGAGACCTGGAAAAAATTGATTTTTGATACTACAACTGTGAAATCACAAGACAAAATAGCATTGTACCTGCCTGTTACACAAAAGGGAATTGTATGTTTTTACAAAAATGATACTGTTCAGGTGGGTTGGAGCAATTGTAATGTGACTGTTCCTTACAAATGTTATACCAAAGCTAATAATGCAGGTTATATTTGTGATACAAACTATGACTCCTATTTTGAATCAGTGCACAAAACGGTTGATGAAGTACAACATAATCCTGTTCTTTTTAAACAACTATCTATCATTGATAAGAAAATGTTTCATGCAGGGCAAGTATAAATACTAAAGTAGAGAATTGTTATTTTGTGTGTGGGGAAAAAGGCATACAAATGGTTACCTGAGAATTGGTCCGGCAGTTGTTTTTTGGGTTACCTGGTTCCAGCCATACGACACACTGCAGTTTTGCCTCAGGGAAGAATTCGAAATGTCAGAGAGGTCACCAAGAAACCAAGAGACTTGAGAATCCAATGGGACGAATTGAAGCAGGCTGGAGAAACCATAACTCCTTGAAAAACAAAGATAAACTGACACACATGGACTTGAGTGACACTATTATATCGTGGGCAGGTATAGCCCCTGCATATGGCGCAGTGAAACCGATTTGGGAGCTGAGAAAACTGTCCAAACTTCTCGAAGTAATGAGCAATGCAACTTTTTCTGCTCTCGAATTAGTAACTGATGAACTGAACGCTATGAGAACTGTGGTGCTTCAAAACCGCATGGCTCTTGACTTCACCCTAGCGGCGAAAGGTGGTACGTGCGCTTTAATAAAAGAGGAGTGCTGTTCGTATATTCCTGACAACCAGCATGAGATAAACGACCATCTTGAGGTGATTCAGCAAGTGTCGGCCATGACCAAACCAGGCCCAAACCCACTGACAGATTTTTTCCAGAATTTGTTTGGGGGGTGGGGTAGTATCCTAATGAACATCCTGATTGCCATTTGTGTGGGATTACTCCTATTAGGAGTGTGTGTTTGTTTTGGTATTCCCTGCATGAAAAGATTAAAGATTTTATAGACATGTCAGTTTCTGAGACTTTGTATTAAAGTACTGAAATTGAAGAACTGTTGAAAAATGAAACACTTTCATAAGTTTAAACTGAATGACTTTCTTAACTGCAAATTCTGAACAGAAGAGGTTAGGAGAAGAAGCAATTATGCTTTTGAAAATAGAATAAAAAGTATTAACGGGGGAAATGTTAGAAAAATATGTATTAATGCATATGTTTAGTGCTTATTAGAAGCTAAAAGGGTTAACACATTTCATTCTATTTTATGTACAGCTTAGTTTTGTATGAAACTACAAGATGCTTTTCAAACTGCAATATGCTTTTTGAAACTGCAAGATGCTCTCTGACCTAGTATTTGCTAGCACAGCAAAATTCATGTTTATGCCTTTTGGAAATTTACTGAGAAGCAGATGATTATCTGCTAGGTCAGGAAAATAATGAATAGAACAATACTGTTTTCTATAATGTTATTGAACTTGAACAATCAGCTCTGTTCGTGTTATGAGAACATGCACAGCTGCAGAAAAGATGGATACAGTTGAACAAAGATTGCTTGAAGAAATTAACTATAATCTGTACTTGCTTTGTTCTCGAATTAGCCATAGTATCTTGAATGGTAACATTGCATAGTGAGAAGTTGTATCTGACCGGTGGTCATCAAGGCCACGTTGTTTTTCTTAGGAAGTTTTTTTTTGTAAACTTGATATGCCAGCAGAAAATCATGGATAAACAGCTGCTATGAAATATTGAAAGAACTTGTGATTTATTACGTCAACTTAGTAGGCAATGTCTTGTAAGAAATGTATAAGAATGGCTTCACTTCCTGATTCTAGTTAGACAAACTGTGTATTAGCACGTTTTTGTCTCCTTGCTGCAAGATTAAAGTACCTTAACCTGCCATGTGTTGATCTTTTTGAAGTTGTTTTTCCTTTGACAGTCTGAAATAAGACTGTGTCATGTAAGCCTGCAAAGTGCAGCATAGCAAGAAATCTGATTTTTTTTTTTTCTAAATTTTTCTTTCTCTAATTTGATGTCCTGTACCTCTCTGTCACTTTTTCCGGTTGACCTTGCATTTCAAGAAATTTAAATAACTGGGAGTCTGTACACTAAATTATTCAAATAAGATTCCTAAAATACTTTATTGTCTTGGAAAATTGTTTTTGAATGTTTACCCTTTTCTGTTTTTTATTATCTGCAGAACATCTTAAGGGGATCTTATGTGGCTGTTGTCTTGGATGGAACTCCTTATTTTTGATGACTTTTAAACAAAAAGTCTCTTCAGTAATCCAGCAATATATGAGCTGTGCTGACAAAGAACACTGCTATCAGAAGCTGTTTTCTCAATTTTTCTTTTTTTGGTGGAATTTGGTTTGGTGGGAAGTCTGCTTGAAAGATCAATTGGTTGGATACCTTTTCATAGTACTTGCACAAGTCATTGACTCCTGACTTTAAAGTTTGGGTCGGTGTTTGTGAGGAGTGGGTAATGCTGTGCTTTGAAGGCATGTTGCATTTAAAGATGGTTTCTGTATAAATTTTGTATATTTTTACTTCTGTGTTTGATAATATAGTTGTTGGTATTTTCAAACACACATTTTCTGACAGTTGTCTTAGATCTGATGTCTGCTGTAATGCAGAAGGACTGGTACTCTCCATTGCTTTTTAGAATCCAAATATATGATCCGGAGGGGGCTCTGGCATAATAGTTAAGGTCTCCATCTCCTAGACACAAGGTACAAGGGTTTGATTCTGAGCCCAAGATATTGGTTAAGCTTAAAAATGGCCCTTCAGGACAGTTAACCTAGTATGAACTTATGAACTACGTTCATCAGTCATTTGAAAGTAGTGTGACTTGCAGTTCTCTGCTTGACTATTGCTGAACTCTATCTGCATTTGATTTTGGATTGGAGTTATTCATTTAAGGTTTGGTTTCTTCCATTTTTAAAATTTTTTTTTTTATTGCATTTTGTTTTTGAGTTTTAAGATCTTGGCTGTGGTCAGACCCCATTTTGCAGGCAGTTAGTAACATCTAGCTAATTTAGTGGAAGGAGCTGAGAAACAGCAGTCCTCATTTAACTAGAAATATTTAGTTGCATCTTTTTTTAGCTGTAGTGCTTTTTGACTTGCTGTTCTTTGTCTATTGCTGATCCCTGCCTGCATTTGATTTTTGTGTAGATGCCTATCTTTTGAAGTGCAAGTTTCCTTTAAAATTCCCTTACTCTATAAACAGATTTTTTGTAACTACTAGGGCATCAGGTTTGCACATAACTGAGCATTACTCATCAAGTTCCTTATCTTATTGACCTATTCAATGTTTAAATTTCCCTCACGCCTCACTAATAAATCAGTAACCAAGGATATGCACGTCCCAGTTCTGTGGCCAGTCTGGTTGATATGGGTATTCTGAGGTGTTGTAGCAATTGCCTCATATATAGCTATGTGAGAGGCGTAAATGCATGTCAACACTGGAGGCAAACTCTCTCATACAACCAAAAGTAATCCAATAAAGGTTGTCAGTGACACTTGTTCCACACCTACCTAAAGACCCTACTGAGGCATTTACAGGTAATCTTCTGAAAACACTAAGACTTCCTGCATAGCACAATCAAAAAAAAAAAAAAAAGTCCTCAGCCATCATGTAAACACTCCATTAAAACACCACCCACAACAACACATAGTAACACTATATCCAATGCCTCTAATGCTGAGCGGTTGCACATATCTAAATATGATTGTAGAGTCTTTATTAGACCCATTGCTCTTTCTACTATTAGAATTCTCTGGGTATCTTTCTTCCAAATGGATTTAATTTCTGCCTGCAAATCTTGATATTATATGACTGTGTTTCTGAATGTGAGACACTTTCATTAGGTGTAGCAATTTCAATGATCAATGCTACTTTTGTCTTTTTTTTTTTTTTGGACCACTATATCTGGTTTTCTCATATATGTTTTTTGAATTGTTGGTAATGGGTGATACCATGTGATGTACACTTCATCATTCTGTATAATGCTTTGTGGTTCATGTTTCCAGTGCTTCTCGGTTACTTCTACATTTTTGCGTTTGCACAATTCCCAGTGCAACAGTCTTGCCACATTATTATGCCTTTCAGTGTATAGCTTCTCTGACATGAGTATGTCACACCCAGCAACAAGGTATATGACTTGTTTTCAGTTATTGTTTTTTTTTACAAAACCTACATTTCTGTTTCTCCCACATGTTGAATGGACTTTGTAAACCAACGTGTACATAGTCCACAGTCCTGAGCTGCCATTATTAATCTTTCATCTTTTGATTTCAACTCACCTCTCTCTAACCATTCCAGTGTCAAATCCTGATCCGTGTGAGATTGTTTCTGGAGATCACTATGCTTGTCACTATATTTATTTTCTTTCTTTCTCATCTGATCCTTTTCTTTATATACTTTCTTTTTTGGCACATTGTCTGAATTATTATTTTTTTTTTTTTTTTTTTTTTATGATGTCCATTTCTGGTTTGATTTCCATTCCTGCTTACCACCAGAATGCTTCTGCTAAACTAAGCAGAGAGATAGTCTTAGACTTCCTCTCCAAGTATTTGCAAACTTTCACTATGTTTGCATCTGATGAGGTCAGCAGATGTGTGTGCAGTCCCACAACTGCAGATCTGTATATGTAATCAATTTCGAGGAGGCCCATGCCTCCTTCAGAGTGTGGAATATACAATCTCAATATGCATTGATTTTATATATCAGTTAAGAGTGAAGCATTTTTCTTGTTTTTCTGTCCAACTGATCCAGTACTATTGGGACCACTCACACTAAACCTGTAAGTTAAAACAGAAAGGGCAAATTGGTTTATAGCTTGGACTTTTATTCCTAAATATCAAGGCTGTTTTTCAATATTAGTTTGTCTTAAGTAGTTCTTACTGAACTTTATTTGCATTTGTTCATGTTTTATTGCCATTCCTTCATCAGTTCCCATGTATTTATACAGTCCTTTCCTGCTCAAGCTCCTGTATATCACATTCCTGTCCTAGACTGATATTTTCTTGGTACTACAACTTTCCTGCTTTAAACTTTGCTTTTGTACATTGATCAAGACCAAATGTCATGTCAACTGAGAAAGTTTTAACCACTTAAAAGCACAAATGTAACTCCTCATCTAATGAACTGTACAGTTAAATTGTCCCTAAAAAATAGATGAGAAAGTTATTCATCTCTGATATAATTTTTAATTTGTCATGGCTTATTTGCATAGTGGTTTGCCACTGTTTACTGATCACTGCAATGTAATTCATCCATGTAAGACTCATCTTGTATATCTGTAAGCACTCCTTTATCCATGAATGTGGGTTGCTGTCAGATGCAATCTGGACGTGCCATACTTTGTTTCTTCCCCTTTTTACAGTTCTCCATTATGGCTTTATTTAGCAACAAGTGATCCTTTGTTCCATATGACTTCTTTTTGTTACCCTTTTGTTCTATTGCCACGATAGACTTTATAGTAATTTAGAAGAAAACTCAGTCTGCAGTGTGTGTAGTTTTTACATCACCTGAAGGCAAGGTACTGGTTTATAGTTTTTAGGATAATTTGCAGTTCAGTCTTTAGGAGGAGTATTGTTTTTCCTGTTAATCAAGTTGGTGTCTGCTCGGGATGTGCATACAAGTAGATGTTCTTCGTGTTTCACTGTTGCAGTCATCACACTTGGGTCATCTGCTTGCAGTAGCCCTCAGTTGGCCTGATTATCAAAGTCTTGGGTCCTGCATCGGTTGCTGTCTCATCTTCCATGACGTCAGATAGTCAGGGGTATAAAGCATGCAGCCGACGCCATCAGTCTTTCTTGCCTTGTGGTACCTGAAGCAGAAGCAGTTTGCAAGTGCCGGTCGGCCGACTCCTGAAATTTTCGTTTTTGAGTTTCAGCTCTGAAGTCTTCAACTAAGCCAAGTACCCCATTGGGGATCCTTTTTCTTGCTCTAATCTGATGTCAGTAAAAGTTAACAATTGTATTTCTTGTGGAAAGCAAATGCCACATAAAGATTTTCTTTCGTACTGCATTCCTTGCTTAGGCCCAGACCACGACATACCTCACTGTCTGTTTTGTGCCTTATTCAAACCTCGTACTATTCGTCGTCTGTTCATTTACGCATCCAGATATATTGGTACTCTGTTCAATTATCCAGAAATGGCTTTGGTAAGCCACCTGACTACCGACATTCTGAAAAAATGCAAAGATAAAGACGGAGACAGACCGCATAGGTCCAAAGCTGCCGACGATGCTTCTCCTAAGCTAGTCGCCAGTTTGCCGGTACTCAGTGAGGCACTTTCGCAGCCCCTGATACCCGCTACTTCAGATTTGCAGGCCTCTACGGAGACCCATTCGGAGTCCGGAATGCTGCAAGATGCTTCTTCGACTGTGGAATCTGCGGATGTCTCTACTTTGGATGGGTCTGGAGCCGCTGTGCAGGCACCGGCTTCTGAGGGGGTATTCAGGCCTACTGACTTGCATATTAAACCGACGCCATCTTTTTCTTTAAGGCCTAAAACCCGATCCATACCTAGAAAACCGACGCCCAGACTGCATGGTCAGGCCCCTATGCCTAAAAACAAATGATAATGGCTAAAGACCTTATTACTCTTATCAGGGGAAGCCACCCTTCCCCCTCTGAGAGACCTAGGACTGATTTTCCTTCTGATTCTTCTGATCAGGATTCTGAAATTTCTGTATTCTCTGATAACCAGGATTTGCCCTTAATTACCTATGAGGATTCTGATGCAGAGGACTCTGTTCCCTGTGCTTCCCCTCCAGAGGATTTCTCTTTTTTGGTAAAACCTTGCATACACTTTGGGAGTATTTCCACTGGGAAAGCCAGGATTACTCTGACTCCAAAAATAGGCTTAGGGAATTTTTACTCCT
The DNA here is from genome assembly GCF_019279795.1 of Protopterus annectens. Classification (NCBI taxonomy): domain Eukaryota; kingdom Metazoa; phylum Chordata; order Ceratodontiformes; family Protopteridae; genus Protopterus; species Protopterus annectens. The sequence goes on from NC_056743.1 coordinate 806,488,085, forward strand.
GCCTCAACACAGGCCTGTAGCTATCCCTCCTGTACTGGACATTGTAGATGATGCCATCTCGGAATCTAGCCTGGCCCCTGACACTTTACCTCCTGCTCCTAGAAAACCTGATGGGTATTACAGGGTACCTGACTCTCACAAGTTCCTCTTTAAAAATCCTACTGTGGATCCTGAGACCATTTCACAGGGACCCAAGGGCATTAAGGCTACTACTGACAAAAATCCTACCCCCTCTGATAGAGATTCCAGGGTGCTGGATAGATGGGGTAAGAAGGTATACACTTCTGCAACTTGGCCATTAGGGCTTTAAACTGCCAGTTTCATATGTTAAAGTATCAGCAGCATATTATTGGATTGCTTAAACAGGAAATTATGTTGATTCCTGACTGTGCTGAAAATAAAGAATTACAGGATTTAATGCATTCTGCTGAACAAGTTGGTAAACATACTTTGCAATGCGGTTTTGATTCATTAGAGGCATCTTGCAGGGCTGCTGTCACTGGGTCTGTACTTAGAAGGCATGCTTGGCTTAAGGAGCAATCTTTGCCAGATCATGTTAAAGCTAAATTACTGGATGCTCCCTTAAACCAAGACTACCTGTTTGGCAATAAAGCAGTAGTGGTACTTAAAAAGGAGGAGGAAAAAGCTAAATCTATGTAAACTGATTTCCTGCAAGTACAGCCTCCCAGATTTAGTAGGCATTGGCCCTCTAAGAATTGGTCCTTTCCTGCCTCTTTCAGGCCTTCTCAGTCAAAACTCAGAACCAACAGAACACCCAGGCTTCAGTCCCAAGGTACTCACAGGCCTAAGCAGTGGGGGGCTCCTACTTCCAAAGCAGGGAGTAGTAAGACTCCCCCCTATGGTAAACTGTCTCAATGACTTAAAACCTTCCAAGACCTGCTCAACTGACTGTTCCTTTAGGGGGAAAGATTGTCCTGCATTCTAAAAATTGGGAACTCATTACCCAGGACAAATGGGTTTTAAGTATAGTTTCCCAAGGATACAGATTCCACTTCCACGCCTTACCAACCCCAAATGGTTGGCCAGACCTACCCCCAAATCAGTGGGCAGAGGCTCAAAATCAAGTTCTCTCTCTCTCTCTTTTAAGCATCAGGGTTATTCAACCTGTCCCAGAAGAAGAATGGGGTCAAGGTTTCTACTCAAGACTTTTCCTGGTACCCAGAAAAGACAATTCCTGGCATTCTGTCCTGGACCTGTCTATCCTAAACACATTTTTGATAATCCCAAAATTCAAGATGCTAACTCTTCATGAGCTGCTTCCCATACTAGGCAAAGATGCTTAAATGGCAACACTGGATTTAAAGGAAGCCTGCCTGCACATCCCAATAAGGGAATCTTGCAGAAGATACCTACACTTCAGAGCAGGCTACATGCACTTTCAGTTCTCTGCACTGCCCTTTGGCTTATCTACTACGCCCTGGGTATTCACAAAGTGCCTAGCTCCAGTCATTGCATTTTGCAGGCAAAGAAATATTCAAATATACCAATATCTGGACGATTGTCTAATTCAGGCAGAAAGCCAGGACATACTGTTAAATCGTCTGGCATTTGTAAAGAAATTGCAAACTTCTCTGGGGTACACCATAAACGAAAAGAAATCACATCTTGTACCCTGCCAACAAATTGTATTCCTGGGTGCAAGCTTGAATACAACTTCCCAGATGGCCTACCTCATGCCAGAGAAACAAGTTCATTTGACAGCTTACTTCAAACTACTGGTCACAAACACCCAGCTATCTGCAAGGAAAATACTGCATGCCCTGGGGTTCATGGCCTCCTGCATTCTTCTAATTCCATATTCAAGACTGCATATGAGGAAACTACAATGGTATCTAAAAATCCTATGGTGTCAACATTCTCAGGATTTAGAATCAATGATTCCTGTCATACCTTGTCTACCCTTTGGTGGGCAGAGGCCTGCTACCAAAACAAGGGACTGCCATTCACTCTACCCCCTGCCGCCCAAACCCTAACAACAGACACATCAGACTATGCATGGGGGGGGGGTGCTCACTTGGCAGGGCAGTGCATTCAGGGCAAATGGAATCCAAGTCAAATGCACCTGCATATCAATCAAAAAGAAATGTTAGCTGTACAGAATGTTCTGAGATGCATAACAAGGGCCTTTCCTTTTCCTGCATCAAAATTCATGCCTCAGCCATTTCAGCTCATTGCAATACAGAACCACACCTCCACTGCTGAAACAATTCTTCAGAGGGGCCCAAAACTTATAACCACCCAGGAGATCCCCTACCCCAGCCTGGGACCTTAACTTTTTGTATTGGAAAAGCTCACTCTACTTTCCTTTGAGCTAGCTGCAAATGCAGAGTTGAAATTCCTTTCTTGGAAAACAGCCTTCCTTCTAGCCATCACTTCAACAAGAAGGGTGTCTGAATTACAGGCCCTCATGTCAGTGGAGCCTTTCATCATCTTTCATGCGGATAGGGTGTCCCTCAGGACCAATCCCTCCTTCATGCCCAAGGTGGTATCCAGTGTGGCCCTCAGGACCAATCCCTCCTTCATGCCCAAGGTGGTATCCAGTGTGGCCCTTAATCAGTCCATTATTTTGCCAACCTTCTTTTCTAATCCACAGAACAAAGGGGAACGAATACTAGATTTTACTTGGACAGGACTAAACCTCTCAGGAATTCTGAACAGCTGCTGGTTGCATTTGCTGCAGGGGCAGAGGGGCAGGCCATTTCAAAGCAAACAGTTTCTAAGTGGATAGGCCATTGCATTAATTTCTGTTATAAGCACCATGGAAAACCTACCCCACAGGGATAAGACCACATTCAACCAGGGCTGCATCTACCTCTACAGCCTTTCTCCGAGGTGTCCCTACCAGGGACATCCTAGAAGCTGCTACATGGAGTTCGGTACATACCTTCTTCAAACATTACCACTTGCCAATTTTTTCTAAATCCAGAGCTGGCTTTGCCACTGCAGTCTTGCAGGGCTTATAGCTGGTCCTAATGCTATCTAATTACCTTCTCCCATCCTTAGCTTTGGGAATATACCCAAATGTGATGACTGCAACAGTAAAACACTAAGAACATAGTACAGTTGTGTACACCTACCATAAATGTAGATGTTCGAGTGTATTCACTGTTGCAGTCCTGGTTACCCTCCCTCCAGTCCCCTGACTTCTATTGACTATACCTCTAGTCTTGTTTACTATGCTTAAAGCTTTTTGGTGTATTTGCTTTTTTGTTGGAGGTGTAACCTTGTATGTAATTGCTTCCCATTATGGGGGCACCTGACATCTGGGGCAAGAAAAACTGATAATGGCATTTGCTGCATGCTTTATACCCCTGACTACCTGATGTCATGGAAGATGAGATGGCAACCGACGCAGGACCCAAGACTTTGATGATCAGACAGACAGAGGGCTACTGCAAGCAGATAACCCAAATGTGATGACTACAACAGTGAATACACTCTAACATCTACATTTATGGTAAGTGTACACAACTGTACTTTCTTACTCTGGGCTAAATCTTTTGTAAATATGTTAATACTCAATAGTTCTAGTCAGAAGTTGGGTACTGCATCTGGGCCTGGGGTTTTCCAATTGTAGTTTCATAGGTTCTTAGCTGATTACTAGGCTGATAGTACAAGAGCCTTTGCAAGCCTAGTCAGTAATACCCAGAATATGGTAATATGTCTTACTACCCCATCCCATATCTGGAGAATTATCAGGATAGTGGGTCTTTAGATGTTGGAGCCCTGAGTCATTTTACAGACTTCCATCCGTAATGGACATGGGCAGTACCCTGGTAGTGAATTTACAGTTCCCCTTCCATTTATCCAAATTCATTTGGAAGAAAATGAAGGATGGGCTTTGTTTTGCAAAGATGGGAAGTTCATAATCTAGATGAGGTAACCTTTGGGATAATAATCTGTCCAGCAAGTTCTGTTAGTCGTAAATGAGGTTCATGTCTATGGAAAGTGTAACCCTGGTATAATTTTTCTTGCAAATATGTAATCAGAGAATGCCTTGTAGGTCAGGCATAAGTCGCCTGTCAGTAAATGATAGGAGATGGAATAAAGGGATAGGGCCTTTAGTCAATCTGTATAAGACATGTGTCTTACGCTTTGTATTTTTAGTGAGAAACCTCTGGGGCTGCTCCAGTTGATGTAAGTGCCTGGTTAGGTACATGCAGAATGGAGCATTATACTCAGTTATGGGACTGATGAGGGCCAGATGGGACAGAAATGGCAAATTATTATTTGCACTATGACTTCCTTTGATCTTGGTGGCATGCCTTTATAAGCTGAGCCACACAGAAATATTTCCTGACTACTGTAGCTACCTGGTGGTCAGAGTTTAGGTTACTATCTATCTGTGTTCCTCGGTCACTCACCACTAGGTCTACTTTCATAGAAGTGTACTATCAGTATTCTAATTTGCAGGGGTATCTGATTTATCAAAGGGTATGATTATGCATTTTTAGCATTTAGTCTCGGACCATGGTTGTGGCACCAGTCATTTGTCATTTTTTAAGCCTGTTTGTAGGAGTGTTTCTTAATTTTGTTTCAGTTTCTCTAGCTAGTACTTCATCGTGTTTCATGTCATGTACATTTGAACTCCTTACTGTGTTCATATTTCAATCTATTTCAGCATCTTTATGTTCCACATGGTCTTTATAAATATTTCTTCAAAATGTTTCTTCTTTTTCAGTGGTGTTTGTATTCATTTTCCTTTGTTTCCCAGTTCTGAATAAAACTTTTTTGGATCATCAATGAATTGTTTATTTTGTACTTTTTCTTTATATTTATCTGCATTATCTTCCAAGTTTTTCTGCCTTTGCTGTCTTTAATATCTGCAGTAGTCTGTGATGGATCCTGGTCTGTTCTGATGCTACGCATTGATTATCACCTCAAAATATTTTTATTGATATGTTCCTCTTCTATATTCTTCTAACAATTACACTTCCTTAATTGTTTTATAGTTTTCTCTATTTGATGCTTCTGTATGACCATAGCATTGTATTTCTTCCCTTCCTTTCACTTATTTTTGTGGCTAAGACTTTATTAGCTTAGTTGCCCAGTAAGATTTCCTATTTACTTCTGTTGTATCACATGAATTTCTGTCAGTAGTCTTGATTACTTTATCTTTTGTCAGACTAATAACATATTAGGTCTTATTTACTTTCTGTAACCTATTTCTTTCGTCAGTCTTAAAAAAAAAAAATCTAGCCATTTCTATTAAATCAAGCCACTCTTCCCTTAGATCATTTTTTTAATGAGGGCACATCCTTTTCTTAGGTTCATAGGTAGGTAATAGGCTATTGGCCCTTGGGCCTATATAAGCCTAGCCAAAAGGTACCCTGGCTTTCGCCACCCAATAAAATTATTTTCCTGTGCCACTGTCTAGCAGAGCCACAGAAGTGATCCCCGGGGTGAATTTCCTATCTCTCATCCAATCATCAAGATTTTTCTTGAGTGCTAATGAGGAGCTTTGTTTGATATTGATAGGTAGTTTGTTCCAGAGTATGGGAAGTCTCGGACAGGAATCTATCCCTCCAGCATGTTCTGTTTATTGTGGTGACAAGGTTTAGGTCCCATGAGCGTGTAGCTTGGAGGGATTGGGATTTCTTTAAGTGGAGCATGTCCAAAAGCTCTGGGGTTTGACATAGCTTTGTATGTTAGGCAGAGATCGCTTCTGAATAGGCGATATGCGACGGAGTAAAGCTTCAGTTTTTTGAGACGTTCTGCGTAGGGCATCTGTTTGAGGCTGGTAATCCTCTTTGTGAGGTATTTCTGCGACTTTTCCAGTTGTTGTAGATGTCTTGTGAGGTGCATACCAAAAGGGGCGTTGTACTCTATAATGGGTCTAATGAGTGACGAGTAGAGGGGAACAATGACCTCTTTTCCTGGATGAGAAACCTTTTGTGATGGTGTGCCACGTAGAAGGATTTCCTGACTACTGTGGTGATTTGATTATCAAAAGAGAGACTACTGTCCACCTGTGTCCCAATGTCTCTTATCACACTTTCGGTGTTAAGTAGACTACTGCCTATGTGGTAGTTCATGGGTACAGAGTTTTTACCAAAAGGGATGACAATGCACTTTTTGGCATTGAGCTTGAGGCCATGGCTTTGACACCAGGCATCTGTCTCAGTGAGGCCCTTTTGTAGGATGTTCACATCTTTTGGAGTTTTGATTATGGCTCCTAGTTTGCAGTCATCTGCGAACTTCATTAGCCAAAGACCTTCTGTGCTAGCCTGTACTTCAGAGAAGTAGATACCAAACAGGAGAGGACCCAGGACTGAACCCTGTGGTACTCCACTTGTCACTGGTCTGAAGTTGGATTTGGAGTCTGCTACTTTCACAGTGTGGGTTCGGTCAGTGAGCCAGTTGGCAACCCATCTTGTGACATAGGGATTTATACCTAGTTTATAGGTTCATAGGTTCATACTAGGCTATCTGCCCTAGGGCATTTGTAAGCCTAGCCAGAATGTGTTTGGCTTTCGCCACCCATTTTAAATTTATTATGCTATGCCCTTTTTCGAGGTTAGTATACTGTGCCTCTGTCTAACAGTGACACAGAAGTGATACCCGGGGTAAACCTACGATCTCCCATCCACTCATCAAGATTCCTCTTGAAGAGAGTCAGTGAGGGACTCTGCCTAACCTGGACTGGGATTTTATTCCAGAGTGAAGGGAGCCTTTGGGTTATGAATCTGTCCCTCCAGCATGTCCTATTTATTTCAGTGCTGAGGTTCAAGTCTCGAGCGTAGCTTCGATGGGATTTGGATTTTCTGAGGTGCAGCATGTCCATTAATTCCGGGTTGGACATGGCTTTATACGTCAGGCACAGATCGCCTCTGAACAGGCGGTATGCCACTGAGTAGAGCTGGAGTTTCTTTAACCGGGCAGCATATGGCATCTGTTTGAGCCCTTTGATCCTCTTGGTGAGGTACTTTTGGGGTCTTTCCAGTTGCTGCAGGTGTCTGGTAAGGTACATCCCAAAGGGGCATTGTACTCAATTATGGGCCTGATGAGGGATGAGTAAAGAGGCACGATGACCTCCCCTGATCTAGATGTGAATCTCTTCATGATTAGGTGGGCTATATAAAATGTTTTTCTAACCACTTTGGCTACGTGGTTGTCAAATGAGAGATTGCTATCAACTTGGGTCCCCAGGTCCCTAATGACTTCTTCTGTACTTAATGGATTACCAACTATGTAGTAATTTGTGGGCACTTTGTTTTTGCCAAAGGGGATGGCTATACACTTTTTGGCATTTAGCTTGAGGCCATGGCTCTGGCACCAGTTGTCTGTTTCTATGAGGCCCTTTTGGAGGATGCTTGTGTCGGCTGGAGAGTCGATTATGGCGCCCAGTTTGCAGTCATCTGCGAACTTGGTAAGCCACAGTCCTTCCGTGTTGGCCTGTACCTCCGAGAAATATATACCGAACAAGAGAGGTCCCAGGACTGATCCTTGTGGGACACCACTTGTAACTGTGGTTTGGAGTTTGACATGGCTCCAGCAATTCTAACCATGTGGGTTCTGTCCTTGAGCCAGTTTGCAATCCATCTAGTGACATAGGGGTTTATATTTAAGCTGGTGAGCTTGGTGGGGTATTTTATTGAAGGCTTTTGCGAGGTCCAGGTATGCTGTGTGGACCACCTTCCCCTCGTCAATGGCCTTGGTGACTGTTTCAAAGAAATCAACCAGGTTTAAGAGGCAGGATCTGCCCTTAACAAAGCCGAACTGGGTAGGATCCAGTGTCTGTAGGTCCCCAATATCTTTATTTATGAGGTCCATGATGATCCTTTCCATAGCTTTGCAGACCAAGCTAGTCAGGCTTATGGGGCGATAGTTTCCAGGATCTGTTGAGGCACCACCTTTATGGACAGGGACCACTGTTGCTGTACGCCACTCTTTGGGCACATATCCTGTAGTAAGGCTGAGATTGAACAGTAGTTTTATGTTTGGGTTTAGCTCTTCTTGGAGTTCATGTAGGACGCAGCCCGGGACTCCGTCTGGTCCCATTGATGCTGTATTTTTTGCTTTGGAGAGGGCGGTTCTTACCTGAGCATCTGAGATGTCATGGGGAAGCACTCTGCTGGGATAGATATTTGCCCTTTTGGTGGGGAGGGGGGGGAGAAGTTTGCGCTGAACCTGTCCGCTAGGATGTTGGCAATGTCTGTGGGTTCAGTGTATTTTTTGTCATTTTGGACTAATTCTGAGCATATCTGGGAAAATTACCACCCAGGTTCCTAACATAACTAAAGAAAGCCTTGTGATTATCCTTAGTGTCCTGTGCAATTTTTCTCTCGAAGCTGGCCTTAGACAATTTTATGAGTGCCCGTAGTTTTTTGCTAATACTGATCAGTGATGCCTTCCCTTTTTGGGATTTTGCTCTATCATGTAGTAGCTTCCTCCTTCTATTGTATAGTTTGTTTATGGCTGGGGTCCACCAGACAGGACGTCTGCCTTTGGAGGATTTTGTCTTGGTTTTATTTGGGATCGCATGATCCATGCATTCCTGAAGGTGTTCATAGAATGCGTTTATAAAGGATTCTGCGGTCTGGGCCATATTTTCCACAGGCCCGGGGGCTTTGAAGGATTCCACCTCGGTTTTGAGGAGTGTGAAATTTGCTTTAGAGAATTTTTTCACTGTGGTTTTCTGGGCAGGGGGTGGGGTCAGGATGTGAATATCCAGTGAGATTAGTTTATGGTCTGATCTTACCAGTGAGGGATACACTTCTGGTCTGGAGCATAGAGTCCCCATGTTGGTGATGATCAGGTCCAGTATGTTTTCCCCTCTTGTGGGAGTGGTAACAAGTTGTTCCATAGCATTTGAGTTTATAAATTCTAGGAACCTTTGGGCTAGGGTGTTGGAGCTAGAGTAATGCTCCCAGTCTATGTTTGGGTAGTTGAAGTCACCCAATATAATGGTGTTTGGAGAGACCTTCATATTTTCCAGTGTTCTCAGAAAGGCTGAGTTGGTTCCTGGGTTTGGGAGGGTGGTCTGTAGCAGGCTATAAACTGGAAGGCAGGTTTACCCACTGTTAGTTGCACATGGATAGTCTCTGATGCTTCGTGCTTTGCCACCAACCTGGAGGTGTGGGTATCTTTGATGAATATCGATACCCCCCCTTCTTTTGTGGTTCGGTCCAAGTTTGGGGGCCGAAAGGCATGGTATGAGGTATAACCTGGTAGTGCTGGGGTGCTCTCGGGAGCCCTGAACCAGGTTTCTGTTACTGCACAGCTATCGATGTTCTCCATGCTAAGGAGAGTTTCGAGTGAGTGCATCTTGAGGTTTAGACTTCTGGCGTTGAGTAGCATTTAGTTTCTTATCCCTTGTGATACCTATGGAGGTGGGTTTGTCTTTTGAGCCTTGCCTAAAAAAGGCACTATGGGGGTAGCAAGAGCCTTTGCTAATATCCGAAAGCCCAGGGGTGACAGGTGCAAGCCGTCCTTAGCGAAGCATCGTGGCTTGTCGAGCATATCATCCCAAGCTGACAGGCATTGGATCCCCTTTGAATGACACCAGTACTTAAGCCAGTTGTTGAAATACATCTTGTCTTCATATTGTGGCATCATTCTTGGTGAGGGTAAGATGCTATTCAAGGTCAGGGTCATACCGGCCTGGGCTACATGCTCAGAGAGCTCCTTTATGTCTCTTTTCATGTAGTCCAGGGAGGGGTATGTCTCAGGTCATTCACACCAGCATGGACAATGACTGAGTCATATTTGTACTTGCCTTGGAGTGACCTGAGTGCTTGTGTTATGTGGCGGATCCTAGTGCCCGACAGGCTGCTCACCGTGACCCACTCCTTGTTCAGCCTGGTGAGCGGGACGTCAGTGTGCCTGACGATAGAGTCACCTATTACAAGTGTATCGGGTGTGTTGTTTAGTCTTAAGGGCTGTGACTGTTCTGCACACTGGCTTTGTGAGATATGTGTTGCACGTGTTTTGTTTTGGGGTAGCAGTTGCTTGGGTGTCTGCTTTGGAGGTCTCTGCTGCTTGGGCAGATCTTTATTTAGAGCCTCCGAGTATGTTTTTGTGTGTTTGTGTTTGGTTTGCTGTCGTGGTAGGTCTATGTGAGACTGGAATTGTAGTGAGTGTGGTTTCCTTCTCCTCCTGACTGGTTATGCCAGTACTGAGTTGAGAGAGCTTAGCCTCCAGTTTGGCTATATGGTTGCATCTCTCACATGTGTTGGAATTTGTTGGGAGGAGGAGAGGGTTGTCTGTCTACATGAGGCAGTTGTAACATTGCCTCAAGATTCCCAGATTCACCAGCTGGACCAGAGAGGAGATTGACAACTGACCTTTGGACATGCTAGAATAATATTGGGAATTCCTTAATAATTGAAAACCAGGGCCAGTGGGGAGTGAGGGTGTAGTGCTTTTAATTTTTAGTGCTGACTTATATAATTGCTTTAGCGCGCAAGTGCCAGGTAACTTAAGTGCAATGTGTTACAGGTAACTTAAATGCAAAAATGACAAACAGCAACTTTCTTTCGAGTGAAACAAGGAAATAAGTACAGTAAGCAATGCAGATATCACTAGTGATCCACAGAAGCGCTGAGAAGCCGTGTATTAGGTGGAATTAGCGTTCCAGGGAAATAACAAGCAAACAAACAACAAGCATATAAACAAAGCTAGATTCAGCAGGCCTGGATCTAGTCTATGCTACAGCAAACAAGGTGTACCAATTTCGGTAAGATACAGTTCAAATATTCAGGCACTATAAACCTTTAACCAGAAATTTCCAGCTCAGAAGAGCAGAGTCCAGCCTCTTCTCCCACAATAGTGCAGACCAGAAATCTTCTTAATGTAAAATAACTGGCCTGAAGCCCAAGTGCCTAAACCAGAACTAATACACTTTAAGAATAACAGACACTGGGCTCTCAATCAGCAGTTCCCAACTTAGAAGTTTAGTGAGTTTATCTATAATTCCAGAGTGGGGGATGGTGTTGAAAGCCTTGGTGAGATCTAGATAGGCTGTGTGAACCACTTTACCCTCATCTACGGCTTTGGTGACCACTTCAAAGAAATCTATCAGGTTTAGGAGACATAATCTGCCTTTTACAAACCCGAATTGGGTGGGGTCCAGAGTTTGGAGATTACCAATGTCATTGTTTATAAGTTCCATGATGATACGTTCCATAGCCTTGCAGGGGATGAGAGGGGGGTGAAGTTAGCACTGAACCCATCTGCCAGGTTGTTGGCAATATCAGTTAGTTCTGTATATTTAGTGCCATTGTGCTGTATCTCAGCTGAGTGTTGCCATTCAGATTCTTGACATAGCTGTAGAATGCTTTGTGGTTGTCTTTAGAGTCGGTGGCAATTTTGTTTTCGTATCTAGCGTTGGAGGATTTTATGAGGGATCTCAGCTTCTTACTGAGGCTGACCAGGGAGTTCCTGCAATCATGGGATGTTACTCTGTTTTGCAACAGTTTCTTTCTTCTGTTGTAGAGTTTGTTTACGGTAGGGGACCACCAGATTGGCTTCCTTTTTTTTTGATAGCATCTTGGTTCTGTTAGGGATCCATGCACTCGTTTAAGTGCTTATAAAGTGCATTTGTGTAGGATTCAGCAGTCCTACCTCTATTATATGGGTGTTGTGAAGTTTGCCACTTCTGTCTTAAGAAGTGTGTAGTTGGCTTTTGAGAATTATTTTACAGTGGTTTCCCTAATGGGGGGTGAGGGAGGGATTTGGATGTCTAGGGTTATTAGCTTGTGGTCGGATCTGGCCAACGAGGAATTGACCTCTGGTGTGGAGCACTGGTTGCCCATGCTGGTAATGACCAGGTCTAGGATATTGCTGCCCCTGGTGGGGGTGTGGATAAGTTGATCCAAGGCATTAGAATTTATGAATTCCAGAACATGGTGAGCACAAGAGTTGGTACAGGTGTAGTTTTCCCAGTTAATGGTGGGGTAGTTGAAATCGCCCATTATTGGGGTGTTAGGTTGTAGCCTAATATTTTCCAGTGTATCAAGAAATGAGGAGTGGGAATCCTGGGGCATGGTGGGGGATCTGTAGCAAGCCACACTTTGGATTGCGGTCTTGCCCAGAGGTAGTTGCACTTGGATAATCTCGGATGCATTATGCTGAGCAACTAGCCTGGAGGTGTGGGTATCCTTAATGAATATGGACACCTCCACCTTTAGTATTTCAGTCCAGGTTAGGTGGCCAAAAGGTGTGGTATTTATTATAGCCTGGTAATGCCAGGGGTACTTTGTGGAGCCTTGAACCAGGTCTCTGTCACTGCACAGATGTCGATGTTCTCCATTTTAAGGAGTGCCTCGAGTGAGTATAGTTTGAGGTTTAGACTTCTAGAATTGAGTAGCAATGCCATCTGGTTTTGCTTGCTTGTATCTGTTATGGTGGTGAATTTGTCATTTGAACCTTGCCTAAAAAAGGCACTATAGGGGTGGCTAGACCCTTAGCCAGTATCCGGAATCCCAGGGGTGACAGGTGCAGGCCATCTCTGGCGCAAAACTTCATGGTTTGTTGATCATGTCATCCCAGGCAGACAGATACTGGATCCCCTTAGAATGACACCAGAAGCTTAGCCAATTGTTGAAGTCCATCATTTTGTCCTTGTACTGTGGTATAATTCTGGGTGATGGCAGGATGCTACTCAGGGCTAAGGTCATACCTGCCTGGGCTACAAGATCGGAGAGCTCCTCCATGTCCCTTTTCATGTAGTTCAGGGATGTACATCTCAGGTCATTCACACCAACATGGACAATGACAGAGTCATATTTGTACTTGTGGTGTGACCTGAGTGCATACGTTGTGGCGAATCCTGACACCCGACAGGTTGCTTGACAGTAACTTTCTCCTTGTTTAGCCTGATGAGTGGAACATCACTGTGCCCGACTATAGAGTCACCTATGACTAGAGTGTTGGATACGCTATGTCTTATGGGCTGTGGTTGAGTGGCACACTGAGTTTGTGGGCTGTGTCATTTGGGTTGTGTTGGAGGTGGAGGTTGCTTGTGTTTCTGCTTTGGATGTCCCTGTTGCTTTGGCAGGTTTTTACTGAGAGCCTCCGCGAATGTAGGTGTGTGTTTCTATGTGTGTGTTTTGGTGGTGTAGGTTTTGAGGGACTCCGTGATGAGTGTGGTGCGGTGCAAGTGTTTACCTTCTCCTCTTGACTGTTTAGTCCAGTCTTGGGTGAAGAGAGTTTTGCTTCCAGTTTGGCTATATAAGTGCATCTCTCACAGGTGGTAGGAGGAGAGGGTTGTCTGCGTACATGAGACAATTGTTATTGCCCCAAGATACCCAGATTCATCAGGTAGACAGGAGAAAATACCAGGAGCTGACCCTTAGACATGCCTGGATAGGTGCTTATTTGTGAAGTACTAGAAACTGTTTTCCTCTAGACAAGTGAGGAAAGTTGAGTGCTGTAGTAATTTGTAGCTTATTTAGTGCTTAGAGCGAGTTCTGAACAAGTGCTGAGCTCAAAGAAACAAACTTGAGTGCTGAAACTAAAAAAAATGGCTAGTTCTAAGAAACAAAATTAAGCTAGAAGGCTTCCTCCAACACAGAAAGGCTTGGGGGCTCAGAAGCCCACAAACAGTCCTGGACACAGCAGATCTGTATCTGGACTAGACTACCCACAGGAAAGGCAGTAAACGAGCTTAGATTTTTTTTAGGTGGAAGAGAGAAAGGAGGAGCAGAAACTAAGTGGATTGGCCTTCTCAAATGTTCTCCCTGTATTAGGTAGAATGTTCCTGTAAGTTTTTTTTCAGAACGGCTTCCTAGGACATATATATTCTTCAGCTGCATCCTGCATCTCCTTTGCTCCGTCATTTAGGTACTCACTGACCCATTACTCTACAGCATTGCCCGAGTCAAATTTGCCAGTGTTTCTTGCTCCTACCTTTGCTGTGCAACTGCAGCTGAACTTTTGCACTGGTTTCCCACTGAAGGCTCCAGAGCATCATCTGTTACCTGTTTCTCCGTAATTTGGGGCTTTGTTACATCATGCTGTGATGTTACCCGAGATGGATTTTCTACACTAAATCCGTCACTTAGCAGGGAATCCATAACATCAGTTTCTATTTCTTTAACTTCTCTGTTACTAGTATTGTTTTCTTATTTATTTATTTATTTTTGTACTGTGAAATTTTCCATATCCGTGTGCAATTGTCATTTTCTCTTCAAATGTCTTTGGAGCTGCTTTTTGTATTGATTAGTTAGGCTTTTTCATTTGCATAAATATTGCACCATATCAAATCTTTTTCTTTCCCATGTCCATATTTCTTCCGATGTCTCTTAATTTGGAGACTCATTGTTCCATCATGCTGTGACATAGCGTGCGTTAGACTTTCTTCGCTAAATCCTTCACTTTGGAAGTATTCTATAACTTCAGTTTCTGTTTAACTTCTACCTTGCTAATCTTCTGTTTCACGTCCCCCTTTGTGTTTGTATTTTTTGTAATGTGTAATTTTCTATAGCCAGGTGCCTTTGTCTGTATTTTCTCGTCAAATATCTTTGGAGTTGCTTTTGTGTATTGATTAGTTTGGCTTTCTCCTTTACATAAATATTATACCATATCAAATCTCTTTCCCATGTTCATATCTTTTTGTTTTACATTTCAAAAATCTTTGGGTTTTGCTCTAACTTTCAAAAATCATTGGGTTTTGTTCTTTGTAATTTCTCACTTCCTCTGTCACTTCTTTTTCCAGGTACCTCAAAATTTCTTTGTCTGTGTAATGTCTTTCATATATATGCTGTATTAATGAATGCAAATCTACATTTAAAGCTTTTGACAGTTTTTCTTTTGCAAGTATTTCTCTTTTCTTTTTTTTTTTCTGATTTCTCTTTTGATTTATTGGCATTTGATTACAGGGAAAGTCTGACTGGGTAGAAGCCCATTTTCAGTGGAGGCTCAGGGAGAAATATTTCAAAACAATTTAAGAACAATACTTTTACAGTCTTCAAAAATAAAACAAAAACATCTGCAGTTTAAATAGTAACAAATTAGACATAATATAAAAACATTGATTAAGAATTGATGCAAGGTATATGACCATTTAATATTGAGAAATTTTAGACAGTTTGTAGAGAAATTAAATCCTTTTGAATTTCTTCTATCTGGAAATTCTGGAGTTTTTGCATGATAGTTGAGGATTCTACACTGTCATTTTTCCAGTTGTGGCCCCAGTGTCCATACCAGGATTGGGAATTCTTTTGTCCTGGGACTTGTGCACCCTGCTGTCTTTTTTTTAAAAACCCATCTCTCTCCATTATGTATGCTGTTTAGGATACAGTCTATATATCACTGTCATCTTGGTGTGATTTTGTGAAAACAGGGTCCACCACGTGAAAGTACTAGCCAAGACTTGAGGATGGCTTCAGTTCCAACAGTACTGTTTCATCAAATCTCCATTTGGACCCCCTACTTCTACCATTGTGGTTAAAGTGATTAGCACTCGGTATAGCACTGGCTAAATGATAAAAACTGTCAACATTTCAGGTGAGATTTGTAATTTTGTCACACCGTTTATCACTCATTCAGTGTTAGGATAAATTGAGTAATATGCAGAGAGACTTTGCAAGTAGCTGCATGTTGTAAAGGTTGTTACTGTGACCTCATGTAGATCTGTTTTGTCTCTTATGTCCTTTTGGTTACTAAACTCCATGGAACAGTTGGTCTTTTCATCAGAATATTTAGTTGGCCAAAAAAAAAAAAAAAAACCAAAATGATAAAAATAAGTAAATAAAACTTTATTTTGCCAGCTGCTTAGTTTTGGGTGGTACCAAAAAATCATTGTTTTTTCCCCTTCTATGCACTCGCTTAATTTCATAGCTAATCTAGGTGCCCACTTCTTAGTAGTCTCTCTATAAATAGTTTAGAGGTGCTATGGTGTGATATTAAGAGGTGACTCAACAGGTCAGTGAAAAGGTTAACTATGATGACCACAGTGTTCTAGAGATTCTTTACCAGGCCGAGCTGTACCTGACCTTTTTCTTTCTTCCCAAGTAAATAGTGGATGTATACCATCTGTGACAGGTACTACAGGGTTCCTGACTCACACCAATTTTTTACAAAAGCCATGCTGCTGACCTAGAAACCATCTCACAGGGGCCCAAGGGAGTTAAGGCTTCCATTGCCAAAAATCCATTGCCTTCCGAGAGAGATTCCAGATCCTTAGAAAGGTGGGGAAAAAAGGTATATACCTCGGCTACCTTAACCATGAGGGCCTTAAACTGTCAGTTTCATATGCTAAAATACCAACAGTTTCTGTTATCTCAATTGAAAAGTAAAATGTCACAACCTGAACAACCAGACTTGAAGGAGTTGCAGGATTTGATGCATAGTGCAGAACAAGTGGGTAAACATACCTTACAATGTGGTTTTGATGCTCTAGAGGCCTCATGTAGAGCTGCTGTTACAGGCTCAGTCATACGCAGGCATGCCTGGCTCAAGGAACAAACCTTGCATGATCATGTCAAAGCTAAATTACTAGACGCCCCTCTTCAAAAGGATGTACTATTTGGGGCAAATGCTGAGGAAGTATTACGGAAAATGGAGGAAAAAGCTAAATCAATGCAAACTGTCAAAGAATTTCTGCAGGTTCAACCCCCACGTTTTAGTAAAAATTGGCCTTCCAGAAACTGGTCCTTTCCTGCCACAGACAGACCCCAAAGAGGCAGATACAGGCGCCCGAGGGGCAGAGGACAATCACAAGGATCGTACAGAGGCAGACAATGGCAAGCTCCTATACAAAGAGGTGGTGAGGACAACTCACAATCTTTCAGAAAGCAAACCCAATGACTTTCCCCTTTGCAGGCCAACCAGGTCTCAAATGGCAGCCCCCTTAGGAGGAAAGCTGGCACTATTCTCAAAAAATTGGCATGTTGTCACAAAGGACAAATGGATCCTGGACATTATAAACAGAGGCTACAAATTCCATTTTCATATCCTTCCAAAAATGAGGCGCATGCCAAAACTGCCACACAATCAAAGGGCAGAGGCACAAAAGCAAATTTCAGATCTTATAAACATGAAAGCTATTCAAGAGGTACCTACAGACGAACAAGGTCAAGGTTTTTATTCCAGGCTATTTCTGGTGCCAAGGAAGGGAAAAGATTGGAGACCTATTTTAGATCTTTCCATCCTAAACACATTCGTACTCGTACCAAAATTCAAGATGCTCACTCTACAGTAAATTCTTCCCATGCTGGGCAAGGAGTCTTGGCTGGTAACATTGGACCTCAAGGAGGCATACCTGCATGTCCCAATCAGACAAAATTGCAGAAGATACCTCAGATTTCTTGCAGGTTCAACCCATTATCAATTCTCTGCATTGCCCTTTGGTTGATCTACTGCGCCCAGAGTATTCACGAAATGCCTGGCATCAGTAATTGCCTACTGCAGACTTCAAGGGATACAAATATACCCTTATTTGGATGACTGCCTGATCCAAGCGGACAGCAAGCACATTCTTCTGAAACATCTGGCTTATGGAATCATGTTATTAAACTCTCTGGGATACACAGTCAACAGAGAAATCAAGGCTAATACCCTCTCGGAATATAATTTTCCTGGGTGCCAATTTGGACACAAACACCCAGATGGCCTACCTCACGCCAGAGAAGCAGGGGCAACTAATTCAATATTTCAGAACACTGGCAAATTGCACCAGGCTGACTGCAAGGAAAATCCTGCAGGCTCTGGGATTCATGGCATCTTGCATCTTACTTATCCCATGTGCAAAGCTGCATATGAGAACTACAGTGGTACCTAAAAAACATATGGTCTCAACACAGCCACAGTTTGGAAACAATAATACCACTACTTCCATGTCTGCAAAAGGAATTTCTGTGGTGGGCTCAAGCATGTCAAACAAACACAGGTCTTCCATTCAGCAAGCCTCAAGCAAATCAAGTCATCACAACAGACACCTCTGACTACGCCTGGGGGGCGCACATGACAGACCGGTGCATTCAGGGCAAATGGTCCCAAAAAGAAAAGCACCTTCACATCAATCAAAAAGAAATGCTAGCAGTAATAAATGCTATTATAGCTTTCAGGACCTTCTACAACCAGGTCAACTATTGATAAGAACGGACAACACCACGGTTATGTGGTACATAAACAAGCGGGGAGGAACACATTCCTATCCCCTATGCAGACTGGCCATATCACTTTGGAACATGGCCATGGACTTACAAATGGAACTACAAGCACAGTACTTGCCAGGCAAAGAAAACACGCTGGCAGACAACCTAAGCAGGAATATGACAGATCCACACGAATGGAAGTTGCATCCAAAAGTTTTTACAGAAATAATCCAAGAATGGGGAAGGCCAGACATAGATCTCTTTGCCTCCCACAAAAATCATCAATTGACAAAATTCTGCTAGAGGACCTTCCATCCAAAGGCCTGGAGAGTGGACGCTCTCTCTTTCAGTTGGACAGTAATGACAGTTTATGCCTTCTCGCCTCTTCCTCTGCTGCCCAAAGTCCTATTGAAGACTAGAGCAGACAGACCAAAGATGATCCTCATTGCTCCGGACTGGCCAAGGCAACATTGGTACCCACTCCTGAGGAGCCTGACACATTCCCCTCCATGGACCCTGCCTCTAATACCTCTTCTTCTGACTCAGCACAGCTTCAGAACTCTTCATTGTCCGCTAAAAACACTCAATCTAGCCGCATGGAAGATTCTTTAGCATCACAGCAGGCCCTGCTCTCCAAGGAGGTGCAGGATGTCATCTTGGAGGCCAGAAGGCCATCAACTAGAAAAGCTTACTCCGCAAAATGGAAACGTTTTTGTGTCTGGAATGAGAAAAAGGGCCAGAACCCTGGAAAACTGAATTTACTTCAAATACTACAATATTTGGCTGAACTGCTAAGCAGTGGACTTTCGTTCTCCTCCATCAAAATCCATGCCTCAGCCATTTCTGCAGAATACAACACTGATCCTCCTTTATTCTCTCACCCTCTTTTAAGACAGTTTCTCAGAGGGGCTAAGAATTTAAGACCTCCAAGGAAACAACCAATACCTGCTTGGGATCTTAATTTCATTCTGGAAAAACTGGCTTTGCCTCCTTTTGAGCCAGCTGCCTCATCAGATTTGCAATATATGTCCTGGAAAACAGCTTTCCTTCTGGCTATCACTTCAGCTCGTAGAGTTTCAGAACTACAGGCTCTCATGGCTGTCCAGCCTTTTATCATCTTCCATCAGGACAGAGTTTCCTTACAAACCAACCCGTCCTTTATGCCTAAAGTGGCATCCAGGGTAGCTTTAAATCAGGCCATACATTTACCTACTTTTTATCCCAATCCTCAAAACAAAGGGGAGAGATTACTACATTCCTTAGACATCCACAGGCAACTGCGTTATTATTTGGACAGAACAAAATCTTTCAGAAAATCAGAACAGCTCTTTGTGGCCTATGCGGTAGGAGCTCAAGGAAAGCCAATTTCCAAACAGACAATCTCAAAATGGATAGCCCACTGCATATGCTTTTGCTATTCCTTTCATGGCAAAACTGTTCCTACAGGCATTAGAACTCATTCCACCAGGGCCACAGCCACCTCTGCAGCCTTCCTCAGAGGAGTTCCTACCAAGGATATTTTGGAAGCAGCCACTTGGAGTTCTGTGCATACCTTCTCCAAACACTACAACCTACCATTATACTCCAAATCTAGAGCAGGCTTTGCCACTGCAGTCTTGCAGGGCATTTTGGCTCCTCCTAGTTCCACCTAGTGCCTACCACCCCTTTCTTAGCTTTGGGATTCTACCCATCTGTTATGACTGCAGCTGTATGCACGATGAACATAGTACAGTTTTGTACCTACCATAAATGTAGATGTTCGAGTGCTAATACAGCTGCAGTCCAGGTTTCCGTCCCGCCTTCCCCTCTAGGGGTATTCTTTTATGGTGTATTTGCTTGCAACTACTGTTTTTTGATTATATTGCATTGCATTACTACATAATTTTTATGTATTGCCTTCCGTCTGGGGGCACCTGACATCTGGGGCAAGAAAAACTGAAGAAAATGGCATTGGCTGGTTCTTTTATACCCCTGTCGCACTGACGTCAGGGAAGAAGCGACGACAACCGACGCCGGACCTAGACTTTGGAATTCGGCCGACCGAGGACCCGCCTGACGGCAGGAGAACCCATCTGTTATGACTGCAGCTGTATTAGCACTCGAACATCTACATTTATGGTAGGTACAAAACTGTACTTTTCTCTACTAGGTCTGTTTTAGTTAGAGGACCTAGTCCTCCTTTCTTCTTCTGTGTGTGCATGTGAGTTTGTCTTTTGTGAGGATGTCTAAGGAAAGCAAGGACCAGCTGGCTTTAAAAACTGCATAAAATGTTCACAGAAGATGTCCATAACGGATGACCACAGTAACTGCGCTTACTGTCTTGGGGCCATCCAGGAAACTTGCTTAGTTTGCCACTCTTTTAGTGCTAGGGTGTTGCAAGAAAGAAAAAAATAAGCTCATTCTAAAAGATCTCCTAAAACCTTCTTTTGAGGAATATCTGACTAGCTATTCCTCCTCTGCTAGATCTAAAAAGGAAAAGTCTAAGTCCTCTAAGAGGCCCTCCCTGGCACTGGCTGGTGTCTCGGAGCCACCTCTTAAAATTTCTAAGCCAGACAAATTTACTGTCTCATCGGCCCCACAGAGCTCAGAGACTATTGAGAGTTGTACTACTGTGATTACAGGGTCGGCGCCAAGTACCTCTGAGCTGACCCCTGAGAATATTCAATGGAGCCGGTCTTTGGAACCTTTACCGGTCTCCCCTACATTGAAGTCACCAATATTGCAGAGATCCCGTTCTCCTACTCTGTCCTCCAGGTCTTCCAGGAGTTTATCGGAAGAAGATGTGGAGAGGGTAGTGCTGAGACTCTTGAAGTCGTCTGCCTTACCGGAATTGTTGTTGACTCTGACCCAGTCGGTTCCGGGGCCACTTGAGTCCATTCCCCCTTCGGTGATTCCTCCTCCAAGCCTCGCTGGTCTTTTGGAGCCAGAGTGTTTGGTACCACTGGTGGAACCCTCAGTTCCAGCTCCCCCTATGGTTGTTTCGGAGCAGAGTTCCACTCCGATATCCTCGGTGCCGTCCGTGGTGTCTAGGAGCCGAAGCTCCCCAGTCGGACCGGGACGCCTGGAACCGAACCTCTTCAGTTCCGAGCCTCCCTCTCGGCATGTTGGCAAGGGTGAGCTTGGATCCTACATCTATCTCAGAACCAATGGCGTCCTCGGTCTCCTTGGAGCCAGAGAAGTCGGCATTCGAGGAGATGAGCATGTTGTCTCAGTCATCAGCTCCTGCCAGGTGTACCGACACTCTTTCCCCCCAAGGCACCTACTTCAGTCTTGGCTCCTACTCCCTCCCTGGACAGCAGAGACCTGCAGCCTCAAGAGCCACCGACCAGTGGCCCCCAGTCTTCCGAGACTTCCCCAGAATATCCTTCCGAGGAGTCCCCACGGAAGAGAACATGTAAGAGAAAGCATGCAGACTCCCAGGATGAGTCTCTTACTTTGGACACTGACCTCGAGGAGTCTGAAGGGTTACCCAAGTCATCCTCTGTCTCCTTCGTAGATATCCTTGAAGTCCTTAAGCAGAGGTGCGGCCAGCCCACTGTTGCCCCTTCTGATGAGGAGTCAGTTTACCTAAAGACTTTTGGGTCTCAACCTTCAGCCTCTTGGGTATCTCCACCCTTCGATGAACTGATGGAGCTAGTTAGTCGGAAAGTGTGGGATACTCCTGATGCCGTGGAGCCAGTCCCCAGAAGACCAAATACGTTTTTTTCTGCACCCTGAGAAAAGGAATTTTTGTCTAAAGGTGTTCCCGTAGATACCATGGTGGTGGCGGCGGCCGCTAAGAAGATGCTAGCGTAAACTTCTTCTGTTCATCCGCCGAATAAGGAGTCTGAAACGATGGAAAGATATGGGAAGCATATCTTCTCTTCAGCGGCATTGACTCTTGGATCGCTGAACTACCTTACACACTTCACGAGGCTTCAGAGAGATCTCCTTAAGGAGTTAAGAGATTCTCTACAAGGTACATGTACTGAGGGGAGTCCCTGACAAGGTGTCTGCCCAGTTGTCCACTCGTCCATGAGGCTTCTCTTGTATGCAGCCGATGGAACGAGTAGAGCAGTGGGTTCAGGAATTTCCCTAAGGCGTCATTCCTGGATGCGTTTGTGTAATTTTGAGGAACCATTTAAGTCTACCTTTACCAACGCCCCCTGTGGTTCCTCATTGTTTGGACCCAAGGTTAAAGGACACTCTCACCCGGTGCGAACAAGAAGGGAAAACACACACTGCTGTGGGAGTACGTTTTACTGTCCCCTCTAGACAGGGGCGGTAAAATGTGGTTCAAGTCCCAGAGTCCCAGGATGCACAGGGTAACTCCTCCTTCAGAGGCAGAGGAGGAGGAGGGAATGGTAGATGTCGCCCTAGAGGCAGGGGTGAACCACGAAACCAGGGAGGCTGCGATTCCTTTTGGGGCCGGCCTTACTAGCACTCCTGATGTGGGGCCCGACTGTGCTTCTCTGGGGCCAGTCGGGGGTCGCATTTCTTTGTATCCAGAAGCCTGGCTAAGTATCACTCAAAACAAATGGGTACAAAGAATTAGCAGAGGTTGTCAGACCCTTTTCTCTTCTTCCTTTTGCTCCCAGGAAGATCCTGGATGTTCCACCCAGTCATAGGGAGCAGGCAACTGTGGAGGTCAACAAATTGCTGACAAAAAGAGTCATCCAAACTGTCCCAGCAGACCAAATAGGATCCGGAACTTACCCCAGATTCTTTTTGGTGCCAAAACGTACAGGGGACTGGATGCCCATCTTGGACCTTAGCAGATTGAACGAATCAGTAAAGGACAAGTTCCGGATGATGACACTGCAGTCTATCCTCCCGTTGTTAGGGAAAGACAGTTGGATGTGCTCAATAGATCTCCAAGACGCCTACTACCACATAAAAATGAACAAGGCGTCGAGGAGTCATCTACGTTTCCGGCTGGGAGCCAGTCATTACCAGTTTTGTGCTCTGCCCTTTGGTCTCACCACAGCGCCCAGGGTGTTCACCAAGTGTATGGCAGTAGTGACAGCTCACCTGAGACGTCGAGGATTCCAGGTGTTTCAGTATCTGGATGACTGGCTCTTGACCACCCCCAGCAGGCATCTACTTCTTCAGACCAGGGACGCTACCATTCAGCTTTGTGCCCAGTTGGGAATTTCTATAAATTGGGAAAAATCTGCCTTATTGCCCATTCAATCTGTGATTTTTATAGGCGCAGAGATAGACACAGTAGACATGTTGGCTCGTCTTCCTGTAGAAAGGGCACAGAATCTGGTTCTTTAAATTCAGTGTCTTTTCCCCCTACGAAAGGTCAAAGCCAAGACTATTCTGCAGCTTCTAGGGACCATAGCTTCCACCATATTATTAGTGCCACCAGCCAGACTGCACGAGGGTTCTCCGGTGGCTGCTGTCGTCCCAATGGTCCTTTCAGCACCTACCATTATCTCATCACATACTGCTTGTAGACTCTTGCAAGAAGGACCTCATTTGGTGGACTCTACCCAATCAGTTAATCACGGGCACTTCATTTGTTCCTCACCAACCCGTTGCTACTGTGATCACAGATGCCTTAAACATAGGGTGGGGGGGCATTGTCTAGGCAGGACTGTCCAAGGCACATGGCAAGATCACAAGGTTCACCTGCATGTGAACGTTCTAGAGTTGAGGGCATTGCTCCTGGCATTGCAAGCACTTCGTGACCTTCTGCCTCTGGGGCTATTGCAATACAATCAGACAACATGTCGATAGTATGGTATATCAACAAACAGGGCAGAACCAGATCTCATACCCACTCTGTCGAGAGGTCATTCGAGTTTGGAAATAGGTGATACCTTCCCAGCGTTTTCTGGTGGCAATGCACATTCCAGGGACAACCAACGTGATAGCCGACAAGCTCAGCCGAGCAATCCTGATGCCTCATGAGTGGTCTCTGAAACCGGAAATAGTGGAGCAGATTTTCTGCAGATGGAGACAGCCTTGCTGTGGTCTCTTTGCCAGCCCAATCAATGCCAAATGCAGCAGCTACTTCTCCCTCATTCCCCCTCCAGGGGAGTCACCGAGAGACGCACTTGTTCCCGATGGGACCCTGGGTCTCCTTTATACTTTTCTTCCCTTTCCTCTCATACCCAAGGTTATTCAGAAAGCGAAATGGCTGGAAAGCAAACTGATCCTCATTGCTCCTTCCTGGCCTTGTCAGGTTTGGTTCCCCTTTCTCGGGCCTCTTCTCCTAGACGATCCTTGGATTCTGGACCCAGTTCCAGATCTCTTGACTCACATGTCAGGCTCGCTTCATCCCTCCGTACACACCCTCAATTTGACAGTTTGGCTGCTACAGTTCCATCCCTAGTCAGGCTTCACAATTTCTCACCCTCTGTGACTCGTATCCTTACGTCCTCTCATAAACCCTCCACTAGGAGACTATATTCCAATAAATGGAGGAAATTCTCTATCTGGGCAGAGAAAGAGAATGTTGACTCTCATACCGCCTCCATTCTAGTGGTTTTGGAATTCTTGTCTGAGCTTTTCCACCAGGGATCTGCGGCTGCCACTATCGGGGTTCAATTGGCAGAGATTTCAAATTTTCATCTAGGCATACAAAATTCTAATCTGATGTCACATAGGCTGTGCAAAACCTTCCCTTAAAGGTACCACCTTGTTAAGACCCCCATTTCAAGAACCTGTTGCTTCATGGCATTTCAATTTTGTGTTATCCAAATTGACATTTCCGCCCTTTGAGCCTTCTCATTCAGCCCCTTTGAAATTCCTGTCTTGGAAGACTTTATTTTTGGTGGCTATCACATCGGCCAGACGGGTGTCAGAGTTACAAGCTTTGTCTGTAAACCCCCCTTACCTGATATTTTCACAAAGACAGAGTTTCTGTTCGTACTAATCCTTCCTTTGTCCCCAAAGTCTGTTCCCATGCCACTTTGAATCAATCCATAGAACTTCCGGTGTTCTTCTCAAATCATTCCAATGCAGCAGAATACAGGTTTCATCAGTTGTATGTCCATAGACGATTACGTTTTTATTTGCAAAGGAATTCAGGAAATCAGATCAATTATTTCCTTCTCTGAATTCAGGTCAGGTTTACCAGTTTCCAAAGTGACACTTTCAAATTGGATTTCTAGCTGTATAGCTTATGTTTACACCTCTGAGGGTAGACCTTTACCTTTCAAAATCAAGGCTCATTCTACGAGATCTCAGTCTACCTCTACAGCCTTTCAAGCCAGGGTCCCACTTGATAATATTTGTGCAGCAACAACTTGGGCTACCCCTCACACATTTATTACTCATTACAAATTGGATTTAACCTCCAGGGGTAGAGCATCTTTTGGTTCCATGGTACTCAGGAGTATTTTTCCTTGAGCCACCCAAGAATAAGGTGCTAGGGACGCTGTCCCATATGTAAGAATGAAGGCGAGATAGGACTACAGAACATAAAGAAGTTATGTACTCACCATAACGTTCCATGTTTGTAGTAAATCTCACCCTTCATTCTTGTGAACGCACCCTCCTACCCCCATCCTGGAAGTACCTGGAGACAGAAAAATATTATCATTATTATCTGGAGACCTTTTAGTATTGGCTTCTTTCTGTATGTTATTTTTCCTAGTTAGCAGCAAACAAGATCTGGGGATTGTACTGGTGCACCATGGGATACTTACCTAGCCATTAGCCAACTAGAAGTCTTCCAGCTTGTAAATAGGCAGAGTCTGAGCCGAGAATCGGCTCCGATCCCATATGTAAGAATGAAGGGCGAGATGCACTACAAACATGGAACGTTATGGTGAGTACATAACTTTTTTTCATTTTGGGAAATGACAGTGATTGTTTAAAAAAATCTTTTGTAATCACTGTCTTAGTCTTGGCCTATATTACAGTTTGACTTTCTGACTCCGTGTATAGTGCTGATGTGTTATTACTTTTTTGTGGGAAGTTGGAGGCGGTGGCAGGCTGCGTTAAAACAGAGGTAGGCTGTAGGAAGCACCGAAAGTGGTGGAGCTATGTTGATATGGGGGAGGTAACTTGAGTATAATCAGTTATAAATAAATGGGTGATCTTACATTGCAGCATGTGCTGAATACTCTTCATCAGTACTCTACCTCTTCAGGATACATGCCAGAGCTAATTGAGAGTGCTCATTTCAGACATACCAGGTAGCTGAATAGGTTCCAGTATTATAGCTTAAACTAAAGTCCTCTGTTTTATTTATTTATTTATGATTTTATTTATCTGTTTTGGGTGTAGTTTGTCTGGATCTTAATGTTGATGTCCTTCAAGAATGCAACTGCAGTCCTGACATATGGGTTGTCCTGCCTCAGGCAGCCCCTCTGTTGGCCGGATTCCAAAGTCTGGGTCCGGCGTCGGCTGTTGTCGCCTCTTCCCCGACGTCAGAGCGGCTGGGGTATAAAATCATCAGCCGACGCCATCTTCTTCAGTCTTTCTTGCCCCGCAGTGCCCGAAGCAGAAGCAGTTCGCAAGTGCCGGTCGGCCAGCTCCTGTGTTTTCAGTTACCGAAGTCATCAAAAAGCTAAGTACCCCATTGGGGAACCTTTTCTTGCCTCAGCCGATGTCAGATAAATCTGCAAAAGTTAATAATTGTTTGTCTTGTGGTAAACAAATACCTCATAAGGACTTCCATTCTTACTGCCTTCCCTGCCTGGGCCCAGACCATGACATCTCGGCCTGTGCTGCCTGTGCTTGCTTCAATAAGCGCACACTTAGGCGCCGGGCAGAATTTGCTGAAGACTTTTTGGGGAAAATTACTCCTATATCATGCCGTCGGAACTTCCGACTGCACACGTTTCCAAAAAACGGAAGGACCGGGACCCACCTTCGCGGCCTGCAACTTCCACCAACACCACGCCTAAGCCTACCGCGAGTGTATCGGTCTCTTCGGAGGTGGTAATTCAACTGCTCCAGGTCAACGACACCATTTTACCGCACACTACGGTCCCGGAGGCTTCCTCGATGCCGGTTACTGTTTTTCCTCCTGAAACCGAAGCCCAAGATTTGCCTGACACCATACCGGTGAACAAAGTTACTCCAGCATGTGGGACAGCTACGCCTCCTGTGCCTATGTCCATCAAGGCCTACACACGTGCTAAGGCTGCCAGCCAGGCTAAGTCTCATCCTCCCACTTCGGATAAACAGATCATGACTTTAGCTGCAGATCTAATTTCTTTAATCAGGGGCTCTCAGGCTCATCCAGACAGAGGTTCTCAGCCGCCTTCAGACAAAAGGCCTAGGGTTGAGCAGACAGACACCCTTTCCTCAGATGAAGCCTCTGGTGAGTCAGGCCTTTCAGATTCCCAGGAAGAACCCTTCCCGGCCTACGAGGATTCTGATACAGATGAATCCATTCCCTCTGCCTCTCCTCCTGAGGATATTTCTTTCGGGGAAATTCTCCACTCCATGAGAGAGCATTTTCAGTGGCAGGGCCAGGATTTCTCCGACTCCAGGAAAAGGCTTCGGACCTTCCTTAAGTTGCCCCAGCACAGGCCTTTAGCTATTCCCCCAGTGTTAGATGTATTGGATGATGTGTACTCAGACTCCAGTACTTCTCCTGATTCTCTCCCTCCTGCTCCTGTCAAGCCAGACAGATATTACAGGGTTCCTGAAGCTCATAAGCATCTCTTTAAGGCCCACTCTGTTGATCTAGAAACTATTTCTCAGGGGCCCAAAGGAGTGGCTACTTCCACGACCAAGAATCCTTTGCCCGCAGACAGGGAATCTAGGTCCCTGGAGAGGTGGGGTAAGAAAGTTTATACCTCTACCACCCTTGCCATGAGGGCTCTTAACTGTCTTTTTCATGTGTTTCAGTATCAAGATTTTCTGATGGATGATTTGCAGAAAAAGTTAGCCTCTCCTGAGCCTTTAGATAGAAAGGCTTTGCAGGATTTGGCTCATAATACTCAGCAGGTTAGCAATCATTTTCTTCAGTGTGGTTATGATGCATTGGAAGCTTCATGTATGGCAGCTATGACAGGGGCCGTCATACGTAGGCATGCTTGGTTGAAAGAACAGTCATTGCCAGATCATGTTAAAGTAAAGCTTCTAGATGCACCTCTGGAAAAAGACAAGCTATTTGGTGCTAATGCACAGGGTGTGTTGAAATCAATTGAGGAAAAGGCTAAATCAGTACAAACAGTCAAAGATTTCCTCCAGGTTCAGCCACCAAGGTTCAGCAGGAATTGGCCTTCGAAGAATTGGTCCTTTCCAGACACTGACAAGTTTCAAAAGGGGAAAAAGCAGGCGTGCTCGAGGTAGAGGGCAATACCGAGGCTCCTACAGGGGCCGCCAATGGCAACCAACTAATCAGAGAAGTGGCGCGGGGACTCCCACTGCTCCACAGGGACAATCACAATGACTTGACTTTGACACCGCCAACCAAGACTCAGAGAAGCTCCTTTAGGCGGAAAGTTATCCTTATTTTCAAAAAAATTGGCACGTTTTTACAAAGGACGGATGGATTTTGAACATAATAGACAAAGGTTTCAGGTTCCACTTCCATACCTTACCAACAAGGCAAGGCATGCCAAACCTGCCACACAATCAAAGGGCAGAGGCACTCATACAAGTTTCAAACCTGCTACAAATCAAATCAATAGAAAAGATTCCTCCTCAGGAACAAGGCCAGGGATTCTACTCAAGACTGTTCCTTGTTCCAAGAAAAGAAAAGCAATGGAGACCTATACTGGACTTGTCCGCTCTAAACACATTTCTCATTGTGCCAAAATTCAAAATGCTGACGTTACAGCAACTTCTTCCCATGCTGGGCAAGGGGTCTTGGCTGGTTACTTTGGACCTCAAGGAGGCATACCTGCATGTCCCAATCAGACACAGTTGCAGAAGATACCTCAGATTTCTTGCAGGGTCAGAGCATTATCAATTCTCAGCATTGCCGTTTGGCTTATCTACTGCACCCAGAGTATTCATGAAATGCCTGGCATCAGTAATTGCACATTGCAGACTCCAGGGGATACAAATTTACCCTTACCTGGACGACTGCCTTATACAAGCGGACAGCAAACGAGCCTTGATAAGAAACTTGGACTATGTCATGCACTTACTACAGGCTTTGGGATACACAGTCAACATTCAAAAATCAAGACTACTGCCATCCCAACAAATAATTTTTCTAGGAGCCAAACTGGACACATACTCACAAATGGCTTTCCTCACTGAAGAAAAACAAGAACAATTACCAGATTACTTCAAAAGCCTAGCAAAGCTCACCCAGATGACTGCAAGGAAAATCCTGCAGGCCCTGGGTTTCATGGCATCTTGCATTCTTCTGATTCCACTGGCAAGACTACACATGAGAAAACTACAATGGTACCTAAAAAGTTTATGGTCTCAACACAGCCACAACTTAGAAGAAATTATACCACTCATTACATGTCTTCAAAAGGAATTTTTGTGGTGGGCACAAGCAAGTCAATTAAACAAAGGCATGTCTTTCAACAAACCTCAAGCAAGTCGAACCATTACAACAGACGCCTCAGATCATGGATGGGGGGGGGGGCGCACATGGAAGGTAGATGCATGCAAGGGCAATGGGCTCCCCGGGATATGCATCTGCACATAAATCAAAAAGAGATGTTGGCAGTGATTCATGCAATCGAGGCCTTCGAAAAATTTCTTCAGCAAGGTCATCTGCTAATAAAGACAGACAACACCACTGTCATGTGGTACATAAACAGGGGGGCACTCATTCTTACCCCCTCTGCAGACTAACAATGACTCTTTGGGAAAAGGCCCTGAAACTGAACCTACAGTTGCAATCCCAGTTTGTTCCAGGCAAGGACAATGTTCTGGCGGACAGTCTAAGCAGAAACATTTTGGACCCGCACGAATGGATGCTGCATCCAGACATTTCTTCGCAAATAACTCATGCGTGGGGAAGGCCGGACATAGATCTCTTTGCCTCTCACCTCAATCATCATCTGAAGAAGTTCTGTTCGAGGACACACCATCCTCAAGCCTGGAGAATGGATGCTGTCTCCTTCAGCTGGAATTCTCTGACAATCTACGCATTCCCACCTCTACCATTAATGACCAAGGTGTTACTGAAGATCAAAGCAGAGCAACCGAAAGGTATTTTGATAGCTCCAGACTGGCCAAGGCAGCACTGGTATCCATTACTAAGTAGCATATCTCGCACCAAGCCGTGGCTCCTGCCTCAATGGCCTCTGCTTCTAACTCAGCACAATTACAGGATTGTTCATCCCAACCTGCAAACATTGCAGCTGACAGCTTGGAGGGTTCCATGACTTCTACCCATATCTCTCTCTCCAAAAAAGTTCAAGAGATCCTACTGGAAGCACGCAGACCTTCCACCAGAAAAACTTATTCAGCTAAATGGAAGAGATTCATCACCTGGAATGCCAACAAGGGTCAGGATGTATCAGTAATAAACATGCCACAGATACTAGAATACTTGGCAGAAATGCTTCATAGTGGCCTTTCATATTCTTCCATAAAAATACACGCTTCAGCAATCTCAGCAAAATACAACTGTGATCCACCTGTGTTTTCACATCCTTTGCCAAGACAGTTTCTAAGAGGGATAAAGAATATCAGACCTCCCAGGAAACCACCAGTGCCTGCATGGGACCTCAACTTCATCTTGGAAAAATTGGAAAAATTAACTCTTCCTCCTTTTGAGCCAGCAGCATCTTCAGAGATGCAATTTCTCTCCTGGAAAACAGTTTTCCTGTTGGCAGTTACCTCAGCAAGAAGAGTCTCGGAGATACAGGCCCTCATGACAGTACCTCCATTCCTCATTTTTCATCAGGACAGAGTTTCTTTAAGAACCAATCCTTCATTCATGCCAAAAGTGATATCCAGGGTGTCTCTAAATCAAGCAATCCACCTGCCTACTGTCTTTCCCAATCCTCAAAATAAAGGAGAAAAGCTGCTGCACACTTTGGACATACACAGACAATTACGCTACTACTTGGACAGAACAAAGGCCAACAGAATGTCTGACCAACTATTTGTAGCTTACGCTGCTGGAGTGCAAGGAAAGGCAATTTCCAAGCAAACAATTTCAAAATGGATTGGACATTGCATCAGATTCTGTTATTCTTTCCATGAAAAAGGTGTGCCAGCCAATATCAGGCCACACTCCACCAGAGCTATAGCCACCTCCACAGCCTTTCTAAGAGGGGTGGCTACAAAGGACATTCTAGAAGCTGCTACATGGAGCTCCGTGCATACATTTTCCAAACACTACAACCTGCCTCTATACTCCAGATCCCAAGCAGGCTTTGCTTCGGCAGTCCTGCAGGGTATTTTAGCTACACCATCTTTTTCTTAGATCCTACCACCCCCAGCTTGGCTATGGTATTCAACCCATATGTCAGGACTGCAGTTGCATTCTTGAAGGACATAGTACAGTTTTGTACCTACCATACATGTAGATGTCCGATAGATATGCAACTGCAGTCAGGTTTACCCTCCCTCCTACCCCTCAGTAATTTACCTTTTTGGGTCCACTACCCCTTTTCCAACTTAGCTGGGGATAGCTTTTATGGTGTATCTGTTTATTACTATTATGCATGACTGGAATTTTATGCATTTTCTAAATTTAGCCTCCCTTGGAGGGCACCTGGCATCTGGGGCAAGAAACACTGAAGAAGATGGCGTTGGCTGATGATTTTATACCCCAGCCGCTCTGACGTCGGGGAAGAGGTGACAACAGCTGACGCCGGACCCAGACTTTGGAATCCGGCTGACCGAGGGGCTGCCTGAGGCAGGACAACCCATATGTCAGGACTGCAGTTGCATATCTATCGGACATCTACATTTATGGTAGGTACAAAACTGTACTTTTTTACTACTTGAGTTGCTTACCTGTATTTGCAGTGTACTAAAATTAAGTATATATGCCGAAAATAGCTTTCTTAATTCCATCTTAAAAGTATTTTTCTCTTGCCATATGCATTTCTAATGATACTAGTGTGTTAATCATAGTGTCCATCAAATTTGTACGAGTTTCCAATCAATATTGCTATTAATGTCATTGTTTTAGATTCTCATACTGATGAAAAAATGCAGCATCTTTTGGCAAAAAAAAAAATCTAATTTATATTTTCATTTACAGGTTGTCAGTGGTTTAAGGCCTTCATTTTTAATATTTTTCAGTTACTTCTTCATTTTCTTCTGGCTTAAACTTTTGTTATAAGTCTGGTTTTAATGGAAATATGGATGTTCTTCGTGTTTCACTGTTACAGTCATCACATTTGGGTTATCTGCCTGCAGGTAGCCCTCAGTCGACCCGAATACCAGAGTCTTAGTATTTATGTGTTGGATGCTGTCACTTCTTCCATGACATGCTCTCCAGGTACGGCCAGCAAGTACGACCGGTGCAAGGCATAAACAGATCCATTCATATACAAAAGAAAAAAGCCAGCACCAGGGACTCCAAATGAATTTATGTCATCTTAATTCCAGACCGGTTTTGGCACCATGCCTTCTTCAGTCTTCTAAAGCTAAGTACCCAGTTGGGGATCCTTTTTTCTTGCTCCAACTGATGTCAGAAAAAGTTAACAATTGTCTTGCCTGTGGAAAGCAAATACCTCACAGAGATTTTCATTCTTACTGCGTCACCTGTTTAGGCCCAGACCACGACGTCCCTCGCTGTCGGTTTTGTGCCTTAACGCCCGAACCATTTGTCGTCGGGCTATTTTTGTTGCTAAATTCTTTCGCTCTCTATCTCCATATTCCGAAATGGCTTCGGTAAGCCATCCGACTACCAATCTTCTGAAAAAACTTAAGGATAAAGACAGGGACAGACCTCATAGGTCCAAAACTGCCAACGACGCTTCCATTATGCTAGTCACCAGTCCGCCGGTACTCAGTGAGGTGCCTTTGCAGCCCCTGATGCCTGCTTCAATGGATTCGCAGGCCTCTGCTGAGACCCATTCGGAGTCCGGTATGCTGCGAGATGCTTCTTTGAGTATGGAACCAGCGGACGTCTCTACCTTGGATGGGTCTGGAGCTGCTGAGCAAGCACCGGCTTCTGAGGGTGTTTTCTGACCTACCAATGTTCGAATCATACAGATGACTTCTTTTTCAGCCAAAACTACTGAGTTTCTTAAGCCCAGAGTGCGCACTATGCCTAGAAAACCAACCAAAGTGCATGCCCATGCCCCCATGCCACAAAAACAAATGCTTAGAATGGCTGAAGACCTTATAACGCTAATTAGGGGAAGCAATCCTTCCCCTGCTAAGAGACAAAGAATTCAGTTGCCTTCAGTTTCTACAGACCATGACTCTGACCTTTCTGATTATCAGGACATGTCCTTATCAGCCTATGATGATTCATATGCAGAGGAATCCATTCCCTCTGCCTCCCCTCTAGAGGATTTCTCTTTTGGTGAAACCTTGCATACTTTAAGAGGAGTATTTCCATTGGGAATGCCAAGACTATCCTCAGTCCAAAAAGAGACTTGGAGAATTTTTAGAGCTACCTCAGCACAGGCCTTCAGTTATTCCCCCTGCCCTGGATGTTGTGGATGTTTTCATGGAATCCAGTCTTACTCCAGACACCTTACCTCCGGCCCCTAGGAAACCTGACAGGTACAACCGAGTACCTGATTCCCACAAGTTTCTTTTCAAGAATCCTACTGCTGATCCAGAGATAATTTCCCAGGGACCTAAAAGGTATTAAGGCCACTACAGCCAAAAATCCTACCCCTTCAGACAGGGATTCCAGAGCTTTAGACAGATTGGGTAAGACGGTATATACCTCTGCAACTCTTGCTATCAAGGCATTGAATTGACAGTTTCACATGCTGAAGTACTAGCAACATGTTATGGAACTTATTAAACAAAAAAATGGTAATATTTCTAGATTGTGCAGAAAGTAAAGATTTGCAAGTGCTTATGCATTCTACAAACAAGTTAGTAAGCCTATTTTGCAGTGCGGTTTTGATGCCCTAGAAGCATCTTGCAGGGCTGCAGTAACTGGCTCTGTACTGAGAAGTCATGCTTGGCTGAAGAAGCAGACCTTGCCAGATCATGTCAAATCCAAATTACTATATGCTCCTTTAAATAAGAATGTTTTGTTTGGCACCAAAGCAGAAGTTGTTCTTAAAAAGATGGAAGAAAAAGCTAAATCTATGCAAAGTGTTAAAGAATTCTTACAAGTGCAAAGTGCAACCACCTAGATTCGGTAGGCATTGCCCTTCAAAACACGGGACCTTTCCAGCCCCCTCCAGGCCTTCCCAAACAAGACCCAGGGGAAACAGACCACCCAGACTACAGTCTCCGGGCATGCAGAGATGTAAGCAATGGAGTGCTCCCACCTCTAAAACAGGGAGTGGTAAGCCACCATGACTTCGCAACCCTGCCCAATTGCTTGTGCCCCTAGGAGGAAAACTTGCCCTTCATGCAAAAAACTGGATGTCCATCACTCAGGACCGATGAGTCCTCAACATTGTATCCCAGGGGCACAAATTTTATTTCCATTCACTGCCAACCCCAAGCGGGTTTCCAGACCTTCCTCCAAACCAGTGGGCAGAGGCTCATAATCAAGTTCTTTCCCTGTTCAACATCAGAGCTGTTCAGCCAGTTCCATTAGAAGAAAGGGGTCAGGGTTTCTACTCCAGACT
Source organism: Protopterus annectens (assembly GCF_019279795.1). Lineage (NCBI taxonomy): Eukaryota > Metazoa > Chordata > Ceratodontiformes > Protopteridae > Protopterus > Protopterus annectens. Next base: position 806,522,745 of record NC_056743.1, read on the forward strand.
ATTCCTGGTACCCAGGAAAGAGGGCTTTTGGTGCCCAATCCTGGATCTTTCAATTCTCAACATCTTCCTGGTGGTCCCAAAATTCAAGATGCTTACCCTGCAACAGCTTCTCCCTATGCTAGCCAAAGATGCCTGGTTAGTCACCCTAGACTTAAAAGAAGCTTATCTGCACATCCCCTTCAGGGAATCATGCAGGAAATATCTACGTTTCAGGGCAGGATCTATGCATTATCAGTTCTCTGCACTTCCCTTTGGCTTATCTGCTGCACCCAGGGTATTCACAAAATGCCTGGCTCCAGCCATTGCATACTGCAGGCAGAGAAATATCCAAATTTCCCATACTTGGGCGACTGCCTGATTCAGGCGGACAGCCAGGAATTGCTGCTTCAGCGCCTGGCATTCGTAAAAAGCCTTCTCACTTCATTTGGGTACACCATCAATGAAAAGAAATCACAATTGGTGCCCAGTCAAAAGATTGTATTCTTGGGAGCAAGCCTGGACACAACTTCCCCAATGGCATTTCTCACTTCAGAAAAACAGGTCTGTCTGACAGACTACTTCAAGCAGATGACCACCAGAACCCAGCTTAACTGCAAGCCCTAGGGTTCATGGCCTCATGTATTCTGCTAATCCCATATGCAAGACTGAATATGAGGAAACTTCAGTGGTACTTAAAAAGTCTTTGGTACCAACATTCTCAGGACCTGGAAACAGTCATACATTGTCTGAGGGCAAAGTTCCTTTTGTGGGCAGAAGCATGCAAACACAACAAGGGACTGCCACGCCACCCAAACCCTGACCACAGACTCGTCAGACTATGCATGGGGGGCCCACATGGCTGGCAAATGCATTCAGGGCCACTAGAGCCCAAGCCAAATTCTCCTGCACATCAACCAAAAGGAGATGCTAGCTGTACATAATGCTCTGACACCTTTCAGATACCTAATCCTTCCAGGACAACTGCTGATAAAAACAGACACCACCACAGTTATGTGGTACATAAACAAGCAGGAGGGAACCCATTCTTACCCACTCTGCAGGTTAGCCATGACTCTGTGGAGCACAGTTTTGGACATCCAAGTCCATGCACAAGTGCAGTTCCTGCCAGGCAAACAAAATTCACTGGCAGACGACTTGAGCAGAAATCTCCTAGACCCACACGAGTGGAAATTGGAGACCAGCACCTTCACCTTCTGATCCAGAGGTGGAGGACCCCAGAGGTGGATCTCTTTGCCTCCCCCCACAACCACCAGTTAAGCAAATTCTGCATCAGGAACCCTCATAGCAGGGCCTGGAAGGTGGATGCCCTATCCTTTTCAATGGGAAAACCTCTCAATCTATGCCTTTCCCCCTCTGCCCCTTCTCTCGAGTACTACTCAAGATAAGACAGGCCAAGGACAGTTCTGATTGCCCCGGACTGGCCATGCCAGCACTGGTACCCACTCCTGCGCAGCCTGACAATGGTGCCATCCTGGCACCTACACCAGACCCCTACCCTGCTGTCACAGCAGGAGAGACAGATTTTGCATCCACAATTGCAAACCCTAAGTCTTGCAACCTGGCTTATTCCTTGAGTACTCCACCAGCAACCCTAAGTAAACAGGTGCTGGACATTATTCTTCAAGCCAGAAGGCCTAGTAGTAGGAAGTCCTATGCAGAAAAGTGGAAAAGGTATTGTTCTTGGATTCAGTCTAAAGGAAAGGACACAGCAGTGCCCTCCTTACCTCTAATCCTGGATTACTTAGCAGAGCTATTCCACAGAGGCCTATCCTTCTCCTCCATTAAGATTCATGCCTCTGCCATTTCGGCTCATTACAATACTGAGCCACCTCTATTTTCTCACCCTCTCATCAAACAGTTCCTGAGAGGGGCCAACAACTTAAGGCCCCCAAGGAGAGCACCCACCCCTGCTTGGGACCTTAACTTTGTACTGGAAAAGCTCACGCTTCCCCCTTTTGAACCTGTTGCATCAGCAGAGTTAAAGTTCCTCTCTTGGAAAACAGCCTTGCTTCTAGCCGTCACTTCAGCTAAAAGAGTATCTGAGCTACAGGCACTGATGGCTGTGGAACCCTTTATTATCTTCCATGCTGATGGGGTTTCCCTCCGGACTAATCCATCCTTTATGCCTAAGGTGGTGTCCAGTGTGGCCCTAAACCAATCCATCCATTTGCCAACCTTCCTCCATAATCCTCCCAATAAAGGGGAAAGGATCCTGCACTCTTTGGGCGTGCACAGACAGCTCAGGTTCTACCTTGATAAGACTAAGCCTTTCAAAAAATCTGACCAGCTTCTAGTCAGCTTTGCAACAGGGGGCAGAGGGCAAGGTCATTTCTAAACAAACCATTTCCAAATGGATAGCACACTGCGTTGATTTCTGCTACAAGCACCATGGAAAACCAACCCCTCAGGGGGTCAGAACACATTCCACTAGGGCTACTTCTACCTCTGCAGCATTTCTCAGGGGAGTCCCTACCTGGGACATTCTGGAAGCTGCAACCTGGAGTTCTGTACCAAGCATTGCCACTTGCCTATCTTTTCCAAATCCAGGGCAGGATTTGCTACAGCAGTCTTGCAGGGCCTACTAGCCAGCCCTAACTCTTCTTGACTGCCTCTACCCTTCCTCAACTTAGGGAATCAACCCAAGTGTGTTGACTGCAACAGTGAAACACGAAGAACATAGTACAGTTGTGTACACTTACCATAAATGTAGATGTTCGAGATTATTCACTGTTGCAGTCCTGGTTTCCCCTCCCTCCAGCACCCTGGTTTTCTCTGTCTTTCTCTCTCTCTCCTCTCTATGGCTCTTCCTAATGGTATTGATATTTAGTTTTTACTGGTGGTGGTTTCCACACCATATACTACCCCCTTGTTTGGGGGCTTCTGACATTTGGGACAAGAAAAACTGATGTAGTAGTGTCTGCTGCCTGTTTTTATACCCCTGGCAACCTGATGTCATGGAAGAAGCAACAGCATCCGACACAGAAATACTAAGACTCTGGTATGCGGGCCGACTGAGGGTTACAGCCAAAGTGTGATGACTGCAACAGTGAATACACTCTAACATCTACATTTTATGATAAGTGTACACAACTGTACTTTCCCTTTGGTTCTCTTTGGAAAGTCATGAGTAATAGCTATCTTTTGGTAATGTCATGTAATTATTTGCTTTTTCGCATTCATAATTCCATAAACTCCATGCCTTTCATCACTGTTAATATTCTGCATACCGTTTCTGATATTATTTTATTTTGTGCACACTGTGATTACTATTTATAATTTAGTCTTTGTAATTATATACACACACACACATATATATATATATATATATATATATATATATATATATGCCTACATTGAAACATCTAATACCCATAACATCGAATTTCATAACGTTTACAAATCACAAGAAAATAACATCCCCTCCACATGTAACGACACCAAACTACCAAACACACTTTTTACTACGTTTCTGCAGGGAGGTAACCCCCCCCGTAAATTTAAATATACCAACTCCAAGATCGCACTACAGTGGAAAAAAGTTATTTCCTAACCCCACTTCATCAAGCCCCCCTGCAGGAAACCTAGTAAAAAGTGTGTTTGGTGCCGTTCTATGTCGTTATATGTGGAGGGGATGTTATTTTCATGTGATTTGCATTGTTAGATGTTGTGAAATTCAGTGTTGTTGGTTTTAGATGTTCTGGTCTCAGTGTTATGAAATTAGATATTATGGGTTTTAGATGTTTTGAAGGGGACCCATATATATATTAAAGTGTGTGTGTGTGTGTGTATATATGTATATATGTATGTGTGTGTGTGTATATGTATATATGTATGTGTGTGTATATGTATATATATATTATATATATATATATATATCTGTATGTATGTATATGTGTGTGTGTGTATGTCTAGGACTATTCACTGAAACGCATTTGACCGTGCACAATTCACTGAAACACATTTCACTGAAAGTTATATATGACCTTTTCCCCACTGTAGTGCGACCCTGGAGTTAGTATATATAGTAAGAGGGTGTGTGGGGGCACAGTTTAAATATTTTGAACTATATACATGGATACTTGCAATTCCAATAAGTTACTCTTTTCTGAACATAATATATATCCAAACTCTGGGGGGGGGGGCTATGCCACCCACACCCCCCAGTGTGGGAGGGCAGTGCCCCCCACAACCCCCTTACTATATATACTAATTCCAGGGTCGCAGTACAGTGGGGGAAAGGCCATATATAACTTCACACACACACTGATTTTCTTTATTGGTCTAGTGTGTGATTAGTCAGATATTTCATATATGTTTTATTTATTTATTTTGTACATAACCAGCCAGCCCCTCCCTCCCTTTCCCATATTATCATTTGTGTTTTTCCTGACTTATATGACTGGCATACTCCACTTGAAAGGAGCCACTGACTTTTTTAGTTTTGTTTTAAATATCTCTGTTATCTTCCTGATATTAAAAGAATATTGAACTGTGTTTATTTATTTATTTATTTTTTCAAACTTTATTTTACTGGGGTTTTTTTTGTTTTTTTTTTTAATGAGAGTTTGTGCATTCAGAAGACCTTTCAGAGCTCTTCTATATTGATTTCAACTGGATGCTATCTTGGAATAGGGAGAAGTTGTAGAAAGACGCACACTTCCTGTGCGTGTGTGTATTTTGTTGAAAGGTAAGGTTTGTGGAGGATTTAACTTTGAGCCCAGGTCTGGTGCAGATGTCTGAGAAGTCTGAAGAGAATGAAAGTACAGTGGATGATGGTGCTTTTATTATCAACAACCATTGGGCAGAAAGTAGTGATCTCTCCTCCCCAAGCAAAAGGTTTTGTAGACTAGCTGCATAATATGCATTGCAGTTTTTTTTCTCTTACCCTTTTTTGTCAACTGCTGTTTGAGTCACTCCATCTAATTCAGTAATCTTAGGACTTTGCTGCAGGCTGTAGCAAACTTGCATATTAAAACTTTCCCAGGCTCCAGCTCCCCTTACCCATAACACACTGGTCCTTTTTCTCTCTCCAGATTTATGTTGCTGCTCAATATGCTCGCATTAAAAATATTCTGGCCACTAATATCTATTTTCAGTCAAGCTTGGATTGTTCTGTTTTTTTTTTTTTTTTTTTTTTTTTACTGTTCAAGTAGATTGAATTTTTCCTTTTTCTTTCTAAGTTTTTCTTTCAGAAGTACTTTACCCCACAGACCGCAGTTTTTGTCTTTGTACCAGTTTGTTTTATTTCCCCAGCTTGTTTAGGTTAGTGATTTCTGAGTGTGTTACAGATTTTCAGTATGCTTAAGATTACATTATTTAAGTAATGCAGTCATAAAATTCCACTAAATGATAGATATGTTGTATGCATGGTATATTTAGGATCACAGCATTTAAAGACCGACCGTGACATTTGCAGTACTTCTGATAGACAAGTAGTTCTTAAGGTCTTGTTTCCTATGGGAAAGAGCTGTATTGGATGAGCAGTCTTCTTTCAGTCTTCCAAGAGCCACATTCTGAGTTTCAGAAACCCAAATGTAGGAACAATATTCTTAAATGGAATGGTGACTAGGAAATATATTGTTTCTCTGGTGATTTTTTTTTTCTACTTTTTTTTTGTCAAGAAATTAAGGCAAGGAGGATAGTGAGTCTTTTTCCATTTCCAAGCCCTAACTACTTGATAAGGGGGAAGACTTGGATAGTCTTGGCAGGAAAGTCTGTTTCCTGTGTCAGAGGTACAGTTGGGTAGGTTTACCACCTGTAGGCCTCCCTCCATTGGTTGTTTTTGCTATCCCAGATTTCTTAAATCTAAAGCCACTCTGTTACTGTGGGAAAAGTGGAGGCTTTGTTGAAGGTATTCTGAGCCTCCCCCTCTGTTTCCAGACTGTTGCCTTTCCCACACCATAAACTTGCCAACAAAATTATCATGATGCTGAAGCAGTTGTCATCAGATAATGAAATTAAATCAAAATTCTGTCTCTGGCAGAAACTTTCTTCTACTTATAATCTTGCTGTGAGTGAGATAGCAAGGGTAGCAAGCACTGGTCGTCTTCTTAGCCAGTCTTGGTTGCTTCTGGAGAATTTTGCAAAAATTTCAAATTTGCCTAATTAATGCCTTCTTTAGTACCACTAATGTCTTTGGGTTGAAAGTGAGATAACTGCTGGAGAGTGAAATGGATGGCAAGACAATCATGGCTATGGGCATCCATTTTGGACACCCCAACATAATTTGCAGGACACAAAGGTAGTCTGTAGTTGTGATTTTTTTTTTTTTTTTTTTTTTTTATGCAACCGTCCGCAATCTAAGGGGAACCAGCATAAGACATGCAGCTGTCTAAAAATTAATTAACAGTTGCTCAGAGGCAGACATAAATGTCAAATTTAGAGTGGGCTGTACCAGCCACAGAGTCCCAAATACTTAACTGCCTGTTTTGCCCTGGATGCCATTTTTTTTTTGGGGGGGCGAGCCATCTTCCGGAATAGATGCCCTCACATGAGAAAGATGAATTTAGATCAGCCTTGGTCCCTTTAGTTACCTGACCTTCCACTCCATCAGAAGAGTGCATTAAGAAAATAGGCTCTCAGCCTTGTCAAAAAAAAAAAAAAAAAAAAACAGGCACCCAGGATGGCCCACTAACCATAAAGGGTCCAGAAAAGGCAAAGGCCCTCAGACAGATTATAAATGTCCACAGATTTAATGAGGTCTTTCCCAGGCAGAATTTCCAGTTGGTCCTAGTATAGGCGATTCTTTTTGTTTGTCAAGAGTGGTCTGATTGTGCTGTTTAGACCTCTAATACACTTACTTGCAGTTAAAGATTGAAAAGAACGTGAGGATATTTTTCACTTTCTGGGTCATTGCCAGTCATCACTATTTTCAGGTTTTCCGGACTGTTCACTGCCATCAGTGTCCACAAATGCATGACCATGGTCACAGCACACCATAGGCTGCAGGGTGCAAAGGTGCTCCCTTATCTGGAAGCCTATGCCTCCTGTGAGCAGTCTAGTTACAGCGTGAGAGTGTTCATTACTCGTGTTCCAAACCTAAGGCATTTTGAGGATTATTGAAGTCCCAGATGGAGCTATTGCAGACCTTTATTGGTTGTGTCCTGGACGCTGTCATGCTAAGTTTACCTCCAGAGAGGATTCCCTAATCCAGTTAGTTTTAATGCAACTTCTACAAACGACATTTGCCCAGTAAGCTAATGTGTCAGAACCTTGGATTTAGTATCAGTCATGATATTCCTAGCACCCCCCCCCCCCGACATCAGATTCCACACAATAGTTCTGTTGTAAGTAGACCCTTGGAATCCTGAGATTTTAAGTGTCCGATCTGTTGCTACAGTGTTTGAAGATTTTGAAAGTATGTAAAACTAGTCTTCATCCAGCCTTTCTGTGCAATCCCTTCCATCCTGCCATCCCCATGGTAGGTGGTCACTGTGGTTGTTGTATCTTGTATCTTTCAGCTTTTCCCGGTTAGAGGTCGCCACAGTGGAACTCCGGTCCGCTAATGATTGGCAGTAGATTTTTACGTACAGAGTTGCCAGCCCTGATGCACAACCTTCAACGAAGGTATGCCCATTCACGCATGTCTCCACACAGAAGACGCTTTAGCTGAGAATCGAACACGACAACGTCTTACTGTGAGGCAACAACGCTACCGCGCACCACCACCACTGCAGTTCATAGTGGTCACTGTGGTAATGGAGTGTTATCAGGGAATGGAAATCCATGTGGTAATGGAGTGTTATCAGGGAATGGCAATCCATGGTGCCTGGTCACAATCGGCAGTCAATTTGCATATTATTTAGGAGCTGAGAAAAATATTGTCCTAGTGCCCTTTCAAGAGTGCTTACTCTGCAACCAACGTACTTATGGACAACATGGGTAGCACAGTATATAAACAAGTTGAGTGACATACCTCCATTCCCTCGATCAGGAGCCATGAGGATGTGAGAATGGACAATGCTGACACTCCTCTGACAATATTCCATATTCTGAGAGAAGCCAATTTTCTAAAGGTCAGACTCTGCCATTGCTTGCTGATGCCTCACAAGTAGTTCTTAAGCTTGTCAGTGTCAGTCTTCCATTGCCGGGAGAAGCCTTGATAATCAAGGATGCAAAAAGGTAACTACATCAAATGCAGCAACTTCGGTTTCTGATACCCTCACTGGGGAGTGGTCCAGGGATCCAGCCATCTGTAGTTGAGTTGCATCTGACTCTTGTAGTAACTCCCATGAGTTGCTACCATCCACAGTTTACTAGGCAAGTGGGGATTTGCCACACATTGAATGCAGAGTTATGGGATATTAGGCCACCAGTCCATCCAGTGCATGTCTTTGGGATGTTGGAGGAAACACGATTATCTGGGGAAGACCCACATGGACACAGGAAGGACATGCAGACACCAGTTCACCTCTCAGCCAAGATGCCTTCTGTGTCGAACCATTTGCTGTGGTGTGACTGTGGCACTCACTGTACCATATATTCTAGGGATGCTATAGTCCATGTGTGGCCCCAGGAATTTCTCTGCACCCCCCCCCCATTCCCAAGTTCATTCATAAAGTGAGGATCTGCAAGTCCAGAGTAATTTTTATTTTTATTCAGTTTTGGCCTTACACGCTATAGTTTCTTTTGATGTGGCCTTACCTGCTGAAGAAATTTCTGCACATGAGCCCCTTCAGAACTCTGCTGTCACTCATCCATCTTGCAAACCATATCCAGACCTTCACTGCCTTTGTCTAACCATTTGTTTTTTCCATTTCTGTTAATGGCCAGGGTATACTGCTTACCTACCCAGGGTTTTAAAGATGTCATCTCTGATTAGAAACCCATTAACTGGAAAAAGTATGAAAGCAAAGGAGCTTATGTTAATGATTTAGGCTATTTCCCAATGTTTGGATTACATTTCAATTCAGGTGCCAGCCATTCTGGACCATCTTTTAGACAATTAATTGATACTGGATTCTGTTATTCCTGTCTTTAAAATGGCTAAAAGGTGGTTGATGGCCTTTAATTCCCATAAAGGGGTTCCACAGTGCTTCCTTGGTTTCTCACATGGCTGCCTTTCTCATCAGACCCTTTTTAAGAACCCATTACTCCAGAAATGTAAATTTATAGTGGGGAAGTTGACATTATCCTCCCTTTAAAAATCTAAAGAATTCAAGTACTTTACTTTTTCAGATGATGACTTCATCCAGAAGAACCACAGAGGTCCAGGCCTTGTGTAGTGATCCTTTCTACCTGACCTTTCAAAGACAGAATAATCTTGAAGACAGATCGCTACCATTATGCACAGTCTCTGTTATTTCCTCAAGTATTGCCAGTATAGAGAAGTTGTTTAGATGTGTATGCAGAAACTAAAGTTTTTACCTTGACAAGACCAAGTCAATTTGAGCAGAACTACAACTGTCTGTATCGTATGCTGCCAGTAGAATGGGTTCCGAGGTCTCCAAATCACCCTGTCTAGGTGGCTTTTTAGGGCATTATATTCTGTCAAGTGTTAAAATGTCAGGCATGCATATTGCTGTAACTGCAGCGCTCCGCACACACCTTATGATTTTTTTTTGTTTTGTTTTTATTTTTTTAGCAAATGCAGTGACTACATTTATGTATGCATTTATTTATTTATTTGTTTGATTTAACATTTGTTTATTAAGGAAGTCTGACTGGGCAGAAATTAATTTTCATTGAAGGCCCCGGGGAGAAAAACTGTATAGAATACAAATTGCAAGTATTGGTCAATACCACTCGCAACAAAATTATATAATAGTAAGGGAGGAATAATAAACTTCAAATACATCTATAGAAAATACACAAAATGTAAAAAAAAGTATGAAAAGAAAAATAAATTGGTGGTAGAGAGTGAAGGTTTTCCTCTGCAGAGTCACGTGAGGAAATCATCTCAAGTACTTTTTAAGAAAAAGCCTTAAATGAAATCTGGTTACAGCTTGCGCTTTTCTACACAGCTTTATAAGACACTAAAAGCTGTATGTAATTTGAGACTTTTTGTGCTTTTGTGCCACTGTCTTGTGTAGGATGCCTTCATGGGTTCAGACAATTGTTGGTTTTGATTGGTGTAAAATCGTGACAACACAAAACATTTTATTTAAACACGAGTATTTGTGTGTGTGTAAATGGTATTCTGATGAAGTTCTTGACATTAAACAAAGTGAAAGTACTAATTCAGTCTTTTTTTTTATTGAGCAAGTTACGGCTGTTCCTTTCCTTTGTGGTTGAGTTTGGTTTTAAGTTATGCTTTCATGGGTACTACCTATGGAGACAAGCTGGTTGACACTATCCTAAGGGCTTTAAAGAAGAAAGACATTGTGTGAATTGTGCCAGATATGTTAGTTATGAAATTAGATTTCGATGATCTGAGCTCATTCTCTTCAGCATATTCCTTTCTCGATCTGTTGAGATGAGCCGTAGAAGGTGTAGATGAAAGTTTATACAGTTCTTTTATTGCGTTTCACTTGTTTGTATTGTGCTGTTGACTGGCATACTGTTATGACCTCGAGAGAGAAAGGTGTGCAGTTCAAAGGGGAGGAGTTGGAGCCTGGGAAAGTTCTTGCATGCTATGCTGATTTTAGCCTGCAGCAAAATCCTGAGGGAATGGAAGAGAATAGACTCTAGTTCAATCAATATGATAAATGGAACTTTTATATTCTGATATGGTTTCAGATTCATTTTTAATGAAGAGGTTACACAGTGTGCAAGATGTGGAATGTGCTTTATACATGAATCCATATGTATGTAAGCCTGTACTGGAATAATGAGAAATTCGTTCAACATAATGTAGTTATTTGTCTCATTGCTTTGTCAGTTTGGTTGTACTGCAGCTTTCATATACAGCTGTAGCATACTTCTTTACCTGTTACAGGTAGTATGGGAATACAAAGTGAAGAATCTACTGGGTATAGTAATGAGACACAAAACAATGTGAACTTTTCAGCAGAATCTATGCTAATAGTATGGCCGACTGCGCTTTTTTTTCCTCTCTAAGGAATTGCAAGTGTGTTTTGTAACGTGTACAAGAAGTAATTGTTTGCTGTAGTTCCTTGTACTGTTGGCTTGATAGTTGATGCAACATAGCTTGTAATACTGATTTTATAAGGATTCCTGTGGATGACACAACGTAAAGACAAAAAATCCTGTGAAATAAGCTGCTTCCTTCAGCACCACTTGAATAAAAGAATGAATATTTGTCACTTTCAAAATGTTGTAAATGCAATGCCCCCTCCCCCCAGCACACTTGGATGCAATGTGTGTTTCATGCACAGCTGTCTTTATTGGATGATGAATTTCTTAATATGTGAGCAGGTGGTGGAATTTTTCATTAGAGCTGCTGTAAACTCACACACAGCTACAGGGAAATGTATCAGCAATTTACTTGTCCCAGTAATATGGATGCATTAGGATCTGTCCTGATTCTTTAGTTTGTCCTGATGTATTGGAACTGCACAATGCATATTCCATTTTAACTGTTTTAAGGTGTAAACTTAGATGATGATGATTATCTTGAGTATTGCTGTAATTTATAAAGAGATCATTTACACTCAGATTAATTTATGTAGAGCTTACTTGGTCAAATGTGGCTGATATTGTTAAAATACACCAGTGACTAGCATTGTCCTGCAGATTTTTGTTAGGCAGTCTTTCATGCCAGCCTGTGTTTGACATTTATGTTGTAGTGGTATGAACAGTAGGATAATAGTGAGTGTAGGTGTAACTTCTAAATGGATTTCAGTTGTGTGATATGTTACACTGTTCTCCAACAGCTTTGTAGTGGCAAAACCATTCCTTGTCTTTTGTGTTAGATGTAAAGCATCATTTCTTGCACCACGTTGCACACTGTTTGTACCCACTTGCATGTGTACGTCTGAATATGTGCATTACTTTTTTCATGCATTGTACATGGTTTCTATTGGGGGTGGCTGAATGGCCTCTCTTCAAAAGTGCTGCATCTTTGACATTTATATCAGAAGTAATATACATCTCTGAGTAGGAGGTTTTGTTATTGAGTGCACATTCACTAATTCCACTTATAAGAAGTGATCCACATTACATAAAATTTTGGACATAGTCTTTATATCTGAAGTTGCCAGCTAGGTCCGTTCTTTAGCTGTTAGACACGATGCATCTTTTTGAGAAAATTGTTACAATATTTTGGATGGTTTTAAGGACATGGCTTTATTCTGCTAAATAAAATCAGTGGTCCTGTTCCTTCATGTTTCACTGTTGCAGTCATCGCATTTGGGTTATCTGCTTGCAGTAGCCCTCAGTCGGCCTGATTATCAAAGTCTTGGGTCCTGCGTCGGTTGCTGTCTCATCTTCCATGACGTCAGGTAGTCAGGAGTATAAAGCATGCAGCTGACGCCATTACATCAGTCTTTCTTGCCATGCGGTGCCCGAAGCAGAAGCAGTTGGCAAGTGCCGATCAGCCGACTCCTGAAATTTTCATGTTTCAGAACCGGAAGTCTTCAACTAAAGCTAAGTACCCCATTGGGGAAACGTTTTCTTGCTCTAAACCAATGTCATTAAAAGTCAATAATTGTATTTCTTGTGAAAGCAAATACCTCTTAAAGATTTTCATTCATACTGTATTCCTTGCCTAGACCCTGATCACGACGTACCTCGCTGTCGGTTTTGTACCTTATTTAAACAACAAACTATTCGTCATCGGTATATTTACGCTTCTAAATATTTTGGTACTCTGTTCATTTATCCAGATATGGCTTCAGTAAGCCACCCGACTACCGACATTCCGAAAAAATGCAAAGGTAAAGACAGAGAGAGGCTGCCTAGGTCCAAAGCTGCTGACTATGCTTCTCCTAAGCTAGTCGCCAGTTCGCCAGTACTCAGTGAGGCGCTTTTGCAGCCCCTGATACTCGCTACTTCAGATCCGCAGGCCTCTACTGAGTTCCATTCGGAGTCCGGTATGCCGCGAGATGTGTCAACTGTGGAACTTGCGGATGTCTCTACCTTAGATGGGTCCGGAGCCGCTGTGCAGGCACCGGCTTCTGAGGGTGTATTCAGGCCTACTGACTTGCATATTAAACCGACGCCATCTTCTTCAAGGCCTAAAACTCGATCCATGCCTAGAAAATCGACGCCCAGACCGCATGGTCAGGCCTCTTTGCCTAAAACACAAATAAGAAATACTGAAGACCTTATTACTTTAATCAGGGGAAGCCAACCTTCCCCCTCTAAGAGACCTAGGACTGAATTTGGTTGATTCTTCTGATCAGGATTCTGAAATTTCTGTTTCTTCTGATGACCAGGATTTACCCTTATCTACCTATAAGGATTCTGATGTAGAGGACTCTATTCTGCTTTCCCTCCAGAGGATTTCTCTTTTGGTGAAACCTTACATACTCTTAGGGAGCATTTTCGCTGTGAAAGCCAGGATTACTCTGATTCTAAAAAGAGGCTTAGGGATTTCTTACTCCTGCCCCAACACAGGCCTTTAGCTATCCCCCCTGTACTGGACATTGTTGTTGATGCTTTTACGGAGTCTAGCTTGGCCCCTGACTCCTTACCTCCTGCTCCCAGAAAAACAGATGTTAGAGTTCCTGACTCACAAGTTCCTCTTTAAAAATCCTACTGCGGATCCTGAGACCATTTCACAGGGACCCAAGGGCATAAAGGCTACTACTGCCAAAAATCCTACCCACTCTGATAGAAATTCCAGGGTGATGAATAGATGGGGTAAGAAGGTATACACTTCTGCATCCTTGGCTATTAGGGCCTTAAATTGCCAGTTTCATATGTTAAAGTATCAGCAGCATATTATTGGATTGCTTAAACAGAAAATGATGTTGATTCCTGACTGTGCTGAAAATAAAGATTTACAGGATTTAATGCATTCTGCTGAACAAGTTGGAAAACATACTTTGCAATGTGGTTTTGATTCACTAGTGGCATCTTGCAGGGCTGCTGTTACTGGGTCTGTACTTAGAAGGCATGCTTGGCTTAAGGAGCAGTCTTTGCCAGATCATGTTAAAGCTAATTGTTGGATGCTCCCTTAAACCAGGACCGCCTGTTTGGCAACAAAGCAGAAGTAGTACTTAAAAAGATGGAGGAAAAAGCTAAAATATGCAAGCTGTTAAAGATTTCCTGCAATTGCAGCCTCCAAGATTTAGTAGGCATTGGCCCTCTAAGAATTTGTCCTTTCCTGCCTCTTCCAGGCCTTCAGTCCAAACCCAGAACAGCAGAACACTCGGGCTTCAGTCCCAAGGTACTCACAGGACTAAGCAGTGGGGGGACTCCCACTTCCAAAGCAGGGAGTAGTAAGACCCCCCCCCTTATGGTAAACCGTCTCAATGACGTAGGTACTCACAGGACTAAGCAGTGGGGGGACTCCCACTTCCAAAGCAGGGAGTAGTAAGACCCCCCCCCCCTTATGGTAAACTGTCTCAATGACGTAACTTTAAAACTTCCAAGCCCTTCTCAACTGACTGCTCCTTTAGAGGGAAAGATTGGTCTGCAGGCAAAAAACTGGGACCTCATTACCCAGGACAAATGGGTTTTAAATATAGTTTCCCAAGGATGCAGATTCCACTTCCACACTTTACCAACCCCAAAACGGTTGCCAGATCTACCCCTAAATCAGTGGGTAGAGGCTCAAAAGCAAGTTCTCTCAAGTATAAGAGCTATTCAGACCCTCCCAGAAGAGGAAAGGGGACAAGGTTTCTACTCAAGACTTTTTCTGGTGCCCAGAAAAGACAACAACCGGCGTCCTATCCTAGATCCTCTCTACCCTAAACACTTTTTTGGTGATCCCAAAATTCAAGATGCTAATTCTTCACCAGTTGCTTCTTATGCTAGACAAGGATGCCTGGTTGGCAACACTGGATTTAAAGGAAGCCTACCTGCACATCCTAATCGGGGAATCTTGCAGAAGATGCCTACGCTTCAAAGCAGGCTTCATGCACTATCAGTTCTCTGCACTGCCCTTTGGCTTATCTACTGCGCCCAGGGTATTCACAAAGTGCCTAGCTCCAGTCATTGCATTTTGCAGGCAAAGAAATATTCAGGTATACCCATACCTGGACGACTGTCTGATTCAGGCAGAAAGCCAGGTCATACTATTGAATCTGGCACTTTTTTATACAAAAAGTGCTAACTTCTCTGGGGTACACTGTAAAGGGAAAAAAGTCACATCTGGTACCCTGCCAACAAATTGTATTCATGGGAGCAAGCTTTTACACAAATTCCCAGATGGCTTTCCTCATGCCAGAGAAACAAGTTCATTTGACAGCTTACTTCAAACTAATGGCCACTAATGGCCACAAAGACCCTGCTATCTGCAAGACAAATACTGCAAGCCTTGGGGTTCATGTCCTCCTGCATTCTGCTAATTCCATATGCAAGACTGCATATGAGGAAACTACAATGGTATCTAAAAAGCCTATGGTGTCAACATTCTCAGGATCTAGAAGAAATGATTCCTATCATACCTTGCCTGCAATTAGAGTTCCTTTGGTGGGCAGAGGCCTGCCACCAAAACAAGGGGCTGCCACTCACTGTACCCCGTGCCAACAACAGACTCCTCAGACTATGCGTTGAGGGCTCACTTGGCAGGGAGGTGCATTCAGGGCAAATGGAACCCAAGTCAAATGGTCCTGCATATCAATCAAAATGAAATGTTAGTTGTACAGAATGCTTTGACAGCCTTCAAGCACCACATTCTTCCAGGACAGTTAATGGTAAAGATGGACACCACCACTGTTATGTGGTACATAAACATGCAGGGGGGAACCCACTCGTACCCTCTCTGCAGACTAGCCATGGCTCTGTGGAACACAGCCTTGAGCTACCAAGTGCAACTACGGGCTCAATTCCTGCCAGGAAAGCTAAATACACTGGCAGACGATCTAAGCAGAAATCCCATGGACCCACACGAGTGGAAACTGGAACCATAGACATTCAGCATGTTGATAAACAAAAGGGGGAGCCCAGATATAGACCTATTTGCCTCCCCCCAGAACTACCAATTGGACAAATTCTGCACAAGGACTCCCCACAAACAAGCTTGGAAAGTGGATGCCCTGTCCTTCACCTGGAAAAATCTATCAGTTTATGCCTTTCCTCCTCTGCCTCTTCTCTCCAAGGTATTACTAAAGATCAAACAGGACAAACAAAGGACGATACTGATTGCACCAGACTGGCCACGCCAACACTGGTACCCCCTCTTGCGCAGTGTGTAACTGCTGGCACCATGGCACCTGCCTCAGACCCCTACCCTGCTGTCCCAGCAGAAGGGCCAGATTCTGCACCCTCTGCTTCAAACCCTGAACCTGGCAGCCTGGCTGATTACCTGATCTCTCCGTTACCATCCTTCAGTAAACAAGTGTGGGATGTCTTTCTGGAGGCAAGGAGGCTTAGTACTAGAAAATCTTATGTTGAAAAATGGAAAAGATTCTGTTCCTGGAACCAAACTCAGGGGATGAGCACAGCAGCGCCCAATTTACCTCAGATTATTCAATACTTAACTGAGATGCTTCACAAGGGCCTTTCTTTTTCCTCTGTCAAAATTCATGCTTTAGCCATTTCAGCTCATTACAATACAGAACCACCCCCCTTCTCTCATCCACTGCTCAAGCAGTTCCTCAGAGATGCCAAAAACTTAAGACCACTCCAGAGAGCCCCTACTCCAGCCTAGGACCTTAACTTTGTATTGGAGAAGCTCACTCTACCTCCTTTTGAGCCAGCTGCAAATGCAGAGTTGAAATTGCTTTCTTGGAAGACAGCCTTCCTTTTAGCTATCACTTCAGGAAGAAAGGTGTCTGATACAGGCCCTTGTGGCAGTGGAGCCTTTAATCATCTTTCATGAGGACAGGGTGTCCCTCAGGACCAATCCCTCCTTCTTGCCCAAGGTAGTATCCAGTGTGGCTCTTAATCAGTCCATTCATTTGCCAACCTTTTTTTCCACTCCACAGAACAAAGGGGAATGGATACTGCACTCCTTAGATGTGAGCAGACAACTTAGATTTTACTTGGACAGGATTAAACCTCTCAGGAAATTTGAACAGCTGCTGGTGGCATTTGCTGCAGGGGCAGAGGGGAAGGCCATTTCAAAGCAAACCATTTCTAAATGGATAGGCTGTTGCATTCATTTCTGCTCTAAGCACCATGGAAAACCTATCCCACAGGGGATAAGACCACATTCAACCAGGGCTGCATCTACCTCTACAGCCTTTCTCCAAGGTGTCCCTCCCAGGGACATCCTAGAAGCTGCTACCTGGAGTTCTGTACATACTTTCATCAAGCATTATCATTTGCCAATTTTCTCTAAATCCAGAGCTGGCTTTGCCACTGCAGTCTTGCAGGGTCTTATAGCTGGTCCTAATGCTATCTAAATTCCTCCTCCTAACCATAGCTTTGGGAATCTACCAAAATGTAATGACTGCAACAGTGAAGCATGAAGAACATGGTACAGTTGTGTACACTTACCATAAATGTAGATGTTCTAGTGTATTCACTGATGCAGTCCTGGTTACCCTCCCTCCAGCCCCCTAACTTCATTTGGCTATACCTCTACTTTCCTTTACTATGCTTAAAAGCCTTTTTGGTGTATTTGTTTTTTTTGTTGGAGGTATATCTTTGTATTTATATATTTAATTGCTTCCCATTAGGGGGGCACCTGACATCTGGGGCAAGAAAAACTGATGTAATGGCATCGGCTGCATGTTTTATACCCCTGACGACCTGACGTCATGGAAGAAGGGACAGCAACTGATGCAGGACCCAAGACTTTGTTAATCAGGCCGACTGAGGGCTACCTGCAAGCAGATAACACAAATGTAATGACTGCAACAGTGAATACACTCTAACATCTACATTTATGGTAAGTGTACACAACTGTACTTACTTCGTGTTTCACTGTTAGTCATCATGTTTGGGTTATCCCTACCAGGGCAGCCCTCGGCTGGCCCGAATACCAGAGGTTTAGTATTTCTGCGTCGGTTGCTGTCGCTTCAGGACTGACGTCAGGTCGTCAGTAGTATAAAGTAAGGCAGCTGACACCATTACATCAGTCTTTCTTGCGTGGAGCCCAAAGCAGAAGCAGTTTGAATGAGCGCTGGTCGACCGCTACCCAAGTTTAATTTACCAAATTGAAGATGAAGTCTTCTAAAGCTAAGTACCCCGTTGGGGATCCTTTTTTCTTGCACTAACCGATGTCAGAAAAATTTAATAATTGTCATGCCTGTGGAAAGCAAATGCCACACAGAGACTTTCATTCTTACTGCGTCACTTGTTTTGGCCCAGACCACGATGTCCCCGTTTCTGTGCTTTTGTTCAACACCAGAAGTATGCGCCATCGAGCCCTTATTGTAGCTAGATATTTTCGATTACAGTCCTCTAACTCTGATATGGCTTCAGTAAGCCATCCGACAGCAGATCTTCCAAAAAAAGTAAAGATGAAGACAGAGACAGACCGCACAGGTCCAAACTTACCGATGACGCTCCTGTTAAGCTAGTCGTCAGTTCTCTGGTCCTCAGTGAGGTGCTTTCACAGCCCCTGATGCCCTCTTCTGTGGATTCGCAGGCCGCTACTGAGACCCTTTTGGAATCCGGTATGTCACAAAACTCTTCTTTGACTAAGGATTCTGCGGTTGTCTCTACCTTGGATTGGTCTGGAGCCACTGAGTAGGCACCGGCGTCTGAGGAAGTCCTTCGCACTACCAATTCTCGACATAAACCGACGTCATCTTTTGCAACTACTGTTCTTTAGAAAACAATTGAGTTTCTTAGGCCCAGGGTAATAACCACACCCAAGAAACAGACGACCCAATCTCCGGCACCTGCTTCCTTGCCTCAGTCTCAAATGCTTAAAATGACGGAAGACCTTATGCTAATCACTGGAAGCCAAGCTTCCCCCTCCAAAAGGAAAAGAGATCTGTCCCCTGTAGTTTTATCTGAACAAGAGTCAGATTACTGATGCATCTGAATATGAAGACATGCAACCCCTCTCTACTTATGAGGATTCTGATGCAGAGGATTCCGTTCCTTCAGCCTCTCTCCCAGAGGATTTTTCCTTTGGGGAAACCCTTCATACCTTAAGGGAGCATTTCCAATAGAGTCAGGACTACCCTCAGTCTAAAAAGAGACTCTGGGAATTCTTAGATCTTCCACAACACAGACCCTTGGCCATCCCCCCAGTCCTGGATGTTGTGGAGGATGTTTTCCTGGAATCCTCCTTGACTCCT
Organism: Protopterus annectens; assembly: GCF_019279795.1. Classification (NCBI taxonomy): domain Eukaryota; kingdom Metazoa; phylum Chordata; order Ceratodontiformes; family Protopteridae; genus Protopterus; species Protopterus annectens. The sequence goes on from NC_056743.1 coordinate 806,541,953, forward strand.
GACACCCTCCCTCCTGCACCCAGAAAACCAGACTGGTACTATAGAGTCCCTGACTTATACAAATTATTTTTAAAAATCCTACTGCTGACCCTGAGGTAATTTCTCAAGGGCCTAAAGGAATTAAAGCAACCTCTGCTAAGAATCCCACCCCCTCATATAGGGATTCCCGAGCAGTAGACAGATGGGGTAAAAAGGTATACACCTCCGCTACACTTGCTGTCAGGGCAGTAATTGTCAGTTTCATATGCTAAAATTTCAGCAACATACCCTGGAACTCCTCAAACAAATTGTCTTCCTTTCCTGCTTGTGCAGAATCTAGAGAGTTACAAGAGTTAATGCAAGAGTTAATGCATTCTGCAAGTTGAGTAGCTAAACACACCTTGCACTGTGATTTTTGACACCCTAGAAGCTTCTTGTAGGGCAGCAGTCACCGGATCTGTCATTAGAAGGCATGCATGGCTTAAGGAACAGCCCTTGCCAGACCATGTCAAATCTAAATTGTTGGATGTCCTTTTGCACAAAGACAACTTATTTGGCACTAAGGCAGAAGAGGTCTTAAAAAAGATGGAAGAAAAAGCAAAATCTATGCAGACAGTTAAGGATTTCTTACAGGTCCAGCCACCCAAGTTCAGCAGGCATTGTCCCACCAAGCAGTGGTCCTTTCCTGCTCCCACCAAGCCAGTCCAGCCCAGGCCCTGGGGAACCAGACCCCCCCCCCGACAGCAGCGGCAGGGGATGCAGAGATCTCGGCAGGGGACTACCTCCACTTCAAAACCAGTGAGTTCTAAGCCACCTTCATATGGTAAAAACTCACAATGACTCACCTCCCCCATCCCCTCCCTCTGCCCACCTTCACTTACCCCTAGGAGGAAAACTCACCTTTCACGCAGGCACCTGAGCCACTGTTACCAAAGACCACTGGGTTCTCAACATAGTGTCCCAGGGGTACAGATTTTCTTTCCACACCCTTCCAACCCAAAAGGATTTCCAGATCTACCTCCAAACCAGTGGGCAGAGGCTCAAAAGCAAATCCTTTCCCTGTTTTCTATGAGGGCAGTAGAGCATGTTCCTGCAGAACCGATAGGCCAGGGTTTCTACTCCAGACATTCTGATGCCCAGAAAAGAGGGCACCTGGCACCCTATCCTCTTATCTATCCATTCTAAAACCTTCCTGGTGATCCCAAAATTCAAAATGCTCACCCTCCAGCAGCTGCTACTAATGCTCACCAAGGACGCTTGGCTAGCCACCCTAGATCTAAAAGAGGCTACCTCCCCATTCCTATCAGGGAATCATGCAGGAAATATCTCCTTTTCAGGGCAGGATATCAGCACTTTTGGACAACTGCCTAATTCAGGCAGACAGCCAGGAAAAGCTGCTTAAGCACCTGGCCTTTTGTAAAGTCTCTACTAACCTCCCTAGGGTACATGATCAACAAAAAGAAATCCAAACAGGTGCCCACCCAAAGGATTATATTCCTGGGAGCAAGTCTGGACACAGCATCCCAGATAGCATTCCTTACACCAAAAAAGCAAATTTTCCTGACAGCCTGCTTCTCTCAACTAGCCACCAGACCTCGGTTATCTGCAAGGAAGATCCTGCAAGCTCTGGGGTTCATGGCATCTTGCGAACTACTCATTCCATATGCCAGTCTGCATTTGAGGAAACTTCAGTGCAACCTAAAAAGTCTTTGGTGTCAACACTGTCAAGACCTGGAGACTCTTATACCTATAATTCCTTGCCTCAGAAAGATTCTTTGGTGGGCAACAGCATGCTCCCACAATGAAGGGACTACCTTTCCTCAGCACCCCCCCCTCCACACAGACCCTCACCACAGACTCATCAGACTATGCTTGGGGGCACACCTGGACGGCAGGTGCATACAGGGCCAATGGAGCCCTCAGCAAATCCCTCTGCGCATCAGCCAAAAAGAGATTATAGGTGTCCAGCATGCCTTGATAGCCTTCAGGCCTCTTCTCTCCCCAAGGGCCTTCCTGATCAAAACAGACAACACCACTGCGATGTGGTATATCAACAAGCAGGGAGGGACTCGCTTATGCTGTCTTTGTAGGCTGGCCATGACCCTTTGGCACACAGCCTCTGCCATGCAACTGCACCTGTTAGCACAATTCCTACCGGGTTCTCTCAACTCTCTGGCAGACCAGTTAAGCAAAAATCTTCTGGACCCACACGAGTGGCAGCTCAACTGAAGAGACTTCACCCTAATAACTCAGAAATGGGGCACCCGGAAGGTCAACCTCTTTGCCTCCCATACCAACCATCAGCTCAGCAGATTCTGCACCAGGGAGCATCACTCCATGGCTTGGAAAATGGATGCCCTGTCTTTCCCCTGGGTCAGTCTATTGGTCTATGCATTTCCACCACTACCTCTCATCCCCAGGGTACTGCTCAAAATAAAGGAGGAAAAACCAAGGGCAATTCTTATAGCTCCAGACTGGCCTCGCCAGCACTGGTACCCCTTGCTGCGCAGCCTGTCCCCACTACTACCATGGTATCTTCCTCCTAACCCAGAGGGAAGAGGAATTCATGCATCCCCAATTGAAGATGCACAGTTTGGCAGCTTGGCTTATTCCGTAACCCACGATCAATCTGCCAACCTCAGTAAACAGATTCTAGATGTTATACATGAGGCCAGACGCCCTAGCACTAGAAAGTCTTATGCTGACAAATGGAAAAGTTTCTGTCCCTGGATTCAGGCTACAGGAGCCAATACGGCACAGCCCTCCCTCTCATCCTGGATTACTTAGCTGACCTACTACACAGTGGCCTCTCTTTCTCCTCTATAAAATTCATGCCTCTGCTATCTCTGCTCATTTCCCCACTGAGCAGCCCCTTTTCTCATACCCTTTGATCAAACAATTCCTAAGAGGGGCTAGCAAGTTGAGGGCCTCCCGGAAGAGCACCAACCCCAGCTTGGGACCTTAACTTTGTGTTGGAAAAGCTCACCCTGCCCCCTTTCGAACCAGCTTCTGCAAAGCTAAAATTTCTCTCCTGGAAGACTGCTTTCCTTCTGGCCATCACTTCAGCCAGAAGAGTCTCTGAGCTGCAAGCACTCATGGCTGTGGAACCCTTCATCTTCCATGCTGACAAGGTATCCCTCAGAACTAACCCATCCTTCATGCCCAAGGTGGTGTCCAATGTGGCTCTCAACCAAATCCGTTCATTTGACCACCTTTTTTCCTAACCCCAGAACAAGGGGGAAAAGGATCCTGGCACTCTCTCTAGATGTGCACAGACAGCTCAGATTCTATCTAGATAGGACTAAATCCTTCAGAAAGTGTGATCAATTGCTGGTTAGCTTTGCTACAGGGGCTGAAGGCAAAGCCATCTCCAAGCAAACCATTTCCAAATGGATAGCACACTGCATCCATTTCTGCTACAAACAACATGGAAAGCCTCCCACAAGGGGGTTCAGGACTCACTCCACCAGAGCAGCCTCCACCTCTGCAACTTTCCTCAGAGGAGTCGCCACCAGGGGCATCCTGGAGGCTGCCACCTGGACATCTTTTCACACTTTTATCAAACATTACCACCTGCATCTCTTCTCCAAATCCAGGGCAGGGTTTGCCTCTGCAGTGCTGCAGGGCATCCTAGCCAGCCTGTAGTTTCCTTGACTGCCCCCAGTCATCACCTCAGCTTTGGGAATTAACCCAAATGGGATGACTGCAACAGTGAAACACAAAGAACATAGTACAGTTGTGTACGCTTACCATAAATGTAGATATTAGAGGGTATTCACTATTGCAGTCCTGGTTTCCCTTCCTCCATCCCCCTTTTCTTCCCTTTCCTTACAATGAACATATTGGTATTTACTTTCTACTGGTGGGGTGGTTCTACCAGAACCTGGCTTCTACTTGGGGGCTCATGACAGGTTTAGGGCAAGAAAAACTGATGTAATGGTGTCTGTTGCCTTACTTTATACTACTGACGACCTGACGTTGGTCCTGAAGCGACAGCAACCGACGCAGAAATACTAAGCCTCTGGTATTCGGCCCGGCTGAGGGCTACCCTGGCAGGGATTATCCAAATGTGGTGACTGCAACAGTGAATGCACTCTAGCCTCTACAGTTATGGTAAGTGTACACAACTGTACTTTCAAGCTCCAGCTTTGGTGCAAGAAGAGGCTTCCTTTAATCTAGGGGAAATATGTCAAAAGTGCTCAGAGCTGATTAAAATAAACTAGATACTAAAAGGATTAAATCAGCTTTAAACGCATCCAGATGAGCTGATAAAACTGCAAAAATCAGAGGATGAAATGTAGACATCAAGAAGAGGTGTTTCAAAAAAATGGTAGATTTAGAGGACAGGGCACATAGGGAAAATCCTGAGATTTTCTGCTGTATCAGAGAAACTAGAAGAAACGACCATCTTCATTTTATGAAGACGCAAATAAACAACTGGACTGGAATTTCACAGCAGGATCTTTTAAATGAAAGGACACATTTTGTGTGTACGCTCCAAACCTGGCCACTAGAAAACTGTTAAGATCTGTCTTAGTAAAGATGCAAACCTACCAGTGGAAAGAATTGATCCTGATGAAAATGACAAAAAGGCAATGTGTTAAGTTGTCGATGGAGTGTTTGTGAAAAATGTACACTGTACAGCAGACAGAAGATAAACAAATTTTATTCCAGCAATCTGGGAACATCAAGAAACAGGTGTGAGATTCAAGCTACTGTATCCAGCTGTCGTCAGAATATTTTTCCTGGAGGATCAAAGCCATTTTTTGATGCAGAACAGGCTGAGGAGGAAATACAAAAGTTTTCCAACAAAAGGTGAGACGTAAAGCAGGAGGAGACTCTAATTCTCATTCTTCTGATAATAAAGCACTCGGCGACACTTTGCCAGTGAAACCTTCTCCAGTGTTTCAAAGGAAAATACTTGAGGCAGAGAAAAGCAGATGAGTTGACCAGAAGAATCATGAGTACTTTTAAATTGAATAGAAGTCAGAAGTTGGGAGACGGGTAAACAGGAAGACAGCCAGCAACATGGAAATTACTGAGTAAATGTGAGACTGTAAAGAATCATTTGCATTTGTGAAATGTGGATGTACAAGAAAAAGTGGAAAAAATGGACATTTGTTGACTATCCTCACTTCATGTCCTTTAATGCTTGGAAGGACACTAAAGGTATGGGATGAGGAAGGAAAAAGATAACTAATCATGTTGACCATATTTCTATAAAACGTTTCATGATAAAAATTGCATGTTTTATAATGAAGCATATTTAGTTATTCTTTGTGATAAGTATACTAAAGTAAGCAGAAGTCCTTTTGTTTTTGTTTTAGGAAATGTAGGCTTTGCAGTGCAAAGAGGCTAGACAAAAGCATGTTTAAGTTAATGGGCTCTAATCTTGGGTTGTTGAGATGAGGGATGGAGTGCAAAAATTTACAGATATGTCTAAAGCCGATATGTTTTCTCTTACTTTTGCATAGGTGAATCTCTGGATTAAGACCATAGGCTTAATTTAATAAAGTTTTAGTGGAAACCAGTAAATAAGTCAACACTGAATAGAATGAGAAGTTTTCAAAAAACAATTCGTGTAAGTAGTAGCGCAGACAGAAACCTGCATCTTGCCATGGATAACTTTGTTCTCTTTAGATGATGCCTGTTTTGCAGCTATTTGGGACAGTTCCTGTTGGGAGGGTTTAAACTTCATTATTTGAAGATGTGAATAGTTTTGTGTGTTTGTATTAAGTTAACAGGTTCTGAGGATGTTTGTTTGTTTTGTCTGAGTGGTCTTATTAAAACAAAGTGTTGTAAAATGTGACATAGGTTCAGATGGATACAAGAAAAATCTATGTAAAGGATCAGCCTGGTAAACAGTGGGTGCATGTATCACAAAAGCTAGAAACAGAAATTTAAAAAAGCTGTCGTATATAACAGGTTGGAATAATTACTTCTTATAATGGTGACACTTTCCATATTATCCTGGAATGTGAATGGTCTTTCAAGTATAAACAAAAAGGAAAGAACATTCAGTTATATTAAGGAATGCAGAGTGCAAGTAGCAGTGCTACACAGGACAGATTTGGAAAGAACTGAGCAGGTGAATTTGACAGAGGATTTCAGGATGAATATTCAGCATAATATCGGGGACAAAGGAAAAGAAGAGTTGCATTAATTTGTATAGGAGCTCCACTAGTAATAGAAAAGGAAAACAAAGGTAACAGTGGTTGGTTTGTGGTAGTAAGGGGCTATTAGCAAGGGATGAGGCTTACGCTGGCATGTATTTATGTTCCATCTAAAGCAGCTATTTTGGAGCTTCATTTTTTTGGGGGGGGGGAGAATTCTGCTTTCAGCAAGGAATATTACTTCTCAGTGGGGCTAGAATTTTGATTTGCAACAATGAGGATGTATCTGGTGGGGTGGGGGGATAGAATGGAAAATATAACCAGGGCAAATTTCTGAAGAAATTTATGAAAATGTTTGGTATGGAAGACGTGAATTCAGTATTAGGAACTCTGACAGAATTTATATATTATTCCCCAAGGTACAGTAACTGGGCTAGACTAGACAGAAATTATATTTTCCAGGAACATGTGCATTTAATTGATGACACAGCCAATAACTGTTTCAGATCATGTGCCAGTAATTACTAAATTTAAAAATGTAGGGAAGTGAAGTAAAAATGTGACCTTGGCTTTTCCCCACCTACCTGTTAAAAAGAGAAGAATTTAAGGAATGAGTAGTAAGAATTATTCAAGAGTTATGTGGGAAGATAGAAAGTACTCCAGAAATTATAGCTAGTGAGTGAGATAAAATGAAAGTGTAATTTTAAAATAGGGTAGAAGTAAAAGAAAAACAGAGAATATTTAAAATTAACAAGAATTTAGAGGGGCTGACAAAAGTTCAAGTATTACATAATAAGGGGTATCTTCTAGAACAAGAGTCGCAACTACACAGATCTAGAGAAAATAAGGGAATAACTGGATAATATGCACCAGTTTAGAAATATTGCTATTAAGCAACTTTTTAATGGTAACTCCAGAGTACAAAACCTTTTGGCACAATAACTTAAGCAACAGGAAGTAGAAAGGGCTGTTGCCAAATTTAGGGAGCCTATAATAAGAAAAATAACCAGAGATCCTGTAGAGCTATTAGAAATATTTAGAAATTTTATGAAAATTGTATAAAGCAGGGAAATCAAGAAAAAGCACAATGGAAATATTTATGGAAGACTTAAATATGCCAAGGTTAGAGGTAGATGAATCTCTAGTTGAAAGGTGGAGATGAGAGAAAAATGTGGTGTAGATTCAGTCTGCAGAAAAGTATTCTGGAATATGATAGTATTCCATTTAAAGTTTGGAAGCTCAAAGGGAAGAAATTGATAAAGATCTGGAAGATTTTTAACAGTATTTTAAAAGGAGGGTAAGTACCAGCATCCTGGAAAAAAAGCTGTGGTGGCTGTAATACCGAAGGACGATAAAGACCCTTCAGGTCCAGTTTCATATAGGCCCATTTAAATTTTAAATGGTAATTGTAAAGTATTTGTCTGTGATGGCTAAATTACAAAATTGGTCATCGAAACTGAGTTATGGATCAGTGTGTTTTTGTGGAGGGTCGGCAAATATTTGACAACATTAATAGAACAGTAAGGATCCAGAGGGAAGCAGAATGTTAGAAAGTACTGCTCTTGGTGGGTCTTGATGTAGTGAGAGCATTCAAAGTTAATGGAGATATTGAACAGGGCAGTGGAGGCATTTGCATTTTCTGATGCAAAAATAAGGTTAATTAGAGGGATATATGAGGGATCAGAGGCAAAAATCAAAGTGGGAAGGTTTATTTCTGATAAGTTGTGTCAGAACAATGTGGATAAGGGGGTCCTCTCCCATTTGCCAGTGGTTCTAAATATAACACAAATAAAGAAAATCACAGACTCAATAATGCAAGGATATAACTGATATGGTATTCAAGAAAGTTGGCTTTATTTGCAGATATTTAGTACCTGATAAAATCAGATAAGAATGCCAGTGTTGTGGAACATTCTTAGACCGTTTCAAGTTTTTTCAGTATATAAAATTAGTGAAGATAAAGGCTATAGCTGTAAACCGTGTACTACACATGAATTGGTTCAGGAATACCCATATTTATGGGAACATGATAAATTGAAGCATTTAGGAGTATGGGTTAAAAAGGATTCTTTTATGTCAGCTAAGAATACTTGGGAATAGACTAAACAAAAGATCATACAAAAACTAAGAAACTGGAAGTTCTTTATGAATTGGATAGCAAGGTACAAGCAGGGAAAATGTTTAATCCCTTTATTTTTATATGCAAGTCTAGCATATTTTTGAGGAGAAGTTTTGGATGGTAAAGAATTGAACAGCTTTATCTGGGAGGAGAAGAGGGCAAGAGTCAAGTGGGACAAGCTGATCCTTGCAGTACAACAAAGTGGTTTAGGATCATCTGATTTGAAGGGATATTTTTGCGCTACACAGTTGAGGCTCAACACAGGCAGAAAGCTATGATTTAAAGTAGAAAATGGATGATGAAACGGGGGGTGGAATTCAAGAGTGGGGTTTTGGAAGCAGATCCTTAAGGGGAATAATAGTCGCATAATATTATATTCATAAAGTAGCAGAAAGTATACCAACATGAGAATGGAGAAAGTAAAGTCTGCTTGTAAGAATAACTCTAATGCACTACCAGAAAACATTACAATGGTTACATTATTAGCCTAGTTTAAAATAATACTAAAAAGCCACTTATTTAATAAATGGCTGTGTCCTTGCTCTGCACCAGACTAACATCCCTCTCTGACTATGTTACTGCTTTGTTTCACTTACTGACAAATCTGTCTCATCTGTCTATTCTGTTGACTGTCTCTTAACACTCCATAGTATTATAACATTGTAGCGCTGATGGCATATTAAGACTTGACAATTCATTTTCTTAGTAAACTGTTCAGAATTTGTGTAGGTATCATATTGGTCTCTCTATTTTCTTACACAGAAAGGTTTAATGATGCAGTTCTATCGATTTTAGGTTAAGAATTACCATGTATTAGCTAAACTGTGATATTCTTTAACTAGTCGACATGTATAACTGCTTGTCCAAACTGTATCTAGATAGTATTTTAACTTCTGTGCCTTATGTATTCTACTTGTATATTGTATGTCTGTATGTTTCAATGTGGAGCTTTTCTCCCCAGGCCTCCGCTGAAAAAGGACATGTCCAGTTGGACTTTCCCGCTAAACAAATGTAAAATCAATACAAATAAAATAGAGGAACAGAGAATAGGCAATAGGGGTCTGGAATTTATGGAAGGAAGCTGGCAAAGGAACATGGGTATTGGGAACAAAAAATAAGAGCAGGAAAGGTCATAGAATGTGAAGAGGCCAAGAAGACATTTGGACTAAAGGCTAGAGAACACCTTCACTTTCAGGGATTGATAAGAGAGTAAAGGCAAAGAGAAAGGGATAGGATGAATCCTACATGAAAGACCTGCAGTGGTTGAGTGAGTTTTTAGTTGAGTCTCTAACAGAAGCTGCTGAGGGATAATTAGGACATATAAAATATTGCACAAAAACTAAAGTAATCAATCAGACGTCATCATTAAAGATTGGGAAGAGAGATTAGATGAGCAATTCACAGTGAAATGATGGGAACATACGTATGGCTTCTAAATATGCAATAAAGTCTAGAAGATTTAGGATTTTGTTTGGAAGGGTTTGCATAGGTAGTTTTATACCTGAAGTAGACTTCAACATTTTTTTCAAGTAAATGGTAACTGTTGGAGGTGTGATGGGGAAAAAAGAGATACCTGGGAGTATATGTATTCAGAGTTTAATGAGCTGGCAGACTGTAAACATTTATTACAGAGTACTCTGTCAGGAATACTGAGGTGAGCAAATGAGTGTAACTAAGGAAGTTATTTTGTGAGCTGGGGTAAGGGATTTGAATTGCCTAGACATGGTAAGACCTTAAGTTTAATTTTGGTGGCTGTCAAAAAAAGCAGAATGGAAATTGGTCTAACTAAACCAATACACCTGAAGTTGTGAATGCTGTAAGAAAGGTGAAAGAACAGGAAGTGGGATTTTTAGAAAAGGGGTAGGAGTAAGTAGCATAGAATACAATTTTGGAAAGAAAGCATGTGGAAAATTGTTTTTGGAGGAAGAACGAGGTTTAAGAAAAGGCAGAAATTGAATTTATGTAATGTTTAGATTAGATGGTGTGTAGTAGGTGTGAATTATGTTTGAAAATGTGAACTTGTTAGTATAGTTTATTTTTGTATAAATGTACGTCTGTCACAAGTGATAATTCAATAAAGGTGTTAAAAACAAAAAAAAAAAACATGCTGGATCTGGTACTTTCCAGCACCCCCCCCCCCCATGTCACGCCCTAACTAGTGAGGTATGATCAAAAATCTGTCTCCTTTGAAGTAGGGAGGGTGGTAGATTTATTTGAGAGGGAATTGATGAGGGTAAAATGGTGCATACTGCATATCTTGACTTGACCAGGGCGTTTGGTACAATACCCCATCTAAGCATTGTAAACAAGCCGAGCAGCCCAGGGCTCTTTGCTTTGCCTGCTCTTGTTTGGCATCTTCTTGGAAGTCCATGCTAAGATTCAAGACCTCTGGCTGTCCAAGTTCACAGATGACTTTAAATTGCGAGCTATGCCAGGTTCCCCCCAAGACATCTTGCAAGAGGGTTTAACACCAGACAAATGATTGGTGGCAAAACCATTGCCTAAAACTTCATGCCAGAAGTGCATTATAATGCATTTTGGGAAACTAGCAATCCAAGTTAATTACTCCATCAATAAAACACCCCTAAGATTTGACCCCAGTAGTAAGAGATCTGGGAACATATATGTAGGCAGCAATCTGGTCTTTGAGCACATAGCTAAGTTATTAAGAAAATAGTTCTGTGTTGAGCAACTTGTAGGCAAGGGTATGGCATCCAGGTCCAAGGAAGTTTAATACCAGTCTACTCAACCCTTTGTCATTGAGTACAGTGCTTCCTTTGGCAGGTACCTAACCACACACTTGCAGCAGTTGGTATGTCCACAAAGGTTTCCTTCCATTAGAATATCCTGTCTTCCCCTGATTGCCTAAAGGCTCTGTCTCAGTATTCAGTCTCTTACAGGCTGCTGAGAGGGAATCTCTGTCTGGCTTACATGGCTTCCTCAGACCCAAGCAGCTTAAGAAAGACTAGAGCCAGGGAACGGAACTTCACTTGTGTCATAAATGGAACTTACTAGAGAGATGGATGTGTCCCAAAGGATCCCATGCTATGGAATAGGCTCCCCATCCATGTAAAACAGAGTAAATCCCTGACCATATTCAAACAAAACCTTTGATTGTTGGCTGAGAAATCATAAATTTACCCCACAGTCTGTTCCCCATATCCCTTATGGATAGAGGCAGTCAATAAGAAAAGCATTATCCTAACATACACACCCCTTCAAATCCCTTAGTTACTTCCCTATTAACACCACCCCAATATAGAGCGTACCTCTCAACATCTTAACACAGGAAATCTGGACAAAGACAAAAAGAATGGTGAGACAAAGACCTAGAAATAGGGAAAATTTTATATACTGCTCTTGTACGCTTAGAAAGTTGTTAGAAAAACAGAATCTATGTGAGCATGCATTTTTCTGAAGAATTAAGTCTGAGATTCAAGGCCGTCATTATTTAGTGACATCAGTGTTCAAAGTTTTGCTAGAAAACCACAGATTGTATGAGGAACAGAACAAATATATGAGGCAAAAATCTGGACACTTGAGAGTTATAATGTTGATGCCAGTAATACTCTGGATCGAAATGGGTTTGAGGTGCTTGGTACAATTCTAACTGGCATATGCTTGCAACAGGACTGTTATGCATTTTCAACTGTCTTAATTTTGGATGATCTGCAACTGTTTTTTGGACATTTCAAAATTCGTGCTAGTAATGGATCCATTTTGTTCACTATACTTGTATGTATATTGAGACATATTTGATGCAAGCTTTTCCATATTCTGCATCATTGGCCCACAGGGTTACTGATTTCGTAATTGTTGTAATTTAAGTTAAAAGTTCATTGAGTCTTCAGTTGATTCAGTCTCTACATCTTTCTTTTTCTCCTGTATTCTTCACTAATAGTCAATTATGTTTACAGTAGAGAGTCTATTATCCAAACTAATTGGGACCTAGGGTAGTTTGGATAATCAAAACTGTGTGGATAATCAAACATAACTGAACTGGATAAAAAAGCTTCTAAAATCTTGCTTTTTCTGCATTCAGCAATTCCAGCAGACAATAAAGAATATTTTTCACACGCTAGTGGGCTTACAAGCTCAAAAAACATCCACAAGTGAATATGTATAATGCTTACATATTCAGACTGTATGATTTTTTTCCTACCTGAAAAGTTTGGAAGACTGCGTTTGGATAATTAACTCTGTACTGTATAACAACATTCAAATCTTCAGTTACTTTTGCATAGCAGCTATTTGGAATAATCTGGGGTTGATGAAATACCAAAAAGAAATTTAAGGAATCTGTACCTGCTTAATGATATATTAGATTTGCAAACATGGAGCTTGCTTTATCTGCCAGAAGCCCTGTTTTGCATTTAGTACTGAGAAGAGGCTTTTTTTTAATTTTTGAGGCCAAATGTGAGCTGTATGTTGTACCCTTTCCTTTTAATTGTGGTATTTTGGTCTTACCAGTCAATCCAAATGTAGATCCTCACCAACTCTGTGGTATACAAGAGTAAAATATTGGCTGTGCTCCAGTGACCTGAGTTGGATTAGTGGCTGTTGGAGTTGGAGGATGGGAGTGACTGCTACCAGCTCACCCATTCTGGGGAGAGAGAAAAATAGATGGCACTAGAAAGAAAGCCATGTAGGGTACACCTAGTAAGAGCACTTTGTGGTCTTACTGGAGTTCCAGTTGGCCATGCCTTTTTAAGGGCATTCATGCTATGTAGACAAGGGGAAATGTGGCATGCAGGAGTATATTTCCTCTCAAAAGGCAGCAGTTGCAGGTTTGAAGGTGCTGCTGATGGTGGGGTGCTCCCAAAGGCAGAGGGTTGGCCATTACCCATGGCCAGCAGGTCAGTACACTTCTACCCCTCCTCTTTTGCCATGGAACATGGCCATTTGGGGGTTCCTGAGCAGGAGAGACTAGGCTGTAGGTTTCTCAACTAACTTGCTAGTACCGGTTTCACTTTCACCCAGAATTGAATGGTCCTTTTGGGTAAAAATAGAGGAGATATCAGGCAAGGTCTTGAGGGGAAAGCAAAAAAGTGTATATCCTGACTTTCTTTGCCATAATGCCATGATGTGTACATATTATTTTAGCTCTAAAAGACTTCCAGAGAGCTACTGGTACTTTCCTTTTGCATGCATCACTAACAATGCATCAGGTTTTTGGTATGTGATATTCTTCAGGTAAACTCTGTCTAAGCTTGTAAAGAAGTATAGTTGTTGAGGCTATCCTTACTATAGCTCTGCAACTGAAAATGTATCTGATTGAGTGGCCCTTCTATTAAGGGTTATGATTTGGAAAAAAAAAATCTTGTATTTTTTTAAATCCCCATGTCAACAATTTCTAACCTAATACCACCCAGTGGCTAGCATAATTTAACAATCTGCATGCAACGTTCTCTCCAAAATTTGTAGTCCTAGTTATTTTTCTGTATTTTCAGACAGTAGTACATTCTGCACCTGTAACTGGTTTGATTCTATACTCTGTTTAATTTTCTGTAAGTTTTGTCAACAGGTCAAATTGCATTTCTTTTTCTCTTATGCACTTTTATGTTTCAATTTCAATTGTGTTCACCTCATTAGTACCAAGAAACCAGATCTTTTCATATTTCTGTTTGACTGCAAGCGAGTTTGTTTACCTGACCATTATTGCAAAGGATTAAGGCTATGAGCAGTTAACTTAACTGCTTCTTATATTTCAGGTTTGATTCTGTCCACCTCAATTCACCTACTGTGCAACACTGAGCAAGTCTTTTAACTACTATTCAGCATACTCACTGCAAGTCCAATATTACTGATGTGAGTTCAGTAATGTGTCAAAAATGAGTATCTCTGCTCAGCCTGTCGACTGAACTGATAGCAGTCACAGCTGCAGGTGATCTGGAGGCTGTAAGATTCCAAGAAGTTTCTCTTCTTGGTTGACTTGTTGTATTTACCTCGACCATTGACAGTTTCATAGCAATCTGGGAGTGACTTCTGACTTTCTTCCAGTACTTGGAAGTCACAGTGAATGCATAAGAAGTTTTCTTTTGCTGTTTTTTCAAAAGATCATATTGGGTGCACCATCAGCACTGTCTTGCTGAGCCTGTCTACATGCAGACATGGTTTTGTCCCTCAAGACTATAGTCTTTCAGATCCTCCAGAATCTGCCTGTGGCCTTGGGATTTTACAAGAAGCATGCGTTTGTGGCTGCTGTAGTCCAGTCTGTACTTGGGTAGACCTTTCAGGTTTCTATTCTGACTGTGGGTGTCACAAAGGGTGCATCTGTCATAGGGTAGGAATTTTTATGGGCAGACATCCAGTTTGCACATAAATGTTGATGGCAGTTCCTCACACTCTGCTTCTTTTCAGGTCTTCCTTCCTAAAGGTGCTGTTGCTATCCATATGGACAGCATGGCTTTGGTATGATCAACAAACAGGGCGGGCCCTGCTTCTACCCACCTGTTTGTTCGAAGGGAGCATGAGTATTTTGGAATGCCTGTATCCACCATTTGCTTTCTCATAGCCTGTCAAATACTAGATTATACCAGATGCTTCATGGATCAGTTCTGTCAATATTTTCTAATGCTGTATGCATAGTCTTGTTTATAGCATAGAAGAGACTCATTATGATGAAGGCTTCACTTTCTTTTTCTGAGAGTAATCTTAAGTTAGAGTTTCAACAGTTGAAACAGCAGTGTTGGGAGTTGGCAAACTGCACTGGCATTCCTCCTCAAAAAATGAGCCTTTAAAAGGAATACCTGTTCCCACCACAGTACTTTTGGGTGTATTGACATCCCGCAGGCTACAACAGGGATAGCATGGGAGAACTCTGACGCAGTAACTTCTATGTACCCTAGAAGGTGGGATGGATTTTCCGGCCTACAAACAAATATGTGGGTCGGTTAAATGCTCTGACAAATGTTGCTATATTAGCAGCCAGCCCTGTGTAGGGTTCTTACTTAACAGAGCACAAATGTTCATCCTTCAGGCAGGGCGTCACAGGCTATAGACTGATCTGAAAAGCATATGATTGCATCTGTTACCCATTTTTGTGAGTACTTCCAAGTGCAGGCTGCATTTTCAGAGTGATGTTACAGAAATATTACATCATGCTGCAGAACTTTGCTTTTGTCATTTTTGAAAGCGGTCAAGGCACAGACTAGTACTACTTCCAGCCTCCACAGCATCATGTTCTGTGTGGTCTAGAGTGCCATAAAAAAGAATGCTTGCGCACCAGATTCCAGCATTGCTATTTGGTGGCGCATTTGACTGTGTGTGTGGTACGTTGAAGATACCAGAGTGACTTTTTTGGACATCTCCCTTTACGGACACTCCCTTGTTTGAACTAGAGACAAATGAACCCCTTAAATATAAAAGTGATGGAGCAAACCACAACCGCTGTAGATGTTGGCATTCTTTGAGTAGGGTGCAGAAGAACCAGTGTCGGGAGAGGGGGCATTATAATTAGACTGCTCAAAAAACTTGGACATCTCAGAGAATCATCTCTTTATCAGCATCCTGGAAATGTGAAACATTCAATTCCTCCATTTGTTCTTGCATCATGGCAATACATTGACAAACAAGGGGAGACTTTTCTTACCTATAGTGTTGAGATCATACCAGTAAGGCAGTGGTTGATAGAATGCTTTCTGGAGTGCAAACTTTGGGGAGGTCAAATTCCATAGTGGGTAGGTTAAGTTGTTGCCTTTAATTGACCACATATAGTACAAATAGTCGTTTGGTAAAGTAGAATCTTCTTTTGTAGGGGGTTTGCTATTTTCTACTGTCTGCTTTGCAAGTGAAAACAGTTTCCTAAATTTTCCAAGATTCCACCTTTGGGAAGGGAGGTGTAGGATGCTTTAACTCACCTATGGTCAGAATGCTTCCTTGCAATTTCCCTCTTTTTTTTCTGTGATGACGAGGGTCATCCAAAAAGTTGGGACTGTATAAGGCTAGCCATTCTTATTCACTTTGATTGTGCAGACGACTTCTGTTTTCTTTAGCTCTGTCTATTTCAGAACCTTCTAAGGCATTGACATTCCAGGATGATGATGTCTTGCCCTTTTAGCAAGCATCGCCTGAATCTACATGCCGTGAGACTACCCACTTAACGAAGATTAAAATCAGGGCAGTAAAGTGTCAAGGTTTGTCAGTGTGTGTCTTGTATTACCTCTGTGTAATAGCCATCTATTCAGAAAGCTTGCGGACTCATTTGGACCCCCCTCCCTATTTGGGTATTTAATGTTGGTTGAGACCCCCTTTTGGCTCCAATTCAAGTAGTTCTCCGTAGATTATGGAGATTTAACAAAGAGAAGTCGCATCCCTTTGACAACCACTTGTAACTTTTATTGTGGCCAAGAGTTTGCTTCCGTGGCATCTTTTGAAGGCTTGCAAAGACTTCTTGCATGCAAGATATTATATTATTTGTTGGCCTAATCTCCAGATGAGTAGCCCTTTTTTCAGTAGAGTTCTGGTAAGAAAAGCTGTAGACATGTTTTCACGCAGTGTGCATATTTTATTTCTAATAGTTGTTATTCACTCCAGCATTACATAAATTGCTCAATTTCTGTCATCCTGAACATTATCTGCCTGTACTGTTCTGTAGATTATTTCCTTGGTTACTGCTTTTCTTCACCAACATTTCTGACAAAATACTCTAGGGAATTCTTAAAATCTGCTAACTTGTTATTTTCCCAACACACCTTCACAAATACCTTTACCCATCAAGCCTCCAGCATCTGCCATCTATACAAGATAAAAATTCTCTGAAGTCTTCTTGGAACATTAAAGAAAAGAAAAATTTGCAGACACAATGAAAATATTAAATTTTCTCAATTTTGTTGCATACTTAAGAGCCGTATAGATGTCTTTCCATTGTTCCTCAATAAATTGCCTTTCCAGTCTTGTCAATCCTTTCTAACCCCTTTTGGTTGATTCTTATAGCTTTCATGTAATATTTTATATGCTGTACTAATTCTTTTTTTAACTACCGCTTCTGTTCTAGATTAAACTTAAAACTCTACCATAGCTTATGTGTCACTTCGCCTTCCCCTCTCCCTTTCTCTTTGCTACCTCTTCTGCATTTTCCTTAAAGTTACAGTAGAAATTATTTGTGAGGTATCATCTTTGCCTTCCTCACATATTTGAGGATCTGTAAGCTGGGAATCATTCCCATGCCCAGATATTCATTTGGGCCTACTTTTTGTCTGGAGCTGTGTTCCCACAAGAGTAGCCACCCAAGAGGATTATTTAGGGCCACTGTCTTAGGGGGTACTAAAGATCAGTCTCTTACTATATAAATGGTTTAATTGACTTTTTTCATAAAAGATCTGCATGATGGTTTACTTTAACTGATATACCCTATCTTCATCCTACTTATTTATTTTGGACTTCTCCTGGACCTTTTTTTCTTCTGATGTTCCTTGTGTTTTATACTAACCTCAACTGGCAAGAGAGAGAGAGAGAGAGAGAGAGAGAGAGAGAGATGGCTGCCCTGTGCATGATAAGCAATCTATCTTGGATTTCCCCTATCGGATAGGAAGAAAGCTTTTTCAAATAAGAAATTTAGTGGCATTAATCATAACAATAGATCTGTAAAATGGCTCACCTTCACTAACATAAGCTCTGTCTGTCCAGCTCTTATTTAACCTCACACCTTCTTCCTTTTAATTTTCCTCATCTTTTAAGGTGATATCAGATAGTGAGAGAAAGTTGCTGAGTGCATGAAGGAAAGGGTACGAACATATCAGTTTTATTTGCCAAGTGAACCTAGCATGTATGAAATCTTAGAGGTTGACACTGTGGATCTTAGTACAGATCCGTCATTCTGGTAAGTGCCCATAACTTTCATTTTCCAAAAGTGATGTTGATATACCCACTAAAGCAAAAAGACTGAGCATAATTCTAGAGTGCAGGTTAGGCTAGTGAATATATAACGGAGTCATCCCTCTTATTGATGATTCCTTTTACTGTGATAATTTCTCTGCAGTAGTTTGGAACGCTTTCTGTTTGGCTCAGCTTAATTCAAAAGGCATGTCCTGTAATTCCAAAGAAAGATTTAATTACCCTTTACTCATATTTTATCAGAACCATTGTCTAATATAGTATTCCTTTTGGCTTGTATTTATTAGCTATTGCTCAACTTGAGTTTTCTAACTAGAAAGATAAGTGTTAGGACAGACTGGCATCTTCTGTCTCCTAACAGATATATATGGATCTATGTTTAGCATTTCCAGCCATCTTGACCCTCTTTGACCCCATTTCCATCGCAACATAAATGATTCCTCAAACTGTTAAAGAAGCCAAACAAATTTAATAATGCATTGGTGTGATAGTCTTATCCCAATATATCCCCCATGTCTGGAACAAACTTAAGAGTAGCATCTTTGCCACTTCATGTTAAACCTAGATAATTGGATGGGATGCATCAAATTCTCCCAGTCTTGTATTGCCCTCCTTGAGGCTGGAGCCAAACTTTTAATGGTCTGCAGACTGCTTAGTACTTGGCTCTTGCCTTCCTTTTTATGTTCATAGCTTTTCCATAGCTTTGAAGGCAAAATACTTAACAGGAAAAATGGTCTGTGCCCGCAAACTTGGAGGGCTTTGCACTTTGTACCCCCCCCCCCTCCAGTTAAGCTCTGAGGTTGCTGCACCTTGGGTTAAAGTGACCTATCCTTCACAGTACTTGTTTCAGCAGGGTGCAGTGATGCTGAACTTCCAAAGCAGGCTCAAGCCTCCATTTTGGTACAGTAATAAGTTCCAGTCTGAAATTACATTTAAAGTAAAGTATGTATTTTTACTGGTATGGTCACTCATGGCCAAATATTGAAAAATATAACTTGTCGCAGTAATCCTCATTTTTTTAAATAATTTTGGTATTTGTTTACGTCATGGAGTATTTATGAATTAAAACTGAGACTGTTTATGCAAAAATAAATAGGGTAAATTGCTTTTGTCAATATATATATATATATATATATATATATATATATATATATATATATATATATACACACACACACACACACACACATATATATATATATATATATATATATATATATATATATATATATATATATATATTAAACTATCGAGGATTGTGACTTGCATGTTTTCATCCTGAGTTTACGTGCATACATCCTTACTTTTCCAGTTAGTTGCCTTCTGTTGGCATTTACATTGATAGAGCACAAATTCTTTAGAACAGTTTGCAAGACCTGGAACTGTCTGTGTTGGCAGGCATATATGCCAAAGTGCTTTTTACATTGCATGTAACAGAGCAACCTTGACACTGCTTTTTTGTATGGCTAACATGTTAAACCAGAACATTCTTATTGTCTTTTATACTACAGAAAATTAGGTTACAAATGCGTTTGTGTGGTGGTAGTATTGCATAAAAATTCTGTCCCTCATCAGTACAAGAAGCAGGTCTTCTAAGTTTTTATGGGAAATGTCTAAAAGCTCGTATAGCAAGCGTTTGTGCATGCATCCCCCCATGTGTATACTTGCACAGTCATGGTCTCTTCCTTTAACTAAGTGTCTGCTTAGTCCAAAGTTAAGAGCACAAAAGGAAATGGTTACAATTAGCACTGCTCCTTCCCCCCACAGTAATTGACTCTCCAGCAAGTTCATCCCCTAATGCACAATCTCTTACTCTTGTACTGAGAACCCCCCCCTGCTCGTTTAGTTATATTGACAACATTTCTAGATTAGCTATATCAATGGTAGAATTTGTAGACAAACCAATGCTATTTTTAAACTGATAAGTTTTTTTTTCTGGACATTTTTATTTGTACATTTTTGAGTTTTAGTTGAATAATGCAAAACTGCAATTCTAGAAAACTCTGCAAAATCTGACAGTTGAGTGACTTGAATTTAATTGACGACTGTTTGGTAGGCTGCCCACAGTCGGGGGGGGGAGTTGCCTGATGCAGGAAAGGGAAGGTCAAGAGTTTTTGTCAGCAGCCATACAGCATAAAAGCATACAGGAAGACTTCATGAGTGGTTGACATTTTACAGTGATGGATCCCTTTCACAAACAATAGAGAGCCCCTGCCCCCTTAGCAGACCGTGACAGTACTGTTTTCCACCTTGTGATCATATGCCTTGTAGGGTTGCCACCTTTTCAAATGGCCAAAGTGGGATATTTTCGGTACAAACATCAGATTTTACAGGCCAACACATACCCACGGTCAGTACAAAGGATATAACTTATCTTTTTTGACTAAATAAAAGCTTTTTCTTGTAGCATTTTAGTTGCTTATTCTGTTTCTTATAACATTTAGGTGTTTTAGATACAGAATAACTGTTTTATGCAACTATTACATAAAATATAGGAAATTTTGTCCTAAAATCTCAGGACATTTGCCATTTTTAAATTTTTTGTCAGGACACAACTGCCCAAAGAGGGACTGTCCCTCGCAAAGTGGGACAGGTGGTAACTCTAATGCCTTGTAGTGGATGTCTTGGCACAAGGCAGCAAAACTGGGCAACCAAGTTAAAAAAAAAAACTTAGAAATAATCCTGCTGATGAGCAAGTACTGTGTTTGGATCGTATGTTTAGAAAGTGTTTTATCAAGCTGGTATTTTATGGAGAGGCTGGTGATCTTCTATGTCTGTTGCCATTTTTTGCATTCATTTATGTTTATTCCAAAATTCCCTTTTAAAAGTCCTCCTTGTCTGTAGATTTGTAACACAGGCTTCTCGCATTGAGCCGGAATTATCCTCCTTTCACCCCCTCCCAAGTGAGACTTGTTCTGAAGTGAAGAATATACTTCATTGTATCCCTGTTGTGAGTTTGGGTGAGACGGTCTCAATCTCTTGGTTTGCTGTATAGAATGGGTATGTTGTCCTGTAGCAATATCCTAGGCAATTCTGACTTCATGCCAGCAAACAGCTGGTAGCCATGGACTTTCCACCAGACAGAAATTTTTGTCGCATAGTCTTTGTCCAAGCCTGCCACTCCCTTCCCCCAGCACACACGTACAGGTTTACTGGGCATTGTTTAATCACCTGTCAACAAATTTCATGGAAGCAAAGCAACCAATGTAATGGGTTTGGAATATGAATGCAGCTGCGAAGTGAGCTGCTAGAAGGAGGTTATGTGTTTTGTTTATTTACTCTTTTTAAATGTGTAAGCTCATTAAGCTGTGGTTTTCCATTTTTATTTATTTTTTATTATTTATTTAGTTACTTTACATTTGTTGACCGGGAATGTCCGACTAGGTTCCACAGATCCTGTTTTCAGCTGAGGCCCGGGGAGAAATGCTCCAAATGCTCCAATGCTCCAGCTTTTGAGCTGTGTGTTTGGGTATTACATGATAGTTGGTTGAGGAAGTCAGAGATTATTGTACTTGGACAATAAATTAGAGAAGAAGATAATGGATTAATGCACCTTTCCAGATATCAGTGGAAAACAAAGGACTTTATCATGGAAGAGAATTCTGTGGGGTTTGACTTCTGAGCCTTCATTGTTGATTTCATATTGTTATAGCTGTAGTTTTATTGTTCTCTGCACTTTTGTCTTGGATCTGCAAAGCAGGCCATTCCTTGGACATCTCCATCGTAAGTTAGGTTAGATGGCTGACTGCATAGAAAATGGTGATCCACAGGGAGGAGTGTTGACCATTTAATATGCTACTGTACAGCATTATTAGTATTAATATTATTCCCTGGATCATTTGCTTTTGCCTGGCAAGTTGTCTGGCAGTCATTGGTCTGTTTTAAATGATTGATTTGCATTAGAAATGGAAGGCAAAGCAATAACTATTTTCTCTGACAGGTTAAAACACTCGAAGACTGGAATAAGTCTGTTATGAGTATTCTCATTTTTAGGGGTGACTGGGATCAGAGGAGCGAAGGATATAAAAAGAAAAGCATGTTTTTTGAGGAACAAGACCAACTGAAAGAAAGGAAAGTATATCAAATCCTGTGCAAGGTGTATTAAGAGGAGAGAAGGGTGAAAGTTGAGTTGACCAGTGTGTATTTCATCTAACTCCACTGTGGATTTTGCAAGTAAAATATTTATTTTATTTTATTTATTTATTTTATTTTACATTTGTTGACCGGGCTAGTCCAACTGTGGATATATGTCCGTTTTCAGTAGAGGCCCGGGGAGAAAAGCTCCATCAGTTGTACACTTTTACAATAAGGCATACATGGTTACATAAGAAAGATAGCAAGTAAAAACAATTAATATAATCAGATAAAAAAATACATTGGCATAAAAGTTCACATGACATCATAGCAAGTTAACCAGATAATATAAAAAATAAAAAATAAAGTTTTTTTTTTTTTTTTTTGTTAACAAGGGTAATGGTAGAGAGAAGAGTTGGCATTAGTCTGGATTAGTGCAGGAGCAAAGCCAGTGTTTATTGAGATAAATCTTTAGTTGATATTTGAAAAGTTGGAAAGAGGTTAAAGAAGTGATATCAGAGGGTAGTTTATTCCATGTTTTTCCAACAGAGTTGGAGAATAAACTGACACCTGCATTATTGTTAGGTTTGGTAATATTAATCAGAAGTTTATTTGAGGAACGTAGTTGTTGCAGGTTGTTGTATGGAGAAATAAGGCTAGTAAGTGTTGGTGTGTAGGTTGGCTGATATAGAATCTTATAAGCAATTAAGATCTGTTGAAGTACAAGTTGGTTAGGAAGTTCAATCCAGCCTAGTTCTTTTAGGTTCAAGCAGTGATGAGTTCTAAAAGGAGATCCAACAGCGAATCGAGCTATGTTATGATAGGATGTTTCTAGTTTCTTCATGTTGTTTTTGGAAAGATTAGTGTAAATGGGGGAAGCATAGAGAAGAGTGGAGATTAGGTGAGATCTAGCAATGGTGGACCTTGCTGTGGGTGTTAGGAAAGGTTTGATTCTGTAAAGGGATCCTATTTTTTTTATTAACTAATTTTATGGTGTTATTGATGTGAGAGTCAAAGTTGAGGTTATTATCAATAGTTATCCCTAATAGTTTTGTGGTCAAGTCAGGAGAGATGAGTGTTCCGACAGTGGACGTAAGAGTAAAGTAAGGTGGAGTAGATTTACGAGTAGGTGAAAAAAGTAATAGTTTTGTTTTCTTGGGGTTGAGGAGTAGACAGTGGTAAGAGAACCATTGTTCTACAGCACTGAAAGCTTTTTGAGTAAGTGACTGGAGTTCTGTTTGAGAGTTAGCAGTGCAGATTATAGTTGAGTCGTCTGCATATTGTATACAGGTAGTATATGGGATAGCAGATTGAAGGTCATTAATAAAGATAGAAAATAGCAAAGGGCCTAGGATAGAGCCTTGAGGTACGCCTAAGGAGATAGGTAGAAGATTAGAAAGTAAGTTTTTTCAAAGTACTGCCTGCTGACGATTTTCTAGGTAAGATACAAACCAGGACAAGGCAAGATGATCAAGAGCCAGTGATTGTAGGATATGTAGTAAAAGTTTATGATTCACCATATCAAAAGCTTTGGATAGGTCGATGAAGACAGAGGAAGATAGATAGTTGTTGTTACGGTTAGTGTTAATGGAGTTAGTGAAGGAGAGTAAAGCAGTAGTGGTACTGTGTGAGGGTCTGAAACCATGCTGACAGTTAGAAAGTAAGTTGTTGTTGAGAAGGTGATTTAGTACTTGTTTGTGAATACATTTTTCCATGATTTTTGCGATTGGTGAGAGGAGAGCTATTGGACGAAAGTTAGAGAAATCATTAGAGTTTCCTCCTTTATGTAGTGGGATGATATGAGATATTTTCCAGATAGAGGGGAAGATTCCTTCCTTTATAGATCTATTGATCAGGATGGAAATAGGGTAGGCTAAGGCTTTGGCACCTATCTGTAAGAATTCTGCAGGCAGTTTGTCTGCAGAGGGAGTGGTGGGTTTTAACTTTAGGAGCAATGATGTGATAAAGGAGGTAGAGACTGGTTGTAATTGGAGTGTAGGAGGTGGATTTAATGTGGATGGAGGAAGATTTGAGGTATCAGGAGATAGATGACTAGCAAGTGTTTGGATAGTGTTCGCGAAGAATGAGTTGAAGTCATTTGCTGTTTGTTTAGGGTTTTCTGGGTTAGAGTCCTGGGGATTAGGTGTAATGGAGTGACCTGGAGACAGAAGATTATTAATACTGGCCCAGAATTTTTTAGGTTCCTTATTAGTGATGTTCTGCAGCTGAAGGTAATAGTTTTTTTGTCTGTCAGGATAGCTCTTTTAGTGCTGTTTCTAAGCTCTCTAAATTTTTGGTGATCAGTTTGATTTTTAGTGGTGTGCCATTTTGACCATGATTTATTTCTAATAATGATTTTATGCCTAGTATTATTAGTTAGCCAGGGTGCTACTTTTGATTTGGTTCTGATGGTACGAGTTGGGGCATGTTGGTCTAGAATTGATAAGAATGTAGAGTTAAAGTAATCTACTGCTTCATTAAGGGGAAGATATTTCAATGAGGACCAATTACAATATTTTAGATCAGCTAGAAAATGTTCTGAGTTAAAAGTCTTTTTTGTTCTTAGTGTTCTAAGTGTGGCAGGTAAGGTTAGGTTGATTTTGTGTCTAATGACATAAGTTAAAGAATGGTCGCTTAGATCATCTGGAAGGGTACCGGACTGGTAGGTTTGTTGGGGGGTATTAATCAGAATCCAGTCTAGGATAGATTCATGGTTGTTGGATTTATCAGTTCTGGTTGGACAGTTAATGAGTTGAGAGAAGCCATATAGGTTTATGTGGGATGTAGGGTTTATACTATTAAAAGAATTCCAATCAATGTTAAAGTCACCTAGAACTAGTGTTTCTTGGGGGAGGTTGTTTGACAGCAAGCTAAGGATGCATTCTAGAGTGTTAGTTTGGGGGGAGATATACACAAATTATGTTAATAGCTTTATTAGGGTTGATTTGAAGTTTTGAGCTGATTACTTCTGCATTATTGTCATGAGTAAGGTTAAGATTTATTATGCTAATTTGTAGTTGTGCTTTGTACAGAATTGCTACGCCACCTCCCTTTTTGGTTTTACGGTCCAGTCTAAAGATATTATACCCGGGAGGGGTAATTTCATTATCCTTAATGGTAGGTTTTAGCCAAGTTTCGGATAAACATAAGATATCAAAATGGTGAACATCTAAAAGGGCATGGAGTTGAGAGATCTTACAAATGCTACGTATATTAAGATGAGCTATGGTGAGAGAGTTGGTATAAGTGTTTGATGATATAGGAGAAGTTTTGTCTTGTTTAATGTAACTATTAGTGTTTGTGCTATTTGGGCCAGGGTTAGGGTGAATCATCCAATAGTGATTGGAACAATAAGAAATATTGGAGCTGGGACTGTTTATGTAGGATGTCAATATATTTTTTATTTCTTTGTTTACTTAGCTTAGGGTAAGCAAGTTTGTGGTGTTTGGTAGATATTTAGTTAGGTATGGTAGGAAGATTTAATGTGGTTAGTGTAGAAGGTGAGTTAGGTGTAGAGGTGTGCTTAGAGGGAAGCACAAGAGTAGAGGGGAGTGGGTGTTCATAGGAGGTTAGGAGATGAGTAATCACAAGTATG
Source organism: Protopterus annectens (assembly GCF_019279795.1). Lineage (NCBI taxonomy): Eukaryota > Metazoa > Chordata > Ceratodontiformes > Protopteridae > Protopterus > Protopterus annectens. The sequence goes on from NC_056743.1 coordinate 806,567,667, forward strand.
ATGCCACCTTCATTTTTAGTCTAGTAATGTCACTAGGAAGGGAGCTTAGACTGTGCTTGTATTAAAATGGGGAACCTTGTCCATTGTGACTGGGTTAGAACCAGTTTGTCAGAAGCTGTGTAAAATGGATTTCAGCTTTACTGGAAATGGCAGTGTATCCAGGAGCAGGTTATAAGCAGTGGTATGATTCAGCTGCTGCTTTGTGTAGTTATTTCTCCATGTTAGTATGCCAGTTTTAAGCAAATTTAATGGATTAAATGAATTATGAATTGTTTATTTTAGTTTCAGGAGGATGAAGTATTCTGACGTAAAATATATGTATGTCAACTCATTTTAATAGTGGTCTACTTAGTTTGAAATAAGTAACATGGTCTTGTTGGTTGTCTCCTCAGATCTTTTCTATACATCTGATCAATTAAAGCTGTTAAATATTAAATTATTTTTAGATACATTTTTCAGTATTTTGAAGACTAATGGTGCTGTTTGCCAGTTTGATCAGGGAGGAAATGGAGAGTACAACTGAATTTGTAGTGATAGTGAGTCATGAACCTGGCCAGGGTAGAAACCCGAGAAGATTAAATGTCTGAGGTGGGAAATAATTTGGTAGTGATGAAAACTGAGGTGCTGAATTTAACTGGATTGTTTGCTACATATCTGAATCACTTGCAAGGGTCTAGAGCAGAGGATGCAGATTCTGCAAGTACCTGTTAAATGCCCAATATTTCGGGCTAAGGCAGCATAAGTGGTCAAACAAATTGGAGTGAAAGAAAAGGCAAGGATATGAATTTTTGAGGTTGTTTGGAGTTTTTAAGTTTGGAGAAGGAACATATTTGTATGAAATCAAAAAATAATGAAATGGGCAGGGTTTGTAAATTATTTGTTGATTGTAATTGTGAAGAGAGAAATGAGATACCAAGGGGCCTCTCTGATTTGCGTTAATAACCTGCTTAAAAAAGAGCAAATACTGTGGCAACCTAGTAGAAGGTTATGACTGGGTTAAGCGACCTGTGTATATCAAACACATCTGTTCAAGGTGACTTTGAAAACGCCATTTGTGATTTTTGGAAGCAATAAAACGAAGCTGAGTTTTTGCAAGTTTGAAAGTATTGGACTAGTGCCGGTTAGAATCCTGAGATTTCCAACGAAGTAATGGCAAAGGTAAAGTATTTACCATTGTTACTCTGTATGTTGAGCAGGAAGAGGTTTAAACTTAGTTTCATAGGTTTACATTAAGGCAGCAAGTATGTTGGTCAACAATGCCCTCTTATAAAGGACCATTTAGTGTGATCTAGTGGCTTAGAGATTAATTTGGGTGGTACTCTATCCACACTAACATCCGATCTGTTAGAGAGAGTGGAAATGGGGTGAAACAGGAGAAAAGGGAGGGGGGAACTGAGAATAGGGAGAGTTGAGATCTAATGGTGCTTACCTTGGCATAGTTAAAAGTTTGAAGCCAATGAGGGATGACTTTACACAATTCCATCCATTTGTCTAATTGAATTTTGAATGTTGCAGGGATTTTAGACTGTAAAATGTAGATTAAGCTTATTTTATAAGTCAGGGAGGTGCTACTTGATTAAATTATATCTCGACTTAGGACATAAGTAACATTTTGCTGTAAAACTGGGTCTTTGAGTACAGGTACTAACTGAGGGGGTTGTCCTTTCCCTTTCAAAGAAAAGGAGGGTGCAGAGAGCAGGATTTTACATGGCTCGGCATGGCAAAATACACTTCGCCTCACTAGTGTGTGTAGTCTACAGAAAATAAGGGCAGGATTTTTTGACTATCCATGTAAGAGCAGTTGTTTTAAACCTTGGATTCTCTTAATCATCACATGGTTTGGTCTTTCAAGTTGGAACTGTATATATCAAATGGAGCATTGTAGTCTGTATGACAGGAAGAAAGAGGGCAGAGAAATGATGGGGACAGATTGGCATCCGGATGAGAACCCCAGACGGATAATGAGAAGTGGGAGGATTTTTGACACTACTGAATTGATGCTAATATAAGGAAATCTTTATCTGTGCAAGTTCCTAAATCTCGATTTTGAGGTGTAAATCTTAAGATGCATTCCAGTTATGCAATAATATGCCAAAGCTCTAATTTTACCAAAAGTAACTGCACTACTTTTCTTTATTTTTAGGTGAGACCTTGATTAGTGCAGGAGGCTTTGACTCTGCTTGAGAATGTGGACACTGGCTGGAGGGAAGGACAAGGGGGATAAAATATAAAACTATTTATGTGCAACCCTGGAACATATTAACTTAAGAGACATGAATGAGCTGTTTGAATTACACAAAATACACGTTTTATTTTTTGTTTTTAAATAAAATGTAAGTTTGCCAGGACATTAACCCACCATATTGGGAAATGATAAATATGGCCTAGATGCCTGGTAGGCAATTTCTTTTTTCATAGCTATATTTTGAGCAAGTACTTGCATTAATAGGTTTGGAGATTGTGTATTTTTTGAGTCTGTTGGTTAATACTTCATCATGTTCATTATTATCTATTTGAAACTGGTAATCCTGGATTTGAATTGGAATATGGCAAAAATATAAACCTAAATGATTAAACTTTCAGATATTTTATGTTTCGAATGATTGCCTTTTAATCACTCAGCACTTCCATTTAATATGCCTTGGTGGATGATAGCAGTTTGTTTTGACATTTTCACTTGGCACAGTTTCTATTACAGGGTTGAATGGAAATGGTATAGTGTTGATTTTGGGGTGGAGTCAGTTGCTGTTCAGTTTAATCTGGGTGATCTTTACTTTTATTCACCAAAACTTTATTACATATAAACAGTAACCATTCATAATTATTTCAGATTGCTTCTAAACCTCTTAGTCAGAGGGATTTGATTATATTTTTACTTGCAGTATACTTTCAAGCGCCATGGTATAACCTTTTGTAGAACTGAATAGAAATTACTTTTTCTTTCTCTGCTACCCCCCCCCCCCCCATTATTCTGTTTTACCTTCCTTTTTTCTGCTTCCCTTTTCTTTTTCCCTTTTGTCTGATTGATGTTTATTTGTTGGGTGGTATTAATACAAATTAGTTTATTTTTTGTTTATGAAGATTGTGTAAACTGAAAAGACGGTTGATGAAACTGGAGAGAATAGATAACATAATGAAGCAACTGTTGAAAGAGCTTCTTATCAAACCTGACTGTATTGCTTATATGAAGGAGTAGTTTAATCTGAATGAGCGCTAAATGTGGGAAAGTGACTAGATAGTTACATTGAGTAAGTGCTCGACTAAGACTATAGATTGCATAACTTAAATGAAAGACTGATTGTCGTGACTGGAGTAGTTTGCTTAGCTCTGTGTATTGTGGTTTAAAGCGATTATAAGCACTATTTGAAGGATGGGGAAATATAAAAGGTTCATACCAGCTATGCAGACTATGCTTTGGCTGGACAGGATGGTCATATTGTATATGATGAAAAATTATTTGTTGTAAAACAAATAGGGACCCCCTTATACAATGAGGTAACGAGAGTATAAAATTATGCTGTAAGCAGGGGTAGGATACAGACTGCATTGATTAGTAAAGGTAAATGGCGAATAATAAGGATATTAGAGCAGAAGACTATAGAAGGAGGTTAGTATTGGTTGAAGTTGTGTTAAGTGTATAAGAAAATTTGTAGATGCCTTTCAGTAAGGGGTGATGTTAAATAACCGCAATAAAGAGCCCTATAAAGTGCCATGATTCTATTTTACCGAACAGGAAATGTTAGAGTAAGTTCTGGTTAATCATCTTTACATTTGGAGATAATGGGGTTGAAGGTGTCTTCCATGTCTAGTATGATCACCCCTTAGATATGAGAATATGAAACCATGTTCCAAATGGTTTGAGGCCCTACACATAAGTAATGTTAAGGTAGGATGTTAATACTGGGAACAAAGCTGTCCCCAGGTATCTGTTTAATAATTTTGGTGTGTAGATGATATGTTTAGGAGCCTGAGCTCTAGCATGTTTCAAGGAATAGAAGCTTAAGGGTATGATGTATCTTGTAAGTGTGGATGAAGGACCATGCTCAGCTCAGTGAGAGGTTCTTGCTGGTTTGGGAGAAGAACGGGAGAATGGTTTTGATGGTGTCTCCTAGGGTGCCCTAGACTTGAGAATGGATAGGAATGCTGTGCTGCATTACTCTCTACTGTATTTTGACTGATAATTGAAGAAGGAGAGAGGCTCTTGTCAGCAAGTTATGCAGACAAAGCCCAGTGGTCTTGAAATGCATCTTTTTGGCAGTGGAGGGATGATGGTCAATCTATGGTGTCTCGCTTGAATCAGCTTGATAATTTTGAAAACTGAGTTTTTGGTTCTGTGCTTTATTGGAGCATTATTTGTATGTGTCACAGGTTTGTATCTGTTTCAGTCTGGGTTCTGTTTTCTGGCTGAAGCATGAATTGGGAGTGTTCCAAGAGTCTGCAGTTTGGGGCTGCATATACAACTGCTTACTGTGTTAGCTAACATGTTTGTATGATTGGTATTGCATTAAAAAGTACATTTGATGAAGTAAAAAATAGGACCAGTTTCTGTGAATCACTTATTTATGTGTTGTAGGAGTCATTTGGGAAAACTAAGAGCCAGAGCTTCCTTTGCCCATTAGTCGCGCTAGTGTTTAAAGTCTGAAGGAAGACAATCCCAGGTGTGCCACTGCGCCAACATGAGTGAACCGAGTCTGCATGATAGTTACAGCAGGTCGTCTGCCACCTTGTGGTGTTGGGTAAGTATTATGCCCATTGTAAAAGGGCTGAACCATTTAAGCACTTCTGTTGTTGGATTGGAGGATATAAATAGTCTAGATACATCTTTCACAGTTATATGAGACTACTCCTTTGAGTCATTTATTAAGACTGCCCACTGTATGGTGGCTGTGGTGACTTGGGTTGGATGCGTGGCTTTAAGGTAGTCCAAGTCCTGCATGGCAGTTAATAAGGAGTTCCGGTGCTCTTCACTTGGGATGCTTTAATTTCTTTGCACCGACAGCATGATATGGAGAATGTTCTAAGCACTCTTATTGTTTTCCTTGCCTTCTGCAGTAATGTTTCCGGCCTTGTAATGCTGCATTGAGCAGACCACTGTGCAAGCCGTTCCTGCCAATTTTACATATTGGCAGATGGTTGACTAGAGTTACTTGTGTACAATAGAGTGCTGATAACAGTGCTTTTGTAGCCTTTTTCATTAGATAAAATGAATGCAAACAGTAAAACAGAAAACATTTCAAGTAGAAGTTAAATTTAAAGGACATGGTACCAAACTGGCCATTTCACTGCCTTTTATAACACCATGGACCTGCGTTTCCTTTAAAAATCCATTCAACTTTTTGTTGTTGATAGACGAACAGTAAAGAGTCACAATGTCATACTGACTGCATCACTAAATGCACACATTCTGCAGAGCTATATCAGCAAAATAAAATAGGGTAACCAGCTTTTTCTAGTCCTATATTAGAACTAATAATGTAGGGTCAAGATGTACAGGGCTCCATCAACTTCGAAGTACAAGCCACAAGATTTGATTTTTAAGAATATTTGAAGCTGCTAAATTTTATAATAGAAAGTTTATTGGTTATAGAGTACAAAATGAGAGTTACTAGCCGCGACCGGTTTAAAGTCTTTGAACATCGCTCTTTTTAGGTATGATGATCCATACTTAATGCAGTAGTAAGAGTGCTATAACAGTTCACTTGTGTACATATTAATGCATATATTTTCATATACAAATTGAGGGCATGTAAAAAAGAAACATTATCTCAGTAATAAGAGTAACATTTTTGTATTTAATCTCTTACATTTAAAGCTGTAACTGTTCCCACACACATTTAATGCAGCCTGTGCATACCATTAGCACATAAAGCCAGTTATGTTAAGGTTAATGTAGCTGTAGGTTGCTATATTTCTTTACCAGAAATATGTTGTAAAAAACTGATCAAAAGCTAGATAATTTTCTTTTAATTTAAGACTTTTTTCTGTAATGTAAACATGCATAATTGCAACTCTGATATGTATATATAGACACACATATATATACACACACACACACACACACACACACACACACACACACACACACAATGTGCTCTGTGTGTATGTGTGTGCGTGTGTGTGTATGTGTGTGTGTGTGTGTATATATATATATATATATATATATATATATATATGTATGTATGTAAGTCTAAATACATGTATATGTGTGTATATACTTGTGTGTGTATGTATGTGTGTGAATATATATATATATATATATATATATATATATATATTATAGAGAGAGATAACATACACACACATAAAGATTAAAAACATGAACTCCAAGGTGACTTGTTTCATAAACACCCCAAGGCAGTGTTGAAGTTATGATGGGAAACTGACTACTCGTACTACTGATACTGAATAGTGGTATTGTAGTGTGTACACCTTGTGATGGGAGACTACTTGTACTGATACTGAGTAGTGATTTTATAGCGTGTACACCTTGTGATGGGCGACTTCTGGTAGTAATGATACTGAGTAGTGATTTTATAGTGTGTACACCTTGTGATGGGAGACTACTCGTAATACTGATACGGAGTAGTGGTATTATAGTATGCACACCTTGTGATGGGAGAGTACTCCTAGTACTAATACTGAGTATTGGTATTATGGTATGCACACCTTGTGATGGGCGAGTACTCCTAGTACTGATATTGAGTAATGGTATTATAGTATGCACACCTTGTGATGGGAGGACTACTACTAGTGCTGATATTGAGTAGTGGTATTAGTGTACACCTTGTGTTGGGAGACTACTCCTAGTACTGATACTGAGTAGTAGTTATATAGTATGTACACCTGTGAAATGTTGAAAAAAGGGCCGTGTAATACTTTACAACTGCGGAAAGCATAACTTAGTAACATCCATTACCATATTTAAAACCGTAGAAGAAATATTGTTGCCTCCTATCACGTGGATCTCCAGCTTGTTTTCTGTGTGGGATTACTTCTTTGAAGAGTCTGAATGTACTTGCTATCTGCATCCAGTTCCTTGTGTGAAATTACACACAGATACATATATGTATATATGTGTGTGTGTGTGTGTGTGTGTGTGTGTGTGTATATATATATATATATATATATATATATGTGTGTGTGTGTGTAAATGTACATACCATTTACGCATGTGCATTTTTTATTCACACCCTAGAATAAGTAAAAACAGCACTAAACGTAATGAAGTCTGGGAAAGCGGCAGGCTCAGTTGAGGTTATGGCAGATTTGATCAAGATGTTGGTTGAGTTAGCAAAGAAAGGACTGCTTAGTGTACTCCTAGCACTGTGGAGAGAGAGGTGTATGCCACGTGACTGGTGAATAATATTCTAGTGCCGGTGTGCAAGAACGATGGGGGCATTACAACTGTGGGCAGAATAGAGGTGTTAAATTCTTGTCACACTGCATGAAAGTGCTGGAGGAGGTGTTAAATATGCAGAGGAGGAGTAGAAAATAAGATGGAAGGTAAACAGTTCTTATTTTATATCCAAATGCAGCATAACCACCCCAATGTTCGCAGTGAGACAGATTGTGGAAAAGAAGCTAGAGATGAGGAAAGAGTCTTACTGGGCATTCCTAGACTTATTAAAAGTGCACTGCAAAGTCCCAAGAATGCTGATTTGAGCAGTTCTGTGATGGTTTGAAGTTCTGTAAACATTTGTAGAATTAGTGCAGGCTTTGCGTAAGGACCCTGTGACACAAGTACAGACAGTGTTTTAGCACTGAGATGTTCAGTGTGCTAGTGGGTGTGCATCACGTTTCAGCTCTGAGCCTAAGTCAGCAAACAGGTCAAAGGGGATCAGCAGGTCTTCTGTGTGCAGCTGTTGTGGCATTATAATCAGACTCTGAATGGGAACTTCAGCAAATAGGAGAATGGATTGCAAAACTGATGACGTGATATGAAATTGGAGTACAGATGAGTCATTTGTCATGGCAGCAAATGTGGAAATTGGAAGTAAATGAAATTTGAAATTAAAAGGGAAAACAGTGGAACAAGTTAACATCCTCAAGTGTCTCCAAAGTGAGGTTGAGGAAAGGGAAGTCTGAATATGGTGGTCAAAGTTTGAATCCGGGAGGGTGCAGCCAGCAGACAGGGATGCAGAAGAATGCAAAAGAAGCTGAAAGATCAAGAGCGTAAAACTGTGATGTGAGCAGTACTTCTGTGTGGTACAGAAACTGGGACAATGAAGGGAGAGCGTCTGATAAAGCTATAGGTACTGGTTGGATGCACACTATGGGACAGATGAGGAAATGATTTGGTGAAGACTGATGGGGAGAGGCAGGTAGAAGGCATGAGGAAATGGGAAAGTCTGGCAAAGAGATGGCTAGATTGCAAGAGTGAAGACCTGCAACAGTTGGGCATGACTGTTGAAAAAGACAGTGGTATGAAATTGAAAGTGGTGGGGATGGTTAATGTGACAGGCTGACCCCTTGGGTAAAAAAGGTGGTTAATGATTTTTTTAGGCATTTGTGCGATCGTGTGTACGTGGAGATAGACAGATTGCTGATGGCCTAAATTGCCAGTGTGTTTTCTCACACACATCTTGCCAATTGGTTTATGTCCAGTCTAGGACTTCTCAGCATATGCCATTTGAGTGTTGGGATAGATTTTAGTTTTCTGATGGCGCTGAACAGGATAAAGCATCAGAAAGTGAATGAATTAGTGATAGTGCACTCTAACGGGGAGTTTTTTTCACAAACTAATTTTCATAGCATGTGTTAGATTAAATCAACCAAAATATCATTTTTCACAAAGTTAGGTCGAATGGAACATGATTTCATTTTGAAAAGTAATCCACTTCCAAGGAATCCATGTCATAATGTGTTGATATTTATTTAGTGAATGGTTAGATTGCTTACTTAACCTTTTTCTTTAAACATCTCATTTTAGCATCTGTGTTGGTTTAGGGCCAAAATGTATGTTTTATAACAAAATTCATTTGAGTTGCATATGATCTTCATATAGGTTACAGATGTATACTGGGATTTCAGCTGCAGAAGGCCTGACTTTCTGAGCTCTATGCCTTCCCCCCCACCAAGCTCGGGGGGGGGGGCAGCCGCCCTTTAATGACATGAAGGCAGTCAATTGAGAAGCCACAGTGGTATCATATGCCCAGAAAAGATGTTTTGATTTACAGGCGTGGGATGCCTTTAAACCTGTGCCAATTCCTTCAGTTTTGGGAGCTTTAGAGGTCCAAGCCGTAGCGACTTCTGAGGAACCAGACATCCAGGCCCCCTGCCCTTAAGGATCATGATGGGTCCTACGTGGTCAAGGAGTCCCATAAGCTCCTTTACATGAACTCTGTGGCAGATCCACATGTGATGTCTCTGGACCCAGGTTAGGGTGTCAGAATTGGTGCCTTTTGTCAGTCTTCTTAGTGATAAGGAAAGCAGTGTGCTGAACAGACATGGAGAAGAAATTGTACACAGCTGCCACTCTAGCCACTAGTTGTCAGATGTATATCTGACAAAGTAACAAATTGCAATTCTAGACCAGGTAGTGGAAACCATGTTCTTCGTGTTTCACTGTTGCAGTCATCCCATTTGGGTTATCTGCTTGCAATAGCCCTCAGTTGGCTTGATTATCAAAGTCCTGGGTCCTGCGTCGGTTGCTGTCTCATCTTCCGTGACGTCAGGTAGTCAGGGGTATAAAGTATGCAGCCGACACCATTACATCAGTCTTTCTTGCCGTGCGGTGCCCGAAGCCGAAGCAGTTCGCAAGTGCCAGTCGGCTGACTCCTGAAATTTTCATTTTCGAGTTTCAGAACTGAAGTCTTCAACTAAAGCGAAGTACCTCATTGGGGAAACTTTTTCTTGCTCTAAACCGATGTCAGTAAAAGTCCAATAATTGTATTTCTTGTGGAAAGCAAATACTGCAAAGATTTTCATTCGTACTGTATTCCTTGCCTAGGCCCTTACCACAACATACCTCGCTGTCAGTTTTGTGCCTTATTTAAGCAAAGAACTATTCGTCGTCTGTATATTTACGCTGCTAAATATTTTGGTACTCTGTTCAATTATCCAGATGCATCTTCGGTAAGCCATCCGACTACCAACATTCCGAAAAAACACAAAGATAAAGACAGAGACAGGCCGCCTAGGTCCAAAGCTGCCGATGACACTTCTAAGCCAGTTGCCAGTTTGCCGGTACTCAGTGAGGCGCTTTCGCAGCCCCTGATATCTGCTACTTCAGATTTGCAGGCCTCTACTGAGACCCATTCGGAGTCCGGTATGCCGCGAGATGTTTCAACTGTGGAACCTGTGGGTGTCTCTACCTTGGATGGGTCTGGAGATGCTAAGCAGACACTGGCTTTTGACGGTGTATTCAGACCTACTGACTTGCATATCAAACAGATGCCATCTTCTTCTTCAAGGCCTAAAACTCGAACCATGCCTAGAAAACTGACGCCCAGACCGCATGGTCAGGCCTCTATGCCTAAAAAACAAATGATAAGAATGGCTGAAGACCTTATTACTTTAATCAGGGGAAGCCAGCCTTCCCCCTCTAAGAGACCGAGGACTGAATTTGCTTTATGATACTTTTAACTAGAATTCTGAAATTTCTGTTTCTTCTGATGACCAGGATTTACCCTTATCTACCTATGAGGATTCTGATGCAGAGGACTCTATTCCCTCTGCCTCAACCCCCCCCCCCCCCCCCCGAGGATTTCTCTTTTGGTGAAACGTTATATACTCTTAGGAAGCATTTTTGTTGGGAAAGCCAGGATTAATCTGATTCTAAAAAGAGGCTTAGGGATTTCTTACTCCTGCCCCAGCACAGGCCTTTAGCTATCCCTCCTGTACTAGACATTGTTGATGATGCCTTTTCAGAATCTAGCTTTGCCCCTGACTCTCTACCGCCTGCTCCCAGAAAACCTGATAGATATCACAGGGTTCCTGACTCTCACAAGTTCCTTTTTAAAAATCCTACTGCGGATCCTGAAACCATTTCACAGGGACCCAAGGGTATTAAGGCTACTACTGCCAAAAATTCTACACCCTCTGATAAGAGACTCCAGGGCGCTGGATAGATGGGGTAAGAAGATATACACTTCTGCAACCTTGGCCATTAGGGCCTTAAATTGCCAGTTTCATATGTTAAAGTATCAGCGGAATATTATTGGATTGCTTAAACAGAAAATGATGTTGATTCATGACTGTGTTGAAAATAAGGATTTGCAGGATTTAATGCATTCTTCTGAACAAGTTGGAAAACATACTTTGCAGTGTGGTTTTGATTCACAAGAGGCATCTTGCAGGGCTGCTGTCACTGGGTGTGTACTTAGAAGGCATGCTTGGCTTAAGGAGCAATCCTTGTCAGATCATGTTAAAGCTAAATTGCTGGATGCTCTCTTAAATCAGGACCACCTGTTTGGCAACAAAGCAGAAGTATTTCTTAAAAAGATGGAGGAAAAAGCTAAATATATGCATATTGTTAAAGATTTCCTACAAGTACAGCCTTCCAAGATTTAGTAGTCATTGGCCCTCTAAGAATTGGTCCTTTCCTGCTTCTTCCAGGCCTTCTCAGTCCAAACCTAGAACCAGCAGAACACCCAGGCTTCAGTCCCAGGGTACGCACAGGACTCAGCAGTGGGGGGCTCCCACTTCCAAATCAGGGAGTAGTAAGACTCCACCCTATGGTAAACTGTCTCAATGACTTGACTTTAAAACTTCCAAGCACTTCTCAACTGACTGCTCCTTTAGGGGGAAGATTGCTCTGCAGGCCAAAAACTGGGGACAAATGGGTTTTAAATATAGTTTCCCAAGGATGCAGATTTCATTTCCACACGTTATCAACCCCAAATGGTTGGCCAGATCTATCCCCAAATCAGTGGGCAGAGGCTCAAAAGCAAGTGCTCTCTCTCTCTTAAGCATAAAGGCTATTCAGATTGTATCAGAAGAGGAAAAGGGACAAGGTTTCTACTCAAGACTTTTCTTGGTACCCAGAAAAGACAACTCATGGCGTCCTATCCTGGACCTTTCAATCTTAAACACCTTTTTGGTGATTCCAAAATTCAAGATAACTCTTCACCAGTTGCTTCCTGTGCTAGGCAAAGATGCCTGGTTGGCAACAATGGATTTAAAGGAAGCCTACCTGCACATTCCAATCAGGGAATCTTGCAGAAGATACCTACGCTTGAAAGCAGGCTGCACGCATTATCAGTTCTCTGCACTGCCCTTTGGCTTATCTACTGCGCCCAGGGTATTCACAAAGTGCCTAGCTCCAGTCATTGCATTTTGCAGGCAAAGAAATATTCAACTATACCCATACCTGAACGATTGTCTAATTCAGGCAGGAAGCCAGGACATACTTTTGAATCGTCTGGCATTTGTACAAAAGTTGCTAACTTGTCTGGGGTACACCATAAAAGAAAAGAAATCACATCTGGTACCCTATCAACAAATTATATTCCTGGGAGAAAGCTTGAACACAACTTCCCAGATGGCTTTCCTCACACCAGAGAAACAAATTCATCTGACAACTTACTTCAAACTAGTGGTCACAAAACCCTGCTATCTGCAAGGCAAATACTGCAAGCCTTGGAGTTCATGGCATCCTGTATTCTACTAATTCCATATGCAAGATTGCATATGACAAAAGTGCAATGATATCTAAAAAGCCTATGGTGTCAACATTCTCAGGATCTAGAAACAATGATTCCTATCATACCTTGCCTGCGTTAGAATTCCTTTGGTGGTCAAGAGGCCTGCCACCAAAACAAGGGACTACCATTGTCTACCCCCCTGCTGCCCAAACCCTAACAGACGCATCAGACTATGCATGGGGTGCTCACCTGACAGGGAAGTGCATTGAGGGCAAATGGAACCCAAGTCAAATGCACCTGCATATCAATCAAAAAGAAATGTTAGCTGTATAGAATGCTCTGACAGCCTTCAAGGACCGCATTCTTCCAGGACAATTAATGGTAAAGACGGACAGCACCACTCTTATGTGGTACATAAACAAGCAGGGGGGTACCCATTCTTACCCCCTCTGCATACTAGCCATGGCCCTGTACTTGGTAGCTCAAGGCTATGTTCCACATCTACAGGCTCAATTCCTGCCAGGAAAACTAAATACACTGGTAGACGAACTAAGCAGAAATCTCATGGACCCACACGAGTGGAAACTGGAACCAAAGACTTTCAACATGTTGATAAACAAATGGGGGAGTCCAGATATAGACCTGATGTTTATCGTGTTACACTGCTGCAGTCATTACACTTGCGTTATCCTGCCGTCAGGCGGTCCTGCAGTCGGCCAGAGTTCCAAAGTCTTGGTCCGGCGTCGGTTGCTGTCGCTTCTTCCCTGACATCAGTGCGCCAGGGGTATACAAGATGCATCCGACACCATTTTCTTCAGTCTTTCTTGCCGCGCGGTGCCCGAAGCAAAAGCAGTTCGCAAGTGCCGGTCGGCCGACTCCTGAGATTTTCGAAGTCAAATTTCAGATCCAAAGTCTTCAATGAAGCTAAGTACCCCGTTGGGGAAACTTTTTTTTCTTGCCTCAGACCGATGTCAGAAAAAGTTAATAATTGTATTTCTTGTGGGAAGCAAATACCTCATAAGGACTTCCACTCTTACTGTATTCCATGCCTAGGCCCTGATCACAACGTCACTAGTTGCCGGTTTTGTGCTAGATTTAACAAATGCACTATAAAACGACGTTTTGATTTTGCTTTGCACTACTTTGGCCGAAGGTTCAATTATACAATGCCGTCGGAACAACCGACGACCGCAATTCATAAATAACGCAAAGACAAGGATAAAGACAAGCATCCGAGGTCCAAAACCGACGAAGCCTCTTCTAGGCCAGTCGCCGGTTCTCAGTGAGGCGCTTTCGCAGTCCCTGACACCCGCTACCTAAGAGCCACAGGTCGCCTCCGACTCCCATGTGGAGACAACTAGGCCTCTGGAAACTCAAGGTATTGGGCCTACGGAAACTAATCCCACAGATGGATCCTGAGCCACTGAGCAGGCATCGGCTTCTGAGGGTGTTTTTCAGACCTTCACAACTTACCATTTAAGCAGCAGCCAAGACAAAAACACCATTAAGACAAAGAAGCAAGTACGGCATTCTCCAGGACAGTCCTCCATGCCTAAGAAACAGATGTTCAAAATGGCGGAAGACCTCATTACTCTAATCAGGGGTTCCCATCCCCCTCCTGAGAAAAGGCCTAGGCAGGATACAGACTATGATTCCTCTGATCAGGTTTCCATTTCCTCTGATTCCTATTCAGACCAGGAATACTCTCTACCCCCCCCCATGAGGATTCTGATGCTGAAGAATCTATCCCTTCAGCCTCTCCTCCTGAGGATTTCTCTTTTGGGGAAACTTTACATACCATGAGGGAGCATTTCCATTGGGGAAAGTCAGGATTATTCAGAATCCAGGAAAAGGCTCAGGGACTTCCTTTTATTGCCTCAGCACAGGCCCCTTGCTATTCCGCCTGTGTTAGATATTGTGGATGATGTGTTCTCTGAATCCAGCTTATCTCCTGATTCTTTGCCCCCTGCTCCAGCCAAGCCAGAGTCCCTGACTCTCACAAGTTTCTTTATAAAAACCCTTCTGCTGACCAAGAAACCATTTCCCAGGGTCCCAAAGGGGTTAAGGCTTCCATTGCAAAAAATCCAGTCCCCTCTGACAGAGATTCTAGAGCATTAGATAGATGGGGGAAGAAAGTTTACACTTCTGGAACTTTAGCAGTATAGACTTCAAATTGCCAGTTTCACATGCTTAAGTACCAACAATATTTAATGGCTCAGTTAAAACAGAAAATGCTTACAAGCTCAGAAGCTCCTGACTATAAAGAAATGTAGGATTTATTGCATGCAGTTGAACAGGTGGGAAAACATACTCTGCAATGTGGTTTTGATTCTTTAGAGGCTTCTTGTAGCGCCGCAATTACAGGTTCTGTGATTCGAAGACATGATTGGTTAAAAGAACAGAGTTTACCTGACCATGTTAAGGCAAAATTATTGGATGCCCCTTTACAGCATGATACCTTGTTTGGTGTTAAGGCAGAGGAGGTGTTAAAGAAAATGGAGGATAAAGCTAAATCTATGCAAACAGTCAAAGATTTCTTACAGGTACAGCCATCTCGATTTAGCAGAAATTGGCCTACAAAGAATTGGTCCTCTCCAGTGTCAGACAGGCCACAGAGAGGCAGAGCTCAACCCCAAGGCTCTTACAGATAACGACAGTGGGGTACCTCAACCCCAAAAGGAGGCGAGGACAAGTCTCAGCCTTACAGGAAACCGTCCCATTGACTTCCCCCTTCCTATGCCAAACACTTCCCTTTTGGCAGCCCCCTTAGGGGGGGGAACTAGCACTTTTTTCTCAAAATTGGCAATCACAGAAGACAAATGGGTTCTGAATATTGTGTCTCAAGGATACAGGTTCCACTTTCACACTTTACCAAGGCTAAAGGGAATGCCAAACCTGCCACAAAATCAATAGCAGAGGCTCAGAAACAAATTTCAGCCCTCACGGACATGAGAGCTATTCAAAAAGTACCACAGCAGGAACAAGGACAAGGATTTTACTCAAGACTCTTCCTGGTCCCCAGAAAGGACAAAGCCTGGAGACCCATACTAGACCTTTCAACTCTTACCTGGATGTTCCGAAATTCAAAATGTTGACACTATAGCAGCTTCTTCCCATGCTGGGCAAGAAGCCTTGGCTTGTAACTCTGGACCTGAATGAGGCATACCTGCATGTCCCTATCAGACAAAATTGCAGAAGATACCTCAGATTCAAAGCGGGTACAATGCACTACCAATTCTCTGCACTGCCCTTTGGCTTGTCTACGGCACCCAGGGTCTTCACAAAGTGCCTGGCACCAGTAATTGCATTTTGCAGACAAAAAAAGGAATTCAAATATATCCATACCTGGACGACTGCCTCATTCAAGCAGAGAAAAAGGACATTCTTCTACAGCATCTGGCGTTTGTAAAAAGGCTGCTAATTTCTCTAGGGTACACAGTAAACGAAAAGTAAAAACTAGTGCCCTCACAACAGATAATATTCCTGGGTGCCAGCTTCGATACAGCGGCCCAGATGGCTTATCTCACGCCAGACAAACAAGGACAACTGACTCAATATTTTCAATTACTGGCAAAAAAGTCCCATCTCCCTGCAAGAAAAATTCTGCAGGCCCTGGGATTTATGGCATCCTGCATACTACTAATTCCATATGCCAGACTGCATATGAGGAAATTACAATGGTACCTAAAAAGTGTTTGGACTCAACACTCTCACAGTTTAGAAACAGTAATAACAATAATTCCCTGCCTACAACAGGAGTTTCGATGATGGGCACAGGCATGTCACCTCAACAAGGGTCAGCCTTTCACTCTACCCATAGCTGGGCAGACTCTAACAACAGATGCTTCGGATTACGCCTGGGGAGCACACATGGCAGGAAAATGTATTCAGGGCAAGTGGACCACAGACCAAATGCATCTTCACATCAATCAAAAAGAGATGTTGGCTGTTCAAAATGCCTTAACAGCTTTCAAAGACCTTCTGCATCCAGGACAATTATTATTAAAGACAGACAACACCACAGTAATGTGGTACATAAACAAGCAAGGGGGCACTCATTCTTATCCCCTATGCAGGCAAGCCATGACCTTGTGAAACACAGCTCTAACTTATCAAGTTCATCTACAATTCCTGCCAGGAAAGTAAAATACTTTGGCAGACTATCTCAGCAGAAATATCATGGACCCTCACGAATGGAAATTGAATCCACAAATCTTCAGCATGGTAACGCAAAAATGGGGGTGCCCAGGCATAGATCTTTTTGCCTCCCCACTGAATTGCCAACTACAAAAATTCTGCACAAGGACTTACAACACACAAGCATGGAAAGTGGATGCTCTTTGTTCAACTGGAAAAGCCTAAAAGTTTATGCCTTCACACCATTGCCTCTCCTTTCAGTGGTACTCCTAAAAGCCAGACAAGAAAAACCACAGATGATCCTGATTGCTCCAGACTGGCCACACCAGCACTGGTACCCAATCTTAAAGAACTTAGCTCAAGGCCCACCATGGATTTTACCTCAAATTTCACACCTTCTGACTCAACAAAACAATCAGATCCTGCACGGTCAGCTCAAAACCCTAAACCTGGCTGCATGGCAGATTCATTAGTCAAACAGGCAACACCTCTCTCTAAAGCTGTTATGGATGTCATTTTGGAGGCCAAGAGGCCTAACACCAAGAAATCTTACTTAGAAAAATGGAAGAGATTCTGTGCCTGGAACCAGGCTCAAAGCCTTGACCCTCTTGTCCCAAACATTCCTCAGATTTTACAATACTTAACTGAGATGCTGGACAAAGGCCTATCCTCATCAGTTAAGATCCACGCCTCTGCCATTTCAGCTCATTACAACACGGATCCTCCTTTATTCTCTCATCCCTTTTCTAAAGCAGTACCTCAGAGGGGATAAAAACATAAGACTGCCCCAGAGAGCACCAACACCAATGTGGGACCTCAATTTTGTTTTGGAAAAACTGACCTTGCCACCTTTTGAGCCAGCCAGTACAGCCGATCTAAAATTTTTATCATGGAAAACAGCTCTGCTCCTGACAGTAACTTCAGCACGAAGAGTCTCAGAGCTACAGACATTAATGGCAGTGGAACCTTTTATAATATTTCACCTTTTATAATATTTCATCAGGACAGGGTTTCTTTAAGGACAAACCCTACCTTCATGCCAAAGGTGGTATCTAGTGTGGCTCTTAACCAAACCATCCATTTGCCAACTTTCTATGCAAACCCCGGAATAAAGGGGAGAAACTTCTGCACTCTTTGGACATACACAGGCAGCTACGCTTCTACTTGGACAAAACAAAAGCTTTCAGGAAAATTGAGCAACTGTTTGTAGAATATGCTGCAGGATCACAGGGCAAGGCTATCTCAAAGCAGACTATTTCTAAATGGATAGGACACTGTATTCGCTACTGCTACACACAGCATGGAAAATCAGTCCCTAATAACATTAGGCCACATTCTACCAGAGCAACAGCCACTTCAACAGCCTTTCTCAGAGGAGTACCAACCAAGGAAATTTTGGAGTCTGCAACTTGGAGTTCAGTGCACACCTTTACCAAGCATTACCACTTGCCTCTTTACTCTAAATCCAGAGCAGGATTTGCCACTGCAGTTCTGCAGGGCCTCATAGCCAATCCTAACTCTTTATAGACCAGCCACCCAACCTTAGCTTTGGGATTCTACCCAAGTGTAATGACTGCAGCAATGTAACACGATGAACATAGTACAGTTTTGTATCTACCATAAATGTAGATGTTCGAGTGTTCACACTGCTGCAGTCCAGGTTACCCTCCCTCCATCCCCTCTGTCCTAGCTGGACTTCTCTATACCTTTCTACCCTGTACAACCTTTGTGGTGTATTTGCTTGTAACTGAAGGTATTGTTTTTATTTTTTATGTATGTTTTATTAGCAATATGTATTGCCTACCTACTTGGGGGCACCTGACATCTGGGGCAAGAAAAACTGAAGAAAATGGTGTCTTATGCATCTTATATACCCCTGGCGCACTGACGTCAGGGAAGAAGTGACAGCAACCGACGCCGGACCAAGACTTTGGAACTCTGGCCGACTGCGGGGACCGCCTGACGGCAGGATAACCCAAGTGTAATGACTGCAGCAGTGTGAACACTCGAACATCTACATTTATGGTAGGTACAAAACTGTACTTTTGCCTCCCCCCAGAACTGCGAATTGGACAAATTCTGCGCAAGGACTCCCCACAAACAAGCTTGGAAAGTGGATGCTCTGTCCTTCAGCTGGAAAAATCTATCAGTTTATGCCTTTCCTCCTCTGCCTCTCCTCTCCAAAGTGCTACTAAAGATCAAACAGGACAAACCAAGGACGATACTGATTGCACCTGGTACCCCCTCTTGCGCAGTGTCACTGCTAGCCCCATGGCACCTGCCCCAGACCCCTACCCTGCTGTCACAGCAGGAGAGCCAGATTCTGCACCCCCAGCTTGAAAACCTGAACCTGGCAGCCTGGCTAATTACCTAATCTCTCCGTTACCATCCCTCGGTAAACAAGTGTTGGATGTTATTTTGGCGGCAAGGAGGCCTAATACTAGAAAATCCTATGCTGAAAAATGGAAAAAATTCCGTGCCTGGAACCACACTCAAGGGATGGCCACAGCAGCACCCAATTTGCCTCAGATTCTTCAATACTTAACTGAGATGCTTCACAAGGGCCTTTCCTTTTCCTCCATCAAAATTCACACCTCCGCCATTTCAGCTCATTACAACACAGAATCACTCCTCTTTTCTCACCCACTGCCCAAGCAGTTCCTCAGAGGGGCCAAAAACTTAAGACCACCCAGGAGAGCCCCAACTCCAGCCTGGGACCTTAACTTTGTATTGGAAAAACTCACTCTTCCTCCTTTTGAGCCAGCTGCAAGTGCAGAGTTAAAATTCCTTTCTTGGAAAACAGCTTTCCTTTTAGCAATCACTTCAGCAAGAAGGGTTTCTGAATTACAGGCCCTTATGGCAGTGGAGCCTTTCATCATCTTTCATGTGAACAAGGTGTCCCTTAAGACCAATCCCTCCTTCATGCCCAAGGTGGTATCCAGTGTGGCTTTTAATCAATCCATTCATTTGCCATCCTTCTTTTCTAATCCACTGAACAAAGGGGAATGGATACTGCTCTCTTTAGCGGTGTACAGACAACTTAGATTTTATTTGGACAGGACTAAACCTTAAAGGAAATCTGCTGGTGGCATTTGCTGCAGGGGCAGAGGGAAAGGCTTTTTCAAAGCAAACCATTTCTAAATGGGTAGGCCATTGCATTAATTTCTGCTATAAGCACCATGGAAAACCTATCCCACAGGGGATTAGACCCCATTCAACCAGGGCTGCATCTGCCTCTACAGCCTTTCTCAGAGGTGTCCCTACCAGAGACATCCTAGAAGCTGCTACCTGGAGTTCTCTACATACTTTCTCCAAGCATTACCATTTGCCAATTTTCTCTAAATCCAGAGCTGGCTTTGCCACTGCAGTCTTGCAGGGCCTTATAGCTGGTCGAATGCGATCTAAATTCCTCCTCCCATCCTTAGCTTTGGAAATCTACCCAAATGTGATGACTGCAACAGTGAATACACTCCAACATCTATATTTATGGTACGTGTACACAGCTCTACTTTTGGGGAAGTGTCTATAAGCACTTACACAAGTGTTGGATCGTGCTATCCCAAACAGAACCAAGATGCCATCCTCCAAAAAAGGAAGCCAATCTGGTGATTCCCTGCCATAAACAAACTCTACAACAGAAGGAAGAAACTGTTGCAAAAGAGAGTAAAATTCCATGAGTGGAAGAGAGTACAGTTGTGTACACCTACCATAAATGTAGATGTTCGAGTGTCTTCACTGTTGCAGTCATAACTGTAGGGTGCTCCTGCCGGCAGGCAGCCCGAGGTCGGCCAGAATCCCAAAGTCTGGGTCCGGCGTCGGCTGTACAAACTAGTACCCTGACGTCAGTACGCTCTGGTACATAGTCCTCAGCCGACGCCATCTTCTCCAGCCTTTCTTGCCCTAGATGTCAGAAGTCCCCAATAAAACAAAAATGAATCCAATAAGGAAACACAAATACACCACAAAAGAGAAAAAAAAAAAGAGGGGATAGGAGGGAGGGAAACACCGACTGCAACAGTGAAGACACTCGAACATCTACATTTATGGTAGGTATACACAACTGTACTATGTTCTTCGTGTTTCACTGTTGCAGTCATAACTGTAGGGTGGAATCCCAAAGCAGTTAAAAAGGGGAGGAGGCTTTAGACAGAAGAAGGGGAGGCAAGAATACCCTGCAAAACAGCAGAGGCAAAGCCTGCCCTGGTCTTAGAATACAGTGGGAGATTGTAGTGCTTGGAAAAAGTATGCACAGAACTCCAAGTGGCAGCTTCCAAGATCTCCTTGGTAGGAACTCCTCTGAGGAAAGCTGTAGAAGTGGCAGCTGCTCTAGTAGAATGACTTCTAATGGTACCTGGAAACTGTTTCCCATGATGAGTGTAACAAAATCTGATTCCATAAGCAATCCATTTGGAAATAGTCTGTTTAGAAATAGGTTTTCCAAGAGAACTGGAGGCAAAAGAAACAAACAATTGAGAAGACTTTCTGAACTCTTTAGTCTTGTCCAGGTAAAATCAGAACTGCCTGTGTACATCCAATGAATGCAAAATCCTTTCCCTTTATTTTGAGGATTAGGAAAGAAAGTAGGAAGGTGAATTGTCTGATTTAAAGCCACTTTGAAATCACCTTAGGCATGAAAGTAGGATTGGTCCTCAAGGATACTCTGTCCTGATGGAAAATAAGGTATGGTTCCACAGCCATGAGAGCCTGCAACTCTGAGACCCTTCTGGCAGAAGTCAATGCCAATAAAAGAACAGTCTTCCAAAATAAAAACTTGATATCTGAAGATGCAGCAGGCTCAAAAGGAGGCAAAGTAAGCTTTTCTAAAACATAATTAAGATCCCAGGCAGGAACCGGAGGGGTCCTGGGAGGCCGTAAATTTTTAGCCCCTCTCAAGAATTGTCTCACCAAAGGATTAAAAAAAACAGGAGGGTCAGAATTGAAATGAGCAGAAATAGCAGAAGCATGAATCTTAATGGAAGAAAAGGAGAGCCCTTTAGATAAAAGATCCGAAAGGTAAAGCAAAATAGAAGAGAGATCAGGTACCAGAGGATCCGAGCCTCGGTCCTGCATCCAAATACAAAACCTCTTCCATTTAGAGGCATAGGATTTCCTAGTGCTAGGCCGTCTAGCTTCCAGAAGAACATCCAACACTTGTTTGGGAAAACTAGAGGAAATCAAAATCCTTTGAAGAGCCAAGCTGCCAGGCAAACGGTCTTGAGATTGGAATGTAGTAACTGACCCTGATGCTGGGACAGAAGAGAAGGGTTCTGAGGGAGAATCCAAGGAGGCTCCAAGAACAGGTGCTTTAAAGTTGGGTACCAAAACTGTCGAGGCCAATTTGGAGCAATCAAGATGAGGAACTTGGGCTTGTCCTGTTTTATCTTCAGTAATACCCGAGGTAGTAGAGGAAGAGGAGGGAAGGCATATCCTGAAAGGCTTCTCCAGCTGAAGGACAGGGCATCCACTTTCCAAGCTGTTTTGTGGAAGGACCTGGTGCAAAAGCGAGGCAGCTGGTGATTGAGATGGGATGCAAACAGATCTATCTGGGGACATCCCCAAACTGCAGTAATCCTGTTGAATAAGTTGGTGTCTAGCATCCATTCGTGAGGATCTGAAATGTTTCTGCTCAGGCTGTCTGCTAAGAGATTCTGTTCCCTGGAATGAATTGAGCCTGGAGATGTAGATTCAAATTTAGAGCTGTGTCCCATAAGGCCATAGCTAGTCTGCAAAGGGGGTACGAATGAGAACCCCCTTGCTTGTTGATGTACCACATGACCGTGGTGTTGTCTGTGCGAATTAGCAGAGGCCCTGGTTGCAAAAGGTTCTTGAAGGCTAGAAGAGCATTTTGAACTGCCAACATTTCCTTCAGATTGATGTGCCAGTGAAGATGGTCCTTTGTCCAGGTTCCCTGCTGGCAATTGTCTAGAAAGTGTGCTCCCCAAGCATAATCCGAGGCCCGTGGTCAGGATTTGAGTAGGTTGAGGTAGACGAAAAGGCTTTCCTTCGTTTAAAACACATGCCCTGGACCACCAGAGGAATTCCCTCTGGAGACAGGGGATCAGAGGAATCAGAATATCCAGATCGTGGTGATGTTGTGACCATACACTTTTCAGATACCATTGAAGCTTTCTCATATGAAGCCTTGCATTTGGAATCAACAGAATGCAGGAAGCCATGTAGCCCAGAGTCTGCAGGAATTTTCTTGCAGTGAGCTGAGATAGAGTTGCCAAGGTGTTGAAAATAGAAGCCAGCTGTGTTTGTTTTTCTGGAGTGAGGAAGGCCCTTTGCAAGGTTGTATTTAAGAGGGCTCCCAAGAATACCATTTGTTGAGAAGGGATCAAATGTGACTTTTTTGTGTTCACTGAGAATCCCAGTAGGAGGAGAAGATGTTGAACGAAGTCCAGATGTTGAAGTAGAAGATCTTTGCTGTCTGCCTGAATAAGGCAGTCGTCCAAATAGGGGTAAATCTGGATCCCCTGAAGTCTGCAATAAGCCACTACTGGTGCCAGACACTTGGTAAAAACTCTGGGCGCAGTAGATAAACCAAAGGGCAGTACAGAGAATTGAAAGTGCCTCGAACCTGCCTTGAACCTGAGGAATTTCCTGCGTTCCTGCCTGATGGGAATGTGTAAGTAGGCTTCCTTTAAGTCCAATGTCATCATCCAGGCATCCTGAGATAGCATTGGAATTAGTTGCTGCAGAGTAAGCATCTTGAATTTTGGAATTTCCAAGAAGGTGTTTAACACAGAAAGGTCCAGAATAGGTCTCCATGAGTTTTGTTTTCTTGGAACCAGAAACAGCCTTGAATAAAAACCTTTTCCCATCTCTGAGAGAGGAACAGGCTCTATGGCTCTCATGGCCAGAAGAGCATCCACTTGATTTAAGGCCTCTGACCATTGATGTTTTGGCAGATCTGGCCAACCGTAAGCCCTTGGCAAAGTATGAAAGTGGAATTTGTAATCTTTTAAAATCACGTCCAATACCCATCTGTCCTGGGTAATATGAGTCCAATTTCTGTAAAAAAGAGATAGTTTTCCTCCGAGAGGGGCATCTAGGTGAAGGGGTCCTGCAGCCCAACTTAGAGAGTCATTGAGTTTGCTTTCTTTGAGATTGGGATCTGTCTTCTCCCCTTCTAGGTGAAGAAGCAGTCCATTGTCTAGATCTGTAAGAGGCCTGACCTTGACCACGACCTCTGGAGCGTCTATATCTTCCCCTTTGAGGCCTGTCAGACGTGGGAAAGGACCAATTTTTAGAGGGCCAATTCCTGGAAAATCTAGGAGGCTGAACTTGCAAAAAATCTTTTACAGTCTGCATAGATTTTGCCTTTTCTTCCATCTTTTTAATAACTTCCTCAGCCTTAGATCCAAAAAGAACATCATGCTGAACAGGGGCATCTAACAACTTAGCCTTAACCTGTTCAGGTAAACTTTGTTCACGGAGCCAGGCATGTCTCCTGATAACAGTACCAGAGGCTGCAGCCCTGCAAGAAGCATCCAAAGCATCAAAACCACAATGTAAACTATGTTTGTTCACTTGTTCAGTAGCATGCAAAACATCCTGAAGATGTCCTTCAAGGATGCATCTGCAGTCCTAACATATGGGTTGTCCTGCCTCAGGCAGCCCTTCGGTCGGCCGGATTCCAAAGTCTGGGTCTGGCCTCGGCTGATGTCGCACTTCACCCGACATCATAGCTGCTGTCAGTTGGGTATAAAGGCATCAGCCGACGCCATTTTCCTCAGTCTTTCTTGCCGCGCGGTGCCCGAAGCAGAAGCTGTTCGCAAGTGCCGGTCGGTCAGAACCAGAGATTACTACTACCGAAGACTTCTAAAAAGCTAAGTACCCCGTTGGGGACTCTTTCTTGCCTCAGCCGATGTCAGAAAAAGTAAATAACTGTTTAACTTGTGGGAAACAAATACCTCATAAGGATTTCCACTCTTACTGCCTTCCTTGCTTAGGCCCAGACCACGATGTAGCAGCTTGTTTAGCCTGTGCTTCCTTCAACCGACGGACACTTAGGCTTCGGTCGGAGTTTGCAGAGGAGTTTTTCGGCCCCGCTTTTGCTTACAACATGCCGTCGGAGACTCTGACTTCACAATTAGCTAAAAAGCGTAAGGAAAAGGGCCGACACTCGCGGTCCGCGGTTACGGCTGAAACCACGGTTAAGCCAACCGCGAGTGTCTCGGTTTCGGCTGAAACCGAGTCCACGGTTCTTCCTTCGACCGAAAGCATGCCTCCTACAGCCGAGGCCTCACACAGCATGGCTGAATCTGCTACTGAAATTCCACCTGCAGTTGCAGGTTCTCAGGATTTATCAGATACTATTCCTTTAGACATATCTGCTAGGCCCCCTGCATCTATGTCTATCAAGGCTTTTTCTAGGGCTAAAGCAGCTAAATCTTCTAAGGCCTTGCCTACTAAAACCCCCTCACACAGGCCTACCTCTAGTTCACAAATGCTCAGCCTGGCAGAGGATCTCATTTCTTTGATCAGGGGATCCCAACCTCACCCTGACAGGGCCTCTCATCCCCCTCCAGAGAAGAGGCCTAGAGCAGACCCCCCTGAGCCAGTTTCAACAGATTATTCCTCGGATGATTCAGAAAACTCAAATCCTCCAGAAGGCCCTTATTCTCCATATGAGGACTCTGATGCAGAAGACTCCATCCCTTCTGCCTCTCCTCCTGAGGAATTTTCTTTTGGGGAAACCTTGCATGCTATGAGAGAGCAATTTCAATGGCAGGGCCAGGATTTTTCATATTCAAGGAAAAGGCTAAGGACCTTTTTACATTTACCACAGCATAGGCCTTTAGCCATTCCTCCAGTACTAACAGTTGTAGATGATGCATTTAATGATGCTTGTACTGCCCCTGACTCTCTTCCCCCGGCCCCTGCTAAGCCCGACAGATACTACAGGGTCCCGGACACACACTATCACTTGTATAAGGATCCTATTGCAGATCCTGAAACTATTTCACAGGGCCCCAAAGCTGTAGCAGCTGCCAAAAACCCCCTCCCCTCTGAAAGAGAATCTAGAGCATTAGAGAGATGGGGTAAAAAAGTTTATACTTCTGCTACTCTTTCGGCTAGGGCCTTAAACTGTCAATTCCACATGATTCTGTATCAGGAATTTTTGTTAGATCAGCTAAATAAAAAACTGTCTTCTCCTGATCCTATAGACCGTAAGTCCCTTCAGGATTTGGTACATAACACTCAGCAGGTCAGTAACCACTCCTTGAAATGCGGCTATGATGCACTGGAGGCTTCCTTTAGATCAGCTATGACTGGTACAGTGATCAGAAGGCATGCATGGTTAAAAGAGCAATTCTTACCAGACCATGTGAAGTCCAAGCTCCTAGATGCTCCCATGGAGAAACAAAGTTTGTTTGGCTCCCCTGCACAGCAAGTGTTAAAGAAGGTGGAAGAAAAAGCAAAATCTGTCCAAACAGTCAAGGATTTCTTACAGGTCCAGCCACCGAGGTTTAGTAGAAATTGGCCTTCGAAGAATTGGTCCTTTCCAGACACCTCCAGAGCACAGAGAGGCAGAAATAGGCGCCCAAGAGGAAGAGGTCAATCCAGAGGTGCCTACAGGGGACGTCAGTGGCAGCCTAACAACCAGAGAAGTACTGCCACAGATCCAGCTACTACCAGTTCCACAGGACAGTCACAATGACTTGGCTCTGATACCGCCTACCAGGGAACAGCTGGAAGCACCCTTAGGCGGAAAGCTAGCCTTATTTTCAGTAAACTGGCATTGCATTACAAGAGACAAATGGATTTTACAGACAATAGACAAAGGCTACAGGTTCCACTTCCATACTCTACCAAGAAAGAGAGGAATGCCAAACCTGCCACCAAACCAAAAAACAAACGCTCTAGGACAAATCAACCACTTACTAAGGATGAGAGCTATAGAAAAGGTACCGTCTATGGAACAAGGACAAGGATTTTACTCCAGACTTTTCCTGGTACCAAGAAAAGAAAATCAATGGAGACCTATTCTCGACCTGTCCGCTCTGAACACATACCTCATTGTTCCAAAATTCAAAATGCTGACCCTACAGCAACTTCTTCCCATGCTGGGCAAGGAGTCTTGGCTGGTGACTCTAGATCTCAAGGAGGCATACCTGCACGTCCCTATTCGACCAGATTGCAGAAGATACCTCAGATTTCTTGCAGGATCAGAGCATTATCAATTCTCAGCATTGCCCTTTGGCTTATCTACTGCGCCCAGAGTATTCACGAAATGCCTGGCATCAGTAATTGCTCATTGCAGGCTTCAGGGAATTCAAATTTATCCATACCTGGACGACTGCCTGATACAAGCGGACAACAAGATCAAATTAACAAAAGATTTGGAAAAGGTTATTCACCTACTGCAATCCCTGGGATACACAGTCAACATAAAAAAGTCAAGGCTAGTACCATCCCAAAGGATAACATTCTTGGGTGCAGAACTGGACACATCAAATCAAATGGCATTTCTCACAGCAGAAAAGCAAAAGCAACTACCACTCTATTTCATGGCATTAACAACGCAGAACCAGCTTACAGCAAGAAAAGTCCTGCAAGCCCTGGGTTACATGGCATCCTGCATAATATTGATTCCACATGCCAGACTACATATGAGGAAGTTGCAATGGTACCTAAGGAATTTATGGTCTCAGCACAAGCACAGCCTAGAAACCCAAATTCCAATTAATTCCATGCCTGAAGCAAGAATTCATGTGGTGGGCTCAGGCCTGTCAGTTGAACAGAGGCCTGCCTTTCCACAAACCTCACCCAAGTCAGACTATCACCACGGACGCCTCAGACCTCGGATGGGGGGCACACATGGTGGACAAGTGTATACAAGGCCTATGGACACAAGACCAGCTGAACCTACACATAAATCAAAAAGAGATGCTGGCAGTGAAACAGGCAATTCAGACATTCAGACCGTTTCTTCAACAGGGTCATTTGCTGATAAGGACGGACAACACCACAGTCATGTGGTATATCAACAAACAGGAAGGCACACACTCATATCCTCTATGCCGGATGGCAATGGACCTGGAATGTGGCCCTGAACCTCAACATTCAGCTCCAGGCCATATTTGTGCCAGGAAAAGAAGATATACTAGCAGACACCTTAAGCAGAACTACCACGGATGCCCACGAATGGATGCTGCATCCAGACATCTTCAAATCCATAACAAAGAAATGGGGCCTACCAGAAATAGACCTGTTCGCATCCCCACACAACCACCAATTGAGGAAATTCTGCACAAGGACATACCACCCTCTTGCTTGGAAGGTGGACTCCCTATCCTTCAGTTGGGAAAACCTGACAGCATATGCATTCCCACCTCTTCCTTTGATGCACAAAGTGCTACTGAAGATCAAAGAAGACCACCCAAGGATCATCCTGATAGCTCCAGACTGGCCGAGGCAGCATTGGTACCCGCTACTGAGGAGTATGTCTCGGGCACATGCATGGCCTCTACCTCTGGTTCCTTTACTGCTAACGCAGAACAACTTCAAGATCCTGCATCCAAACTTGAAAACTCTGCAGCTAGCTGCTTGGAATATTACATAAAACAAAATAACCCAGATTTATCTCAGAGGGTTAAAGACATTATCCTGGAGGCTCGCAGACCCTCCACAAGGAAAACTTATTCAGCCAAATGGAAAAGATACCTCATTTGGAGTGCAGCAAAAGGAGAAAATGTATCATTAGCAAACATAGCTAACATCATGGAATATTTAGCAGAACTTTTCCACAATGGCCTGTCTTACTCCTCCATTAAGATTCATGCATCAGCAATTTCAGCAGAATACAACATGGATCCTCCAGTCTTCTCTCATCCACTACTCAGGCAGTTTCTGAGAGGAATTAAAAATGTAAAGCCTCCAAGGAAGCCACCTTTGCCTACATGGGACCTTAACTTTGTGCTGGAGAAGTTAACACTTCCCCCTTTTGAACCAGCAGGAACAGCAGAATTACAGTTCTTATCTTGGAAAACTGCTTTCCTGCTTGCAATCACTTCAGCAAGAAGGGTTTCTGAATTACAGGCTTTAATGGCAGTACAGCCCTTCCTTATCTTCCATCAGGATAGAGTGTCCTTGAGAACTAACCCTACTTTTATGCCAAAGGTGGTCTCCAGGGTATCATTGAACCAAGCAATCCACCTACCAACATTCTTCCCCAACCCACAGAACAGGGGGGAAAGACTACTACATACCTTGGATGTACACAGGCAATTGCGCTACTATCTGGACAGAACCAAGAACAATAGAAAAACTGACCAGCTTCTGGTAGCATATGCAACAGGAATGGAAGGAAAAGCAATTTCAAAACAGACAATCTCAAAATGGATAGGAAATTGCATTAGATTTTGTTACTCTTTTCATGGAAAGACAACTCCAGAAAACATCAGACCTCACTCCACAAGGGCTACAGCCACTACTACAGCTTTCTTACGAGGAGTGGCTACCAAAGACATTTTAGAGGCTGCTACTTGGAGCTCCGTGCATACATTTGCCAAGCATTATAATCTACCTTTATACTCTAGATCCCTGGCAGGTTTTGCAACTGCTGTTTTGCAAGGGATCTTAACTACACCATAATCATCTTAGTGCCTCCTCCCCCAGTTTGGCTATGGTATTCTACCCATATGTTAGGACTGCAGATGCATCCTTGAAGGACATAGTACAGTTTTGTACCTACCTTAAATGTAGATGTCCGAGAGGTATGCATCTGCAGTCAGGATTACCCACCCTCCTTCCCCTCTGTGGTACTCCTAGGGTATTTGCCCATCTTGTAGCTAGCTGGGGGAATCTATTATGGTGTATTTGTTTGTATATATGTATATACATGTTTATTTCTGTTTGCTCTCTACTGTTTGGAATCATTTGCATTTATCCAAATTTAGCCTTCCTAGAGGGCACCTGACATCTGGGGCAAGAAACACTGAGGAAAATGGCGTCGGCTGATGCCTTTATACCCAATTGACAGCAGCTATGACATCGGGTGAAGTGCGACATCAGCCGAGGCCAGACCCAGACTTTGGAATCCGGCCGACCAAAGGGCTGCCTGAGGCAGGACAACCCATATGTTAGGACTGCAGATGCATACCTCTCGGACATCTACATTTATGGTAGGTACAAAACTGTACTTTCCTTATCCTCTGCACATGCAGGAAGGGAAGCAAGCTTTTGCTTTAAAACAGACAAAAGAAATTGCTGATACTTAAACATATGAAACTGGCAATTTAAAGCCCTTACAGACAGGGTAGCAGAAGTATATACATTTTTTCCCCACCTGTCTAAAGCACGAGAATCCTTCTCAGAGGGAATAGGATTTTTTGAAGAAGCAACTTTAGCAGCCTTAGAGCCCTGAGAAATAGTTTCAGGATCCGCAGAAGGGTTCTTAAATAAGAATAAATGAGAGTCAGGAACCCTATAAAATCTATCAGGCTTAGAAGGAGCAGGAGGCATGGAATCAGGATTAAAATTAGCCTCAGAAAAGGCATCATCTACAATGTCCAAAACAGGAGGGATAGCTAAAGGCCTATCCTGAGGAAGAAGAAGAAATTCTCTAAGCCTCTTCTTGGAAGCAGAATACTCCTGACCTTCCCAATGAAAATGTTCCCTCATCTCATGCAAGGTTTCCCCAAAAGAGAAATCTTCAGGCGGAGAGGCCGAGGGTAAGGAGTCCTCAGCATCCGAATCCTCATAAGGAGGAAAAGAATAGTCCTGATCTGAGGAAGAGACAGAAGATACAGAAGCCTGGTCAGAGGAATCCAGAGGAACATCCTGTCGAGGCCTTTTCTCAGGAGGGGGGTGAGAACCCCTGATCATTGTGAGCAAATCTTCAGCCATCTTTAATAATTGCTTCTGTATCCTGGGAGTAGATTCAGAAGCAGCTTGAGCAGGAACTTTAGACTTAACAGGAGTCTTTGTCTTTGCCTTTGAAATAGTAATGTGAGTAGGCCTGAAAACCCCCTCAGAAGCCGGTACCTGCACAGCGGTTCCGGACCCATCTGAGGGAGCGACGTCCGAAGGTCCTGCAGCAGTTAAAATAGTAGGCCTTGATGGCTCCCCATGGGAGTCCGTATTGGCCATCGGTTCAGAAGTGGCGGACGACAGGGGCTGCAAAAGCGCCTCACTGACGACAGCCGAACCGGACGCTGGCTCCAGTTGCAACAAGTCCTGTTTGGACCTCGGAGGCCTGTCTTTGTCTTTGCGCTTCTTTTGAATTCCGGTAGTGTCCGACGACATTCTGTAATTGAAGCGTCTTCCAAAATAATTTAGAGCCCAATCGTACCTGCGCTTAATAGTACGAGAGTTGAACCTGGCACAGAACCGACAACAAGAAACGTCGTGGTCAGGGCCTAAGCAAGGTAGACAGTAAGAGTGGAAATCTTTGAGGTATTTGTTTCCCACACGTTATACAATTATTAACTTTTTCTGACATCGGAGGAACAAGAAAAAGATTCCCAACGGGTACTTAGCTTTGAGAAGAGAAGTAAGAACTTCGGACCGACAACAACAAAATACGCTGTTCGAAAATTGCCAACCAACGACTTGCGAGCTGCTTTCCACCGCACGGCAAGAAAGACTGGAGAAGATGGCGTCGGCTGAGGACTATGTACCAGAGCGTACTGACGTCAGGGTACTAGTTTGTACAGCCGACGCCGGACCCAGACTTTGGGATTCTGGCCGACCTCGGGCTGCCTGCCGGCAGGAGCACCCTACAGTTATGACTGCAACAGTGAAACTTGAAGAACATCTCCCTGATCAGCCTCGGTAAAAAGCTGAGATCCCTTATAAGATCCTCCAAAGCTAGCTATGAAAACACAATTGTCACTGATTCTAAGGGCAGCCACAAAGCATTCTATAGCTATGTCAAGAATCGCAATGGCAACACCCAGATCTGCTGTGAGTTACAGCACAACGGCACGAAAATTACAGAACCAACTGATATTGCCAACATCCTGGCAGATAGGTTCAGTGCTAACTTTACCCCCTCTCACCCCCTAAAGGGCCCAGGTCTATACAGGAAGAATGCAGAGTCCCTGTAATCACATATATGTAGGTAAAAGCTGCACACTCTAAAAACCAAAAACACAGCATCCATGGGATCGGACAACATCCCAGGCTGCATTTTACACGAAGTTCAGAATGAACTGGCTCCTCACCTAAGCCCTGTGTTCAATCATAGTCTCACGTCAGACTTTGTGCCCACTGAATGGTGCACAGCAACAGTTATCCCGCTCCACAAAGGGGGAGACACCACTGATCCTGGGAACTATCGTCCTTTTAGCCTGACCATCCTGGTCTGAATGCCATGGAACGTATTACCATGGAACTCGTAAACAGACATTGGTAACCTCCAAACTCAGGACCCCTCCCAGTTCGGGTTTGTGAAAGGCAGATCATGTCTTCTGAACCTGATCAACTTCTTTGAGGCAGTCACCAAAGCCGTAGATGAGGGTAAAGTGGTTCACACAGCCTATCTTGACCTTGCCAAGGCTTTCGGCACCATCCTCCATTCTGGAATTATAGCCAAACTCACTAAACTAGGTATTAATCCCTACATCACAAGATGAGTTGCCAACTGCCTCACTGACAGAACCCACACTGTAAAAGTTGCAGACTCCTAATCTAACTTCAAACCAGTGACAAGTGGAGTACCACAGGGTTCAGTTCTGGGACCTCTCCTGCTTGGTATCTACTTCTCTGACGTACAGGCTAACACAGAAGGCCTGTGGCTAACGAAGTTCGCAGATGACTGCAAACTAGGAGCCGTAGTAGAGTCCCTAAATTATGCAGACATCATACAGAAGGGCCTCACTGAGAAAGATGCCTGGTGTCAGAGGCATGGCCTCAAGCTTAGTGCCAAAAATTGCATTGTCATCCCCTTTGGTAAAAACTCTGTACCCATGAACTACCACATAAACGGCAGTCTACTTAACACCAAATGTGTGATGAGACCTTGGGACCCAGTAGTTTCTCCTTTGATAATCACATCGCCACAGTAGTCAGGAAATCCTTCTATATGGCACACCTCATCACAAAAGGCTTCTCATCCAGGAAAAAGGTCATTATTCTCTTCTACTCGCCACTCATTAGACCCATTATAGAGTACAACGCCCCTTTTGGAATGTACCTCACAAATCATCTGCAGCAGCTGGAAAGGCCATAGAAGTACCTCACAAAGAGGGTTACTGGCCTCAAACAGATGCCCTACACTGACAGTCTGAAAAAACTCCAGCTTTACTCTGTAGCATATCACCTACTCTGAGGCGATCTCTGCCTAACATATAAAGCTATGTTAAACCCAGAGCTGTTGGACATGCTACACCTAAAGAAATCCCAATCCCTTCGAGCTACACACTCTAGGGACCTAAACCTTGTCACCACAATAAACAGGACATGCTGGAGGGATAGATTCCTGTCCCAGAGACTTCCTATACTTTGCAACAAGCTACTCATCTATGTCAAGCAAAGTTCCTCATTAGCACTCTTCAAGAAAAATCTTGATGAGTGGGTGGGAAATAGGAAATACACCCCGAGGATCACTTCTCTGGCTCTGCTCAGTAGGGGCACAGGAAATTGCAGAGTCTAGAGCAGCACGTACAAGTTCATACATACCAAATTCAAAGTTGCAAAATTGTGCATTCTTGAAACTGGTGTTTATTCGACTGGGGTGTGGAGGTCAAAGTACCTCACATAGCAGGGTGCAGTTGAAAGGGCAAATTTTAACGTGCATAAAATGGCCTACAGTTGGATTTGAAATGATCTTAATAAGAGGACTATTTATGTAGCCGATTACATTTCATATGCTCTGAAATGACACCTGTACCCAAAGACAGTTATATTTTTTTACAAGTCCATTTCCTTAGTTCGAAGTGCAGATGGCCATATGTGCAAATGTACCAAGTACCAAGAAAGGAAACTGAAGACTGATAACTGATGGCTGTCTCTGTAACATAACAGGGAACACTGCAGTGGCAAGTCTTTAAATGAATTGCTACACAACCAAGGAACAGCTGTAACTACTGCAACTGCAACCAGTGAAGGACTAAAGGAAGCAAATACCATCAGACAGATGCTCTGGCAAGTGTTGGAAGTGTCTGAAGAGCCAGAACTAGTAAAACCTACTAAGGGCACTCATTCGGGAACCCAAGTGCTCTTTAAATGAAAGAGTGTACCATTTCTCATAGCCATAAAGGCAGTATATGTAAACAGATTGCTTTGCTTCTATTCATGACAAATTGCCACATTATTCTTTTGCATGAATGTATGCTTGTGTACAAGGTTACTGAAAGTAAAGTGATACCATTGTGATTTTGATAATCCACTACCCCTGCAAAGTTTAGCAGGTATGGTTGGTTGAGTGAGTTTTAACGGGCAGACTTTGCAAACAACTGTGAAGTCAGCAGATGGCTCATCCACAAGTTTGCTGGGAAAAAAATATACTGCTTCCATAAATGCACAGTGTCCCACTAGGCTAAATAAAAACATTACAAGCAATGCTGTTTTCCACTCCGTTAGACCCAAGAAAAAATCCTGACTTGTATCTATTATACACATTTATAATTATTAAAAAAAAACAAAAAAAATATTAATGTGCTTTTTCCAGAAACCCATATGAAAGGGTTCAATTCTCCCTTTTCAAATTCAACAGAGGAAGGTGCATACAGAAGCTTACAACATTTTATGGATGGTAAGTCAGATGGGCATTTCTACTCCAACAGCTTTTAGAATTAAACTCTCACATCCAGTTTTAAAAGGCTTTTGACCATTGAAAGAAAGCAGGACTATTGGTGGAAAAGAGAGAATTTATTTTTATGGTAACAATATTGCAGGCTTTGAAAAAAAAAAGAAATGTTGAGATATGGCACCATCATTTCAGAGCTGTAATAACAGTGGTAAAACCAACAATTGCATGTCATTAAACAGTAAGATAACACAACTGTGCAAAAAATATATATACAAGGCATCTGCCCATGCTGTCTTGAATGTTTTCTTGCTCCTTTAAATATTTTCTAGCCCAGTATTACCCACAAAGTATCCTGTCTGCCAGGCAATAAGCAATATCCTAGGGGTGTTATGCAGACTGTTACATGTCATTCCCTGGACCTAAAGTTTAGAGGAAGAGAGTTCTCTAAGGTTTCCCAGACCTGAGTAGGCAAGAGGACATGAGAGAAAAGTGGAAAAGAAATTCATAGGAATAGGGTAACCCACCTCTAGACTAGGATGCACGAGAACAGGAGAGGAGGGGACGGTAGAAGGAAAATAGTAGCATGACCGATATAATCAAACATTTACTGTTATGGCAAACTTTCGCACCACTTCACAGTACAGACCACTGCTGCTGTAGACATTACTACTAAGATTATTCTCTGACCTTGGGTAGGAGGTGCACAGATTGGTAGGACTGCACTGCAATAAGCTTTGGAAAATGGCAGTTGCAAAGTCAGCCCTAGTCTTTGTAAAAATGTAAAAGATGTGGACTGAGGACCACATACCTACCTCTAGAATAGCTTGTGCGCTTGCTGTGTCCTTTCTGAGAGGAGTGACTGTTCCTTCGTGCTGTGGGCTGTCATAGTCCCTTTCAGCTTAAAAAAAAATTGTATGAGAGATTAACTGAAATAATGTGGTAATCCAGTCACTTGGGTTTCTGTTTTCCTTTCTTCCAGAGTGCAGAGGACACGCACAAAAATGATTCAAGGTTCTGATATTTGTTTTACCAAGGTAGTATCTCGGTTGCCTGTGTACATCTTAAGAAATGATGAATTCTCACATTCTGTGGATTAATGAAGAATTTAGGAAACTGGGCAGTTTGATTTCAGGAGAAATCCGTCATTACTGTAGGCATGAAAGTGAAGTTGGTTCTCGGACACTATTCCTACAAGTCTATTTTAAAATGTCGACCTACCGGACCGTCCACTTTCTAATCAGCGAGACAACAACGCTGAAACTTCAGAATGCCAAACTCCTGGATTGTTGAAATTTCACTCCAGGAAACTTAACCACTGGACCACCAATGACTACTGTACAAATGGAAGCAAACGAAACCCATCAACTTGTGGGGCTTTGCCCTCCACACCCCCCCCAACTAAATATACCAACTCCAAGATCGCATTACGATGAAGAACAGGGCAAAACTCATTATGGTGGCCCAGTGAATAGTTTCCCAGAGTGAAATTGCGACATTCCAGGAGTTTTGCTTCCTGAGGTTTCGCTGTCCTCGTGTCGAGCTTATGAATTTTGAATAAGTGAAATTTCAGTGTTTTAAAGTAGACCCGTTCCTACACAAGACAAGTGTTCTCTGCACATGTGTACTTGTAGTTCTGAATCCTTATAGCTGAAGTGATTGTTAGAAGTAAATCCATTTTCACATTGGATATCTGTAGGAACTAAGGAAGCAGGCTCAAAACTGGTCTTTGTGAGCTGTTCCAGGACACAATTCAAGTACTGTAGAACAGCAGTGGCTTTTCTTGGTGGTTTCATATGGATTTTCTATAGGGAACATTTAATACTGTGCAGGGATAGTTTGGGGTGGAGGCTACAGGCATGCAGTCTGAAATGGCGAGGACCGCACATGAATTGAACAGTTCACTTATGTAATACAGGAATTATGGACACCAGTGTTTTTACAAGGTACTGATCCCTCCTGCAGCACCAGAAGGAGAGCTTCTTCCATATGGCTAAGTGGGATTTCCTTGCGGAAGGCTTCCTAGCCACCATTAAGTGTGGTCTGCACATCCTCAATGAAATGATGCTTGAAGGGTAAGACATTTGAATCAATGAGGCAGTGACCTGTAATGTCTTTAGGATGGGGTGCACCAGGGTCCACTAGTCCTAAGATGAGATGTATGTAAAGACTGTGGTAATATCCTGCTAATCCCATTTTGTTGAGCACATTATAAATGGTACTAACCAGATCACGTCAGAATCCATAGCCAACATCTTTGTTATAAATTTAGCTGTAATTTCACTCCGAATATTGTACTCTGATACTCCCATACTGACTCATGCCAGTCCCTCAGTGATCAATACTGACCAAGTCTCAACCACCCTCTTCAAAACCTAAAAGATAACACTTTCATGAAGTAAACCACATACCCAGGTACTTAAGTAGGCTTAAAACATCACCCAGCTAAACCTGCCGTAAACCATGATATGCACCCAAGGAATTGAGAAACACCATAAAGGTGTTTTTTTTCCATTGATCTGGGTAACTGTAGACCTAACAGTAATGGCGAATCTTTTTGGGCTCGGTGTGTTAAAAATTTGGAATATACCCATCTTGACTCTGCTGGCGTGTCACCCCACCACAAACAAAACAGAAAATTCTTTACATATTCATGTATTTAAAAAATACAGTCCAGTCATATGTGCTGCTGTGCATTATAAATTAAAAGAAACATTAGTTAACAATAGAGAAAACAACATGTGGACTGACAATTGGTCTTAAAACAGTGCACCAAAAAATTACCCTACTTTTAACAGCAGTTTTGAATTGAACTGAAAAAAATATGGAACACATTAAATTTGATTGGCTTAACATCAATTACTGACTTTTTTGTTGCTGAGTTTTAATAGGCAAGTGTAGGGTCACATTTCTTGTATTTTTGTTTATTCAGTTTCTTTGGCAACTCTAGTATTGGTGAACACTGGTGTGTCACCCAAAATGTCATGGTGTGTCACTTTTGACACGCATGTCATAGGTTCGCCATCACTGGATCAGTTCACTAGCCTTATCTGTAAAACCATGGGATGAATTGTAAAGGTTATACAAGGCGAGCAGTCTATAGAACCTTTGCAGTTTGGCTTTGTCTAGGGTTGATAAAACCTGTTTATTTAAGCAATAATGCATTTATATAAATGAAAAATCATGGGGACATATTTTCAGTTGCAAACATTAAACATCACATAAAATCTGCTCTACAGTCATTGTCATTTGAATATTACACAGCTTATTCAATTCCTGCCTTCCCTTAAACTTCATGCTAACTCCAAAACATTATTCTGCATGTGTTGTTCACACAGTTCCCATTTTTACTATGTAATTTGCTCCTAATCTTTTCTAAAGATCCCACTTCCAATTCATTTATCTCCTGTTACTATATTCATCAGCTCTAGTATGGTTGGTTTAGACTTGTATTTCCATTTTCTAGTAATTGTGTTTTGGCAGCCACCAAAATTAAACTTGGCA
Organism: Protopterus annectens; assembly: GCF_019279795.1. Taxonomy (NCBI): domain Eukaryota; kingdom Metazoa; phylum Chordata; order Ceratodontiformes; family Protopteridae; genus Protopterus; species Protopterus annectens. Next base: position 806,605,593 of record NC_056743.1, read on the forward strand.
AGACTTTACTATGTCTAGGCAATTCCAGTTCTGCATCACAGCTAAAAAAAATAATTTCCTTAGTTACTCAAATTTGCTCACCCAGTATGTCTGACAGAGTAGTCTGCAGGGATTGTTTAAAGTTTGTCAGCTCCTTACACTCCAACAAATATGTTGCCAATTACCTCTTTCTTCCCATCACACCCTCAACATTTGCTGTCCATCTCAGGAAGAATTGTTAGGAGTCTGCTTTGGGTATAAAAAACTTTTTTAATCTCAGGTTTCTTGAAAGACGTCACAAAAGCCCTTTATAATTGCCTTCCCATACACCCCCCCCTTATCTGTATGTGGCCATGTGACCAGAGCATTTGATAACATTCCCCGCTCCAAGTCTCATTTTCTTTGTAGATAGCCAAGACAAAGCATACACTATTAGAATAAATGAGAAACTCTCCAAGAAGCAAAGATTTAACCAGTGACATCTGTCAAGATCCTGTTCTAGGCTCCCTCTTTGGATCCATTTTTTTTTTTTTTTTTTTTTTAAGTATAGGTAGTTGTCAATAACCTTTGACTCATTTAAATTCACAGATGAGTGCAAGATGGGAATCATTTTCAACTCTGTCAAATTCAGTAATAGTGCAATAAGGCTTGGTTGCACTATTGATTTCTGCTCTGATAAGTCTTGCCATTACCATGGCCTTGCAGTAAATGCAAAGAAATGTGGTGCAGTCATCTTTGATAAAACTGGTGCTCCTTCTAGTTAATCTAGTACTAAGCAAGTGGAACTCCACTTAATGTTAACACATTAATCTGGGGTTTAGAAATTTTCATCGCCAGCATGCTGTCCTGAGGTCAGCATATCTCCAGTGTATGGTCAGAAAATTCATCTACTGACTCTTGTCATCTTTTCTTGGTTTCTCATACAGATATTGAGCTGTCCTTATTTCCCTGTGCTTCTTCATTCCAGCATAGAATACAGTGTTAAGTTTCGTATGTTTAGTAGTAAACAACTCTTCCAGTTAGACCCATATCTTTTTATAACCAAAATAGTCCAAAGTGTAAAGAACCACGTTTATTCTGGTAGACTCCGTTCTTTCTTTCTTTGGTTAATAGACTCCTGTATGATAATCTGTGCTTTCTTTCCCTGCTATCCATAGTCTTACTTGAAAAGAAAGCTCATCTCTTTGTGCCTATTCTAAAGACTTACTCTATGGAAAAATGACAATTGAGTTCCAATTTGGAGATAAGTAGAGCAAGATTGATGAAGTTATTAGACAGTATAAAACCCTAGCAATATTCAAACTTTGATTAGATGAATGGATGGTATTAAATTCATCCCAAGAGTCGCTTCTCTGCTGCTTTCCTCTGTTATCTAACTTTCTCCAATGGCCTTTCCCTCTAGCATGATGGAGACTATATTAAGCTGTCTGTCTCCCAGGCTGTCAACCTCCTACCATCATACCATCATTTTTAGCTCCCCTTCAGGGAGTCTTACTCTATGGCATTGTTGGCTAAGCCTGCAGTGGTTGACATACCACTGGCTTACTATGAAACCTATAAAACACTTCAGTCAGTAAATATTTTTACTTCCTTGTTCTGTATCTTTTCTCTGTTTTCTGCTTAGTGCTGCTGTTATCCTCATACATTTAAGCAAGCGTATCCTGTCCTCTGCAGGTTTTGATATGACTACATTGTATTTTCCTTGTCATTTGGAAGATTCCTCTTCTTCTCTGGGTTATTGTCTTGTATATTTTATTATACTATTTTACTTTAACAGATCACTCTTCAGTAAACATTGATGCTGTATGCTGCTTTCATTGAACTGACTCGCTCACTAGCATAAATGTTGAGGTTTTGAAATCTTAAAAGTTAATAAAATAGGTCTGAACCACCAGGCTGTATTTAACACTTTAATCAACAATAAAATAATAAAAATGGTAAGCGCTTTCAGGATACAATCCCCGTCATCAGACATCTTTACACGATATACTTCAAACAATTATACTGTTGGATAGTCAGTCACCTATCCCGAAAGCGCTTACCATTTTTATTTTATTATTTTATTGTTGATTAAAGTGTTTAAATACAGCCTGGTGGTTCAGACCTATTTTATTTACTTTTACAATTTACTTTTGTTGGTCTGAAACCTTGGTGCCGATAGCCCTGTTGAGTTTGTTCTTGCAGTTTTGAAATCTTGGGGTGGTCAGTATTAAATGGGGGAAAATGCTCCTTGCATGGGTACTTCAGAGCTTGCAGTCTCCCCTGCCTGATAGAATACGGATACTGTTGAGAGCAGACTTGTAGCACTGAAGTTAACTGAAAAATTACTCTTAATCATGTTACAGTGTCCTCTCCATATCTTGTATATGTTTTCTGTGATAGTCTGACTTGGGGTTCAGGAGGAAAAACTCCATTTACAGTGTTATCTGACACAGTTAATAAAATTAAGTTAGGGTACATATAAGGGCATTAACATTTTTAAGAAGCCTTACCGAAGTGGCAGTTTTGCATTAAAGTACCATAAGCATGACATTTCCTTCCATAGGGATACCCCACAGTATCTGATTGGGTAGTGAAACCTTTTCTGTTACTAGTTTTATATTTTCTGTCTCTTGTCTTTGTCTTGTTTTTCTATGTTCTGTACTTGCTTTGTGTGTTTTGCCCTCTTAAGTTGAGGTTGCTCTTTTCTTTTGTTTTTGCTTGAATTTCTGACAAATCTAAAGGTTTGGTTATATCAGTTAACTCGGGCTTCCTGTTGAAATGACACACGAAATGCCAAGTGCCGACAAGCAGAAAAAAAGACCAAAAACACAAAAGAGTGAATCATGAAGATTGCTCTTCTCCTCCTTAAAACTTTTTTTGTGGGGACGGTGGGGGGAGGGGGGGTGGAGGTGTGTCACACCTCCAGAACCTGCAAACTCTGAGATAACCATACCTCAGAAAAAAGGGAATATTCTGGGAAATGACATCTCAGACTTTGGTATATGTAAGCCTACTATTTTGGCCATTCATTTTCCATATTTTGAGACTCGCTGTAGTGGGTACTGACATTTCAAACCGTTCCTATTAACTTGTCTACTCCCTTCTGGTTTCTGACATTACATGTCGCTATTCCTGCAAATGATTTTGCTATTTGTATTCGACTTGATTTTGCCTGCGAGCCCAGCATAGGTATCAGTCTTTTGTAATTATGCTTATTTACTTCTCTTCCTCTTGAAAAGCAGACCTGAATGCATTTTTAGCAAACTCTTTATTGCATCTATTTGTAATTTCATGTAATAGCTTTTTCCATAGCATACATTAATCAAAATGCCACAAAATTTATTTAATTCCATGGCTGAACATGACATATAGATACTAATCTTGTCAGGTAGCCTAACTGTAATCACCCATAACAGGGTCGTATTATGTGTAGTAAGTAAACAATAACATTCAAACCACCAGAGATCAACATGGGTCCAAGAAAACACTTGTAAATAAAATTTGAAACAAGCTTATATGTTTCAGTTGCATAACTAAATATGTGCAATATGCATATATCACTCTTTTAAATTCATATGATGAAATTATCAAGATCTGGAATTCCTAGAAGCAGTCTGATACGGTTATGTATCGTACGTCCTAAACATGCAGTCAAAAAACTAATATTGGCCACCACTACATATGTCCTTCCTCGAGCATCCTCCATAGTAACACACTTTTTCCCATGAAGACCTTGTAGCAGTAGTATTTTCGAGGGAAATCATATCAATCCACTGATGCTCTTTGTTTAAATTACTGTTGAAGTAGACCTGGCTACAGGGACTTTATCTGCAGAAGGCTCAATGTGTAGCCCAACTTTCAGAGCTTGTCATCCATCCTTCCTCCAGGCATGATAGACCTCCTTCTGTCAGAGATGTTAAGATGCTGAGACATTCCCTGTATAAAACGGACATCCACTGACCTTTGGTCCTCTTGCTGTATGCATTTTTCATCCATGTTATCGTTTATTTTTATTTATTTATTTATTTTAAATCTCTTACTGTCGTTTTATTGAGAATTTTGGGCAGTGTTGTTTTGTCTGGTTAGTTTGTGTTAAACTACACTTTTTGGGTAGTCTGTACCTTACTCAATGAAAACACTGAGACAGTTCTGCTGTTATGACATTCATTTACTGCACACAAGGTTTGCATCTAGCTTAACAGTGAAAGGTATATACATCAAAAACGTACTTCAGCTTACAGCATCAGGTCTGCAAGAATAGAATAATCAAAGTCTCTAATGCAAAAGGAAAAATCCCAATCTTTATAGTGTCTTTTTTGCTTGCATCAGCAGTTTAGAGAATTTGCCAGAATAATAAGTCTTTCCTTTAAAGCTGGTCTGCTGACTGTTTTCCATATTTTAAATTTTCTGTTTCTGAAGAATAACTCTTTTCGTCCTTGGCCTATCTTGCATTATGTTGACGAGACACAGCTGCATACAAGAGTTAGTCTTGACCTGTAGATAATAATTTTACACAAAGCTGCATAGTTTATAAGAGAGAAAATATTTTACTTCTGATTCTTATTAACAATGAATGCCAAGCTATATAGTTTTGCCAAGTTAGGTAACTGAGTTCAAGCTGAGTGCACTCTACAAACTGAAACGTAAAACATTTATTTTACATTTTCAGAACAATCCACAGAAATCCATTTTAACTTGTTCTTTACTCTCACAATTCCCACGTTTTATTTAAAAAGCAGAAAATGACTGTTCATTTTCAATTTTTCTTCAGTGGTACACATTGAAACCTGATTTGCTGAACTCTTAAGTTTTTTTTCGCAAATGACAACTTATGTAGCAATTCCAGATAGTATGACTAAAATGCCTAACACTGCTAATACCAGGATGTATTTTATGGCTTATATTCAGTAAAAGCGGTATCCAATACAAACTAAACACTTAAGAATGACAGCAGTATTGTTAGCATGCACTAGGGGGCAGTCTCTCACACCAACACTTTTAGATCAATTTCAAATCAGTTTGTGACTTTTTAGAAGAGAAAGCAGAACATTATCAACTGGCATATATGCTAGTCAATGGCAGTGATGAAAAAGATATGAAAGATGTCAATTTTCAAAAATCTGTTATGCGCTCCTTTTTGGACCATTTCGAAGGTGTCCCAGAGGAAATTAAACTTATTATGAGGAATCTTCAAACACACTCAGAGTTGGTAGATAAATTGCTGCAAGCATGTATTATGTGTAAAGATGATGCTATTCATAAGCAAAAGATTTACACTCCCCGTTCTGCACCAGTTAGTGAAGTAAGGGAAACTGGGTGTGGGAGATGGATTAATCAGGGACAGCAAATCTCACAGCAGGTTGCAGGACAATCACGTCAAGGGCAAGTTATACAGGGGCAACAATGAGCAGCATCAACTCCCCCAGCCACTCAGTTAACTTCAGAAGTTACTCAATCTATAGAGGGTCCTCAAAAGAGACAGCCTGTTTGTTATTCCTGTAAACAGGTAGGTCATACTAAAATTATTGTAAACCTAATCGCAGATGGCACCAGGAACAAGAGGCAAAAAGAGTAAGTTTCTTACCGTGAAAAATTTTGATAAGCCACGTGTGCCACGACAGCAACAGGTAATGCAGCCAGAAGTACAAACACAGCAGTACACTTCACAGCAGTATGTGACAGTGGTAATGACGATAATTCAAATTCAACATTATCGACATTACCCAACTTGCCTTGATGTCCAGTGATGTCCTACAAATGTTTTGCAGGGGGACAAGCCCCCCTGCACCCCATACCTCCTGTTAATTGTATATTAATTGTGTATTCCAACTCAGAGATTGTACTACAGAGAGGAAAAGGGAAAATTACCCAATCCCCACTGTAGTGCAATCTCTAATCAGAGCATCGACTTCACAACAGAGAATGCACACTAGCATTCGTTGATGTGCAGTTGAATATTTTCTGCATCTGCTTTACATGAACGCATAACTGCTGTCCAAAATTTTGGAAAGGCCACAGAAATACCTCATAAAGAGGATTTCCAGACTCAAGCAGATGCCTTACGCAGACCATCTCAAAAAACTCCAGCTCTTTACTCTGTCGCATATCGCCTACTCAGAGGTGATCTCTGCCTAACATACAAAGCTATGTCAAACCCAGAGCTGTTGGACATGCTCCACTTAAAGAAATCCCAATCCCTCCAGGCTACACGCCCTGGGGACCTAAACCTTGTCACCACAATAAACAGAACATGCTGGAGGGATAGATTCCTGTCCCAGAGACTTCCATACTCTGGAACAAACTACCTATCTATATCAAACAAAGCTTCTCATTAGCACTCTTCAAGAAAAATCTTGATGATTGGATGGGAGATAGGAAATTCACCCCGAGGATCACTTCTGTGGCTCTGCTTGACAGGGTCACAGGAAAATAATTTTCTTGGGTGGCAAAAGCCAGGGTACTGTTTGGCTAGGCTTATATAGGCCCTAGGGCCAATAGCCTAGTACATACCTATGTACAGAGGGTAATAGGGGACTACAGCAGCAACCCGTATATACCACACTCAACGGTCAGAATTTCAATGTCAGCTGCATTAATAGCTCCCATGCCTCTACCTAGGCTTCTTAGCAGAGTATTATACCATGGCCTTTTATATTGGCACATGCCTGTGTCTGGGAATGTGATGTTAAAATGTACCACAACCTTTTGATATTGTCTGCCTACCTTTTTACAGGTAGAAGGGATTTTAACTAAATGGTCTGTATGAACAGAGGTAAGTTTACCTGTTAGTATTGATAGAACATGTGCCCAATGTATGTGGCCTGTAATGGCTGTGATATTAGTACATGTTACAGAAACTCCAGTAGTAAAATTTAGTTGTATTTTCGTATTATTGGGAGGAATACTAATGACCACACTTCTTCACATAGGTGAAGGTTAGCCATTGTATTGATGGTGGATATTTCTTTGAATTTTCTCCTTTTTTTCTAGATTCCAAGATTCTTATAAATGCACAATCTGAGAGATGTCCTCCCCCACTACTTTTAATCGATTAGTCAGAATTTCAACATGTGAAGGTCTTAATTTCAGTCTGTGAGACTTTCAGATACTGAGAAAATAATTTTGTACATTCAGCGGTGTCAGCATGCAGTTTACCAGATGCATTCCATTTATCACAGTAAGTCTGAAAATGACCCATGAGGTCAATTTCCTACTGGTTGCTAACTTTAGCAATCCATTTTTAAACACCTGCAAATCAGACTGTTAAGTACAAAATTTGACATCTGCATCACTGTCTAACAAATCTTTTGTAACAGGATATATAGAAACAGGAACCATTGTCTGTTCTTCAAGCATTACTTTATCCTGGTTGTGTTTCAGGTTTTGTACAATACGTTTATGACAAGGCATGCAAAAAGCAACATTTAAATCATTGTAGATAGCACATTTCTGTACATCCTGTGACACTTTTGCCATATGTACATACTAATCAAAGGTAGAGATCCACTTACTTAATGGTGGATTATCAGTTTTCCCTAGTAAAGACTTACAGGTACTAACATGCTGATCATACCATGTATTTAAATAATTCCCACACATTTATATATGGTACAGACACATCAAAAGTAAAAGACTGAGTGCACTTCTTGGCATTTTCACAAATTGCATTCATTGTTAAAAGAAAAACAGAAGAAAATATTTACTACAAATGTTCAAGACAAGGTGACCAGTCTTGATACTTAGATCAGTTGTGAGAAAATGATCTGTTGTCTTTCAGTAGATGCTGGTGAGACGAAAATTTCGGCAGTATAATTTCCATACCTCGTGGGTCACCAACTGTCTGAAGAAAAATTACCGTACTGCCCTGTACTGCGCTGCAGTGTTTTGTCCTCCAGTCAATGGATGAAGTTTAGGAAGAGAGGAATAGATTCTAAGAAGATCTGCACTAGAATGTCGCACTGTGAGAGACACCTCTTCAGGTCACCTCCCTGGTTGTTTTGACTGGAGTGGTCACGCCATTGTTAAACTACCCTATTCAGGTAGTCTGTACTTTTACTCAATGAAGACAGAGACAGTTCTGCTGTTACGGCATTCATTTACTGCACACAAGGTTTGCATCTAACTTAACAATGAAAGGTATGTACATCAAAAATGTACTTCAGGTTACAGCATCAGGTCTGCAAGAGTAGAATAATCAAAGTCTCTGATACAAAAGAAACAGTCCCGATCTTTATAGTGTCTTTTCTACCTGCATCAGCAGTTTAAAGAATTTGCCAGAGTAATAGGTCTTTCCTTTGAAGCTGGTCTGCTGACAGTTTGTTTTCCATATTTTAAACATTCTGTTTCTGAAATTAACTCTTTTTGTTCTTGACCTATCTTGCGTATCATGTTGACGAGACACAGCTGCATACAAGAGTTTGTCTTGACCTGCTTGTAGATAATTTTAAACAAAACTGCATAGTTTATAAGAGATACAGTATTTTACTTCTGATTCTTATTGACAATGAATGCCAAACTATATAGTTTTGCCAGGCTAGGTAACTGAGTTCAAGCTGAGTGCACTCTACAAACTGAAATGCAGAGCATTTATTTTACATTTTCAGAAAAATCCACAGAAATCCATTTTAACTTTTTTGTTACTCTCACAGATGCCTGACTGTATTAAGGTATGCGACAGACTAAAAAGTTTTGTCTACCTGTAAAAGCTTCTGTATCACTTATTCTTTTTGTTTAGTGCCAGAGCATATTGTAAATGATTGAAGATCTCTGAGATCTACTCCTAAAACTTTGAGAGTTAAGCTGCAAAACTATCTGCATCCTAAGAAACTTGAGTATTACACCCAGTCCAACATTCTGACATCCTTCATGGAACAAGCATTTGAAGTCTGAAAGGGATATGGGTAACATGAGTCTAGCATCCCTTTCATTGCAGTTTGAGGATGTAGATATCAGTGAGATACTGTTGCACCCTCCCCCAACTGTACCTCCGACTTCCAAGGCCTCTGATGTACAGCCCTTGGACGCCATTATATTAGTGGAAACAAGCATCCCACTAAGCTGATGACCATAGTCAGGCTGTCAGAGCTGATTTCCCACCATAGATGTATGTGTATCAGAAATGGGGAGGGAGGTTGGAAACCTATTGTCTTGGTTAGGGAGGACATTTTGAGATGGAAGTCACAGAACCATGTCTGTAGGGCTTTACTTCTAGGGTGGATCTCCCAGCTAAAAGGACTCTGAGATTAACAAAGTCTTGGGTCTTGCATCGGTTGCTGTCCCTTCTTCCATGATGTCAGGTCGTCAGGGGTTTAAAACATGCAGCCGACATCATTACATCAGTCTTCCTTGCCGTGCGGTGCCCGAAGCAGAAGCAGTTCGCAAGTGCCGGTCGGCCGACTCCTGAAATTTTCGTTTTTGAGTTTCAGAACTAAAGTCTTCAACTTAAAGCTAAGTACCCCGTTGGGGAAACTTTTTCTTGCTCCTTACCGATGTCAGTAAAAGTTAATAATTGCATTACTTGTGGAAAGCAAATACCTCATAAAGAGTTTCATTCGTACTGTATTCCTTGCCTAGGCCCTGACCATGACGTACCTTGCTGTCGTTTTGTGCTTTAATCAGCGCACTATCTGTAGTCGGTATATTATTGCCTCTAAATATTTCAGTTCACAGTTTAATTATCCTGAAATGTCGTCTGTTAGCCATCCAGCTACCGGGAATCTGAAAAAACACAAAGATAAAGACAGAGACAGGCCTCCGAGGTCCAAAACTGCAGACAACGCTTCTCCTAAACCAGTTGCCAGTTCGCCGGTACTCAGTGAGGCGCTTCCACAGCCCCTGATACCCACTACTTCTGATTCGCAGGCGTCTACTGAGAACCATTCAGAGTTCGGTATGCCACGAGATACTTCAACTATGGAACCCGCGGATTTCTCTACCTTGGATGGGTCCGGAGCCGCTGTGCAGGCATCGGCTTCTGAGGGTGTATTCAGGCCTACAGACTTGGCTATTAAATCGACACCTCCTTCATTACTAAGGCCTAAATCTCGATCTATGTCTAAAAAACCGATGCCCAGGCCACATGCTCAGGCCCCAATGCCTAAAAAACAAATGATAAAAATGGCTGAAGATCTAATAACTGTAATCAGGGGTAGTCGACCCACCCCCTGTAAGATGCCTAGGGCTGAGCTTGATTATGAATCTTCTGATCAGGATTCTGTTTCTTCTGACTACCTGGATTTGCCCATACCTACTTATGAGGATTCTGATGCAGAGGATTCTATTCCTTCTGCTTCCCCTCCTGTGGATTTTTCTTTTGGGGAAACTTTACATACTTTTTAAGGGAGCATTTCCACTGGGAAAGCCAGGAATTTTCTGATTCAAAAACTAGGCTTAGGGATTTCCTTCTACCTCAGCATAGGCCTTTGGCTATACCTCCTGTACTAGACATTGTTGATGATGTGTTCTCTGAATCCATTTTGGCCCCCTGATTCCCTGCCTCCTGCTCCTAGTAAACCTGACCGATACTACAGGGTTCCTGAGTCCCACAAGTTCCTTTTCAAAAATCCTGTTGCAGATCCAGAGACTATTTCTCAGGGGCCCAAGGGCATTAAGGCTTCTACTGCTAAAAATCCTACCCCTTCTGATAGAGACTCCAGGGCGCTGGATAGATGGGGTAAAAAGGTTTATACTTCTGCAACCTTGGCAATCAGAGCTTTAAACTGCCAATTTCATATGTTAAAATATCAGCAACATATTATTGGACTGCTTAAACAGAAAATTATGTTGATTCTTGACTGTGTGGAAAATAAAGATTTACAGGATTTAATGCATTTTGCTGAACAAGTCCGAAAACATACTACGAATGTGGTTTTGATTCTTTAGAGGCCTCTTGCAGGGCTGCTGTTACTGGGTTTGTGCTTAGAAGGCATGCTTGGCTTAAGGAGCAATCTTTGCCTGATCATGTTAAAGCTAAATTATTGGATGCTCCTTTAAATCAGGACCGCCTGTTTGGCAACAAGGCTGAAGAAGTTCTTAAAAAGATGGAAGATTAAGCTAAATCTATGCAAACTGTTAAAGATTTTTTACAAGTGCAACCTCCGAGATTTAGTAGGCACTGGCCTACTAAGAATTGGTACTTTCCAGTCCCTTCCAGGTCCTCTCAAGCCAAACCCAGACACAGCAAAAACCCCAGGTTTCAGTCCCAGGGGACTCTCGGAACTAAGCAGTGGGGAGCCTCCACTTCCAAATCTGGAATTAACAAGACACCCCCCTATGGTAAACCGTCTCAATTACTTCCCTTTAAAATTCCCAAGCACTTATCTTTTGACAGCCCCTTTAGGGGGAAAGATTGCTCTACATGCAAAGAACTGGGGACTCATAACCCAGGACAAATGGGTTTTAAATATAGTGTCCCAGGGATACAAATTTAATTTCCACACGTTGCCAGCACCAAATGGATGGCCAGACCTGCCCCCAAATCAGTGGGCAGAGGCTCAAAAACAAGTACTTTCTCTCTTAAATATGGGGGCTATTCAACAGGTGCCAGAAGAGGAAAAGGGACAAGGTTTCTACTCCAGATTTTTTCTGGTACCCAGAAAAGACAAATCATGGAGTCCAATCCTGGACCTGTCTGCTCTAAACACCATTCTGGAGATTCCAAAATTCAAGATGCTGACTCTTCACTAATTACTTCCTGTGCTAGGCAAAGACGCCTAGTTGGCAACACTAGATTTAAAAGAAGCATACCTGCATATCCCAATCAGGGAATCTTGCAGAAGATACCTATGCTTCAAAGCAGGCTACACGCATTATCAGTTCTCTGCACTGCCCTTTGGCTTGTCTACTGCACCCAGGGTGTTTACAAAGTGCCTGGCTCCAGTTATTGCATTTTGCAGATAAAGAAGTGTTCAAATATACCCATACCTGGACGATTGCCTAATTCGGGCAGAAAGCCAGAGCATACTTTTGAATCATCTGGCGTTTGTAAAATGGGTTCTAACTTGTCTGGGGTACACCATAAATGAAAAGAAATCACAACTGGTACCCTGTCAACAAATTACGTTCCTGGGAGCAAGCTTGAATACAACTGCCCAAATGGCTTACCTCATGCCAGAAAAGCAAATTCATTTGGTAACCTATTTCAAAGTGGCCACAAAAACCCTGCTTTCTGCAAGACAAATACTGCTAGCCTTGTGGTTCATGGCCTCCTGCATTCTTCTAATTCCATATGCAAGACTGCATATGAGGAAACTACAGTGGTATCTAAAAAGTCTATAGAGTCAACATTCTCACAGCCTGGGAACAATGATTCCTATTATACCTTGCCTACGCCTGGAGTTCCTCTGGTGGGCAGAGGCCTGCCACCAAAACAAGGGACTACCATTCACACTACCCCCTGCCGCCCAAACCCTAACTACAGATGCATCAGACTATGTATGGGGGGGCTCACCTGGCAGGGAAGTGCATTCAGGGCAATTTGAACCAAAGTGAAATGCATCTACATATCAATCAAAAAGAAATGTTAGCTGTACAGAATGCTCTGACAGCCTTCAGGGACTACATTCTTCCAGGACAACTAATGGTAAAGACGGACAACACCACGGTTATGTGGTACATAAACAAGCAGGGGAGGGGGGTTACACATTCCTACCCTCTCTGCAGACTAGCCATGGCTTTGTGCAACACAGCCTTGAGCTACCAGGTGCACCTACAAGCTCAATTCCTGCCAGGAAAATTAAATACACTGGCAGACAGACTAAGCAGAAACCTCATGGACCCACACGAGTCGAAACTGGAACCAAGGATTTTCGACATGTTGACAAGCGAATGGGGGAGCCCAGACATAGATCTATTTGGCTCCCGCCAGAACTACCAGTTGGAGAAGTTTTGCACAAGGACTCCCCACAAACGAGCTTGGAAAGTGGATGCTCTGTCCTTCAGCTGGAAAAACCTATCAGTCTATGCCCCCCCCCCACCACTGCCTCTGCTTTCCAAAGTTCTACTAAAAGTTAAACAGGACAAACCAAGGATGATCTTGATTGCTCCAGACTGGCCATGCCAACACTGGTACCCCCTCCTGTACAGTGTGTCACAGTTATATCCATGGCACCTGCCTCAGACCCCTTCCCTGCTGTCTCAGCAGGAGAACCAAATTCTGCACCCTCAGCTTCCAACATTGAACCTTGCAGCCTGGCTAATCACTTAAATTCACCCTTATCATCCCTTAGCAAACCAGTGATGGATGTCATCTTAGAGGCAAGGAGACCTAGTACTAGAAAATCTTATGCTGAAAAATGGAAAAGATTCTGTACCGGGAACCAATCTCAAGGCACGAGCACAGCAGCACCCAATTTACCTCAAATTTTACAATACTTAACTGAGATGCTTCACAAGGGCCTGTCCTTTTCTTCCATTAAAATCAATGCCTCAGCCATTTCATCTCGTTATAACACAGAACCTCCTCTTTCTCTCATCCTCTTCTCAAGCAGTACCTCAGAGGGGCCAAAAACTTGAGACCACCCAGGAGAGCTCCAACCCCTGCCTGGGACCTTAACTTTGTATTGGAGAAACTCACTCTACTTCCTTTCGAGCCAGCTGCTATTGCAGACTTAAAATTTCTTTCTTGGAAAACAGGTTTCCTTTTAGCAATCACTTCAGCTAGAAGGATATCTGAATTACAGGCTCTTATGGCAGTGGAGCCTTTCATCATCTTTCATGCGGACAGGGTGTCACTCAGGACCAATCCGTCCTTCATGCCCAAGGTGGTATCCAGTGTGGCTCTTGTCCATTCATTTGCCAACCTTCTTTACCAATCCACAGAACAAAGGGGAACGGATTCTGCATTTCTTGGATGTGCACAGACCACTTAGATTCTACTTGGACAGGACTAAAACTCAAAGAAAATCGGAACAGCTGCTGGTAGCATTTGCTGCAGGGGCAGAGAGGAAGGCAATTTCAAAACAAACAATTTCTAAATGGATAAGCCTTTGCATTCATTTCTGCTATAAGCACCATGGAAAACCTATTCCCCAGGGGATCAGATCTCGCTCCACCAGGGCTGCATCTACTTCTGCAGCCTTTCTCAGAGGTGTTCCTACCAGGGACATCCTAGAAGCTGCTACTTGGAGTTCTGTACATACATTCACCAAGCATTATCATTTGCCAGTTTTCTCTAAATCCAGAGCTGGCTTTGCCACTGCTGTCTTGCAGGGCCTTATTGCTGTCCATAATGCTATATAAACTCCTCCTCCCAACCGTAGCTTTGGGAATCTACCAAAATGTAATGACTGCAACAGTGAAACACTAAGAACATAGTACAGTTGTGTACACTTACCATAAATGTAGATATTCGAGTGTATTCACTGTTGCAGTCCTGGTTACCCTCTCTCCAGCCCCCTAATTTCTTCTGGCTATACCTCTACTTTTCTTTACTATGCTTAAAAGCCTTTTTGGTATATTTGCTTTTATGTTTATTTGCTTCCCATTGGGGGGGCACCTGACATCTGGGGTAAGAAAAACTGATGTAATGAAGTCGACTGCATGTTTTTATACCCCTGATGTCATGGAAGAAGGGACAGCAACCGACTCAGGACCCAAGACTTTGTTAATCATGCCAACTGAGGGCAACCTGCAAGCGGATTACCACAAATGTAATGACTGCAACAGTGAATACAGTCGAACAGCTACATTTATGGTAAGTGTACACAACTGTACTTTCCTGATTTAGTGCAGCCCCTTGCCTTGGGGTTTTCTTCAAGCTGTGCAGAACATGCAGCCAGAATCTAGTTCTTTTGTCTGTGGATTCCCCTCTGTATATGACAAGGAGGAACCGGATTACTGTTCTCAAATTTCCACCCCCATACATACAGTAGTGACGCAGAAGACCCAATTTCTTCTTGCCCACAGAAGAAATCTCATTTGGAGACTTTGTAGGGTGAAAGAGTTCAAGTGGGAAGCTGAGAGAGCAGATGCCTGAAAAAGATACTTTTCATTTGGTGGGTTGTATACCATGAACCTGCAGCTAATCCTCCTGTTTTGGTCATTTGAAGATGCTTTTATGGCAGACTCTGAACTAAACTCCCAGTGTTCTGCTTCACAGATGCCCGAGTGGTTCTTTAGGGCCCAGGAATCCCTCATAATTTTCTGTAAGAACCGTCAGATCTTGCAATGGTTTCTATGGATCCAGAGAAGGGGTCTGTTTCCTGCCTCAGTGCTAGGTCTGGATGACAAAAAAGAGATTGGTTTGTGGCTGAGGTCAAATTCACATAACATTACATTAAATTTACAGCTGTCCCTCTACCATTCAGAGCAATTCAGGTCCTTTGTCCTAGCTCAAAAAATATATCATCTGATGTTGTAAATCTTAGTTTATTCATTACCATTAGGACCTTGGTTCCGTCCTTGGAACCGATACATCCATTTCTAAGCTTGCGCCAGCCAAAAACTCTCAACTAAGACCTACCCATAAGGCTCCACTCCTGGTTACTCCAGATCTCATTTGCCACGTTCCTAGTCAGACGTGCTAGCCATCTTTGTCAAAGCTAAGTAGAAAATTATTAATTTTAAGACTGTTTCTCTTTTTAATTTTTAGTCAAGTTAGCCTTTTCTCACTGTCGTCTATAACCTAAGCCTATTTCCTACCCTTTTCCTTGGTAATTAATTTTTTACCTTTATTGGTACTGCCCCTCTCTCCTGCCTTTGACAGGCCTTTCCTTTTTACTAGTGGTATTTTTTTTAAATAACATCTTTAGTATTTTCTCCCTTAATTTTTCTGTAGGATAGCCTTGTTGCCTTATTATGTCAGACAAAGCTAAGTTGGGATTTAAACTGTGTGACAAGTGTGGACGTAAGATTCCCAACTCAGATGTACATGTTTGTTGTGTCTACTGTTTGGGCGTGGATCATATTGTGTGTGTGTTTAGCTTGCTATTTATGTATAAAAATTTAGATACATGTATTGGATATAGGTAGATTTTCATTGTTTAATAGTTTGTTCAGTGGTCTGACAACTCCGTTGTTATTGTAGCTAGAGTTTGCGGTGCTTGTGTGTGCTTAGGTGTACAGTAATCTTTTTGTCAAGCTTAGTGTGTTTACTGTGGTATTGCTCCTATGGCTGATCAAAAGGAGAGACAAAAATCAGGGTTTAAAAGGTGCCCAAAATGCAGGCAGATGATGTCCATCACGGATGCCCATGTGAATTGGCTCTATTGCTTGGGGCCAGTTCACCTCCAGGATTGCTTTTTCTGCCATTCCTTCAGTAGCAGGGTTTTGCTTGAGAGAATAAGGAAGTTGGTAGATAGAGGGTTATTGAAGCCACATTTTCCGGAGTCCTTGGACAAGGCTGACCAGACCTTCAAGTCATCGAAGGGATCAAAGTCATCTAAAACTTCCTCAGAGCCCAAGTCATTGGCTCCGAGCCTTACTGTGAAAGTGTGGTCGCCGACTCCACAGTCTTCAGAGCCATGCACCAAGCCAGTGTTTTGGAGCCAGTCCCCAGTCTTGGAACCAATCTCCAAAACCTTGAGATCACCTATCCTTCAATCAGTGGCTTCTTCAGTTCCTTTGACTCGCTCTTCGAGGACCCCCTCTGATGTGGATGTGGACCGGGTGGTGCAGAGGCTTCTCAAGAACCCGGCACTGGCAAAATTATCAGCCTCAACCCAACCGGTTTCAGGGCCTGAGACCATCGCACCTGCTGTGACTACTCCGCCAAACCTTCGGAGCCGGGGAGGAGGATCTGATGATTGTGGAACCTTTGGAGCGGAGGCCTGTTCCAGTGCCATTGGCTCTGTCAACCCTGACTTCTTCAGTACCATTGGAAGAGTCTGGGAGCTGACGCTCTCTGGTCGGCTCCAGGGGGGAGAGCCAAACAGTTGTATCGGTTCCTACCCTTCCTCTCGGAGTGTCGGCTCGCATGAGCTCGGCTCTATTCTCTGGCTTGGAGTCCACTGTTTCGGTGCCAGGGAGGTTGCCGTCTTTTTCGGAACTGGTGGCTTCCTTGGGTTGGAGCAGTGATGCCTTCGATGCCATGAGGAGAGTTATGTCGTCCAAGACATGCACATCATCAGGTCTCTCCTCCTCCTCTTCTAAAGTGCTACTTTCTGCCTCTACATCGCAGGTCCCTGTGAAGCATCGAGACCCAGTGCCTCAGGTGACCCCATCGGATGACCCTTGCTTCACTGAGACCTCACCAGAAGCTCCCACTGATGAGGTTCCCAGGAAGAGACTTTGTAAGAGGAGGCATTTAGATTCCCCACAGGAGTCTTTGACATCAGACACAGACTTAGAGGAATCTGAAGGGTCCCCACCATCCCCCTCGGCGGATATCTCTTTTGCTGATATCCTGGAAGTCTTTAAGCAGAGGGGTGACTGGCAGTCCATTAGCCCTTCTGAGGATGGGTCGGTGCTCCTGAAGGCCTTTGGGTCTCAACCTTCCACCTCCTGGGTGACTCCGCCCTTCGAAGTAATGGAATTGGTTGCCTGAAGAAGTGGGAGTCTCCTGATACTATGAAACCGGTCCCTCGGAGGCCCAGCAAGATGTTCTTCATCTCACATTGCTGCAGTCCTGACACTTGGGTAGTCCGCTGTCCCAGTCGGCCCGAATACCAAAGTATAAGGCTGACGTCGGTCAAGGCGCATTAGTCTGACGTCAGGACGTCAGGGTACAAATGCGCATGACCGACGTCATTTCCTCAGTCTTTTTTGCCGCGTGGTCCGATGCAGAAGCAGTTTTGCAAGTGCAGGTTGGCGTTCTGAGATTTTCCGAAGTCGGAGTTTCAGACCGAATCCAAGTTGGCTAAGTACCCGTTGGGAATATTTTGGTTTTCTTGCCTCAGTATTTTACGGATGTCAGAAAAAGTGAATAACTGTATTTCTTGTGGGAAACAGATACCTCATAGGGATTACCATACCTTGTGTATACCTTGCTTAGGGCCTGAGCACGGCGTGGTTGGCTGTCGCTCTTGTGGTAGATTTAACAAGCGCACTATAACGAGACGATGAGATTGTGCCAGGGTAGTTTTGGGAAGCGGTGTAATTATAAAATGCCGTCGGATGCTCCGGCCGCTTCATCAAAAGCGCAGGACAAAACAGCAAAGCCTAGGCTGGAAGAACCGTCCGTGCGGACGTCGGTTCTTTAGAGGGCTCGGTGGAGCTAGAGGTTCAGCCAGTAATTTCTTTGGAATCCCAGGGAGACTTTATTACTGCAAGATGTGACCTCTCAGGAGGTAGGCCAGGCGGAAGGGGCTTCTCAGGTAGCTGTTCTTCCCTCCCTTCCTAAGGTGGTTAGGCCCTCCCCTGCTGTTTCCAAGGCTTCTCCCAGGGGCAGGCCAAGTTTTGTTTCAGGTGTTACCCTAGTTCTTGAGGTCTGTACCTAAAGCATATGCTTTAAAGGGCAGAAGATTTGATTTCAATGTTTTGAGGTTCTATGCCCCTCCTGATAAGAGGCCTAGGGTGGAACCTGAGCTTGGGAGTTTTGAGCAGTGTTCGGATGCTTCTGAGTCTTGGCTGAAGACTTGCAGGAGTATTCCCTTACTCCGATTCTGATGTAGATGATTCTACTCCTTCTGCTTCTCCCCCTGAGGATTTTTCATTTTCAGAGACTCTTCATTCCATGAGGGAGCATTTTAAATGGGAAGGTCAGGATTTCTCTGATTCAGGAAAAGGCTGAGGAATTTTGTTTCTACCCCAGCATAGGCCTTTAGCTATACCTCCTGTTCTAGATGTGGTGGAGGATGTTTTTGCAGAGGCTTCTCTGAACCCTGATTCTTTGCCTCCTGCTCCAGTAAAACCAGATAGATATTATAGGGTGCCTGAAGCTCATAAGTATCTTTTAAGAGTCCTAGGGCAGACCCAGAAACTGTTTCACAGGGGCCTAAAGGTGTTAAGGCTTCTGTTGTTAAAAATCCTGTTCCTCCAGATAAAGAGGCAAGGGCTTTGGATAGATGGGAAAGAAAGTGTATACTTCTTCCACTTTGGCCATGAGAGCTTTGAATTGCCAGTTTCATATGTTGAAATACCAAAATTATCTCCTTTCACAATTAAAGTCTAAGGTAGATGCTTTGGCGGAAGGTATTGAGTGTAAAGAGTTGCAGGATTTAGTTCATGTTTCTGAACAGGTGGGTAAGCATTCTTTGCAATGTGGTTTTGATGCTGTGCAGGCCTCTTGAGGGTGGCTGCCACTGGTTCGGTTCTTAGCAGGCACGCCTGGCTGAGGGATCAGAATTTAGCTGAGCATGTGAAGACAAGGATTTTAGATGCTCCTTTACAATCTGATGTGTTGTTTGGTTAGCCTGTGGAAGCAGTTCTAAAGAAAATGGAAGACAAGGCTAAGTCTATGCAGACTGTTAAAGATTTTTGCAGGTTCAGCTTCCAGTTTAGTAGAAATTGGCCTACCAAGGGTGGACATATCCTGCTTATGATTCCCAGTCTAGGGGTAGGTCTAGACGTGGTAGGGGCAGAGCTCAAGGTTCTTTTAGGCCTAGAACAGGGAGTTCACCTGCTCAGTCTTCTGGTGAGGGCAGGGGTCAGTCCTTTCGTAAACAGACCCAATGACCTGCCTTTTCAGCTGCCAGAATCTTCTCGTCTGGCAGCACCTTTGGGAGGAAGGTTGGCGCTTTTCAAAGAAAACTGGAGTTTAATTACCCAAGACAGATGGGTATTGGATATCATTCACCACGGTTACAGGTTTTATTTCCATACCTTGCCTCCTTTCAAAG
Organism: Protopterus annectens; assembly: GCF_019279795.1. NCBI lineage: Eukaryota > Metazoa > Chordata > Ceratodontiformes > Protopteridae > Protopterus > Protopterus annectens. The sequence continues at coordinate 806,625,269 of NC_056743.1, forward strand.
GCATGCCAGACATTCCTCCTCAACAAAGGAAAGAGGCTCACAAGCAAATTTCTCTGTTACTCCAAATAGGGGCCATTCAGCGGTTCCTGTGCCAGAAAGGGGCCTAGGATTTTATTCTCGCCTGTTCCTAGTACCAAAAAGGGGACACGTGGAGACCAATTTTGGATCTATCTATCCTCAACACTTATCTGGACATTCCCAAGTTCAAAATGTTGGCGTTACAACAGCTTTTACCTCTGCTGGGCAAAGATCACTGGATGGTAACTTTGGATCTCAAGGAAGCTTACCTTCATGTTCCTATCAGACTAATTTGCAGAAAATATCTGCGTTTTCGAGCTGGGAATTCTCATTATCAGTTCTCTGCATTGTCCTTTGGCTTATCTACTGCCCAGAGTATTCACAAATGTTCTGGCTCCAGTGATAGCTTTCTTCAGGCTAAAAGGAATACAAATCTATCCTTATTTGGACGATTGCCTGATTCTGGCTCAAGGAAGGGACGTTCTTCTTCAGCATTTGGAATATGTGATAGCAGTGCTAAGATGCCTAGGGTATTCTGTGAACGAAATAAAGTCCAGTCTAGTACCCTCTCAAGACATGTGCTTTCTGGGTGTGAGACTGAATACAGCAACCCAGATGGCCTTTTTAACCCCGGACAAACAAAAGAATCTTTCTCTTTATTTCCATCAACTATCTCATCAGTCCGGGCTGACTGCAAGGACAGTCCTTCAAGCCTTAGGGTTCATGGCATCTTGTATTCTGGTGCTTCCCAATGCCAAACTGCATATGAGGAAGCTGCAATGGTATCTCAAAAATGTATGGACACAGCACTGCCAGGATTTCGACACTGTCATTCGAATAATTCCTTGCATTCAGAAGGAATTTTTGTGGTGGGCTCAGGAATGTCACCTAAACAAGGGACTCTCTGTGACCCGGCCAGAGGCGAGTCAGATTCTAACGACAGATGCCTCAGACACAGCTTGGGGAGCTCATCTGAATGGAAAGTGGATACAAGACAAGTGGCCTGCCAGACTGCAGCATCTACATATCAACATGAAGGAGATGTTAGCAGTCCAGTTTGCATTACTGGCTTTCAAGGATTTACTTCTTCCAGGGCAGGTGTTGATTCTAACAGACAACACAACTGTCATGTGATACATCAACAAACAAGGGGGAACACATTCTTATCCTCTATGTAGGCAAGCAATGATTTTGTGGGAGACTGCGTTAAGCTTGCAACTGAATCTTCAAGCAAGGTTTCTGCCAGGAGCACAGAACTCCTTAGCAGATGTGTTAAGCAGGCAAATCATGGATCCCCACGAGTGGAAACTGGATGTCCTTCATGGATGCATCTGCAGTCATAACAACTGGGTTGTCCTGTCGTCAGGCAGCCCTTCAGTCGGCCGGATTCCAAAGTCCGGGTCCGGCTTCGGCTGATGTCGCACTCCAGCCGACGTCATCTCTGTTGGTCTTGGTATAAAAGCATCAGCCGGCGCCATTTTCCTCAGTCTTTCTTGCAGCGTGGCGCGAAGCAGAAGCTGTTCGCAAGTGCCGGTCGGTCGGATCCAGAGATTATTTCTACCGAATACTACTTGAAGACTTCTAAAGCTAAGTACCCGTTGGGGACTCTTTCTTGCCTCAGCCGATGTCAGAAAAAGTTAACAATTGTTTAACCTGTGAAACAAATACCTCATAAAGATTTCCACTCTTACTGTCTGCCTTGTTTAGGCCCAGCCCACGTAGCAGCCTGTTCGGCCTGTGCTTCCTTCAACCGAGCGCTTAGGCGTCGGTCGGAGTTGCAGAACAGTTTTCGGTTCTGATTTTGCGTACATTATGCGTCGGATCCTCCGACTGCCCAATCTACCAAAAGCGCAAAGATAAAGACCGACACTCGCGGTCCGGTTTCGGCGAAACCATGGTTAAGCAAACGCGAGTGTCTCGGTTTCGGCGAAACCGAGAAAACTGATCTAAGTACAGCTGAACCTATTCCTACAACTGAGGCCCCTGCTACAACTCTTGAATCGACCTCAGAAATTTTACCCACTACGGTGGTTGACATATCAGACACCATCCCCTTGGATGTCTCTACCCCAGCACGTGGTGCTGCTAGGCCTCCAGCAGCCATGTCCATTAAGGCCTTCGCCAGGGCTAAAGCAGCCAAGACTACTAAAACAGTGCCTGTTAAACCCCCCACATCCAGGCCCTCTTCTAGTTCCCAAATGCTTACTTTGGCAGAAGATTTAATTTCTTTAATCAGAGGATCTCAATCTCACCCAGATAGGGCCTCTCAGCCCCCAGAGAAGAGACCTAGGGCAGAGCCCCCTGAGCCAGTGCCCTCTGATGAATCTGCAGATGAATCAGACATAACTGACCAGTCAGAGGCTCCTTTCTCCAATTTTGAAGATTCTGATGCTGAAGAATCCATTCCAGCTGCTTCCCCACCAGAAGAATTCTCCTTTGGGGAAACCTTGCATGCCATGCGAGAACAGTTCCAATGGCAGCAACAGGATTTTTCAGACTCCAGAAAAAGACTTAGGACCTTTCTGCACCTCCCACAGCACAAGCCCTTAGCTATACCTCCTGTTCTCTCTGTGGTGGATGATGCTTTCAATGATGTTTGCTCCGCTCCAGATTCTTTACCCCAGCCCCTGCCAAACCAGACAGATTTTACAGGGTGCCAGATACTCATCACCACCTTTACAAGGCCCCACTTGCAGACCCAGAAACTATATCCCAGGGTCCCAAGGCAGTAGCGACCATAGCTAAAACCCTATTCCTTCTGAAAGGAAGCAAGGTCATTAGACAGATGGGGTAAAAGGTCTACACTTCAGCTACTCTCTCAGCTAGAGCTTTAAACTGTCAGTTTCACATGATACAATACCAAGAGTTTATGCTTGATCAGTTAACCAAAAAACTAACCACTGATGAATCTCTTGATAAGAAATATGTATTAGAGATGGTAAATAACATACAACAGGTTAGCAACCATTCCTTAAAATGTGGCTATGATGCACTGGAGGCTTCATTTAGATCAGCCATGACAGGCACAGTGATAAGAAGGCATGCATGGCTAAAGGAACAAGCTTTACCGGATCATGTTAAAGCTAAGCTGTTAGATGCTCCTATGGACAAGACAAGTTTGTTTGGTACACCTGCCCAGCAGGTTATGAAGAAAATGGAAGAGAAGGCAAAATCTGTTCAAACTGTTAAAGATTTCTTGCAGGTTCAACCCCCAAGGTTTAGCAGGAACTGGCCTGCCAAAATTGGTCCTTTCCTGACTCCACAAAATTTCAAAGGGGGAGGAATAGACGTTCCAGAGGCAGAAACCAATCAAGAGGAGGTGCCTACAGAGGACGACAGTGGCAAGGTAACAACAGAGGCACAGACACAGCCACTGCCACTACATCAGCACAACCACAGTGACTTAACCCTAAATCCGCCTACCAGGGAACAAATAGCAGCTCCTCTAGGCGGAAAGTTAACCTTATTTTCAAGGAACTGGCACTACATAACAAAAGACAAGTGGATTTTACAAACCATAGATCAAGGTTACGGTTTCACTTCCACACCTTACCAGTCAAAGAGGAATGCCAAATCTACCTCCAAATCAAAAACAGAGGCTCGCCAGATAATGGAGTTAGCAAACATGAGAGCTGTGGAAAAAGTGCCAACAGCAGAGCAAGGAAAGGGGTTCTATTCCAGACTATTCCTAGTTCCAAGAAAGGAAAAAAGTTGGAGACCTATTCTCGACCTGTCCACCTTAAATACATACATCATTGTCCCAAAATTCAAAATGCTGACCCTACAGCAGCTTCTTCCCATGCTGGGCAAGGAGTCTTGGCTGGTAACTCTAGATCTCAAGGAGGCATACCTGCATGTCCCCATTCGACCAATCTGCAGAAGATACCTCAGATTTCTTGCAGGATCAGAGCACTATCAATTCTCAGCATTGCCCTTTGGCTTATCTACTGCGCCCAGAGTATTCACAAAATGCCTGGCATCAGTAATCGCCCATTGCAGACTACAGGGAATTCAAATTTACCCATACCTGGACGACTGCCTGCTACAAAGGGGACAACAAAAGCAAGCTGACAACAGATTTACAAAGGGTCATTTACTTGCTACAAGCACTGGGATACACAGTCAATTTGCAAAAGTCAAGACTGATACCATCCCAAACAAGGACATTCTTGGGCGCGGAATTGGACACAGTAAAACAAATGGCATTCCTGACTACAGAAAAACAAAAAGAACTTCCTCTTTACTTCTTGGCACTAACAAAACTGAACAAGTTAACAGCAAGAAAAGTACTGCAGGCCTTGGGCTTCATGGCATCATGCATAATCTTGGTTCCATTTGCCAGACTACATATGAGAACTACAGTGGTACCTAAAGAATTTATGGTCCCAACACAGACACAGTCTAGAAACAGAAATCCCACTAATTCCATGCTTAAAACAGGAGTTCCTATGGTGGGCTCAGGCATGCCAGTCAAACCCAGGCCTACCCTTTGCAGATGTCAAGCAAGCCAGACCATCACAACAGGCGCTTCAGACCTAGGATGGGGGCCCAGATGCTGGACAAATGCGTGCAAGGATTGTGGGCACAGGATCAACTTCACCTGCACATCAACCTAAAAGAAATGCTGGCAGTAAAACTGGCAATCCAAAAGTTCAAACCATTTCTCAAGGAGGGCCAGTTGATGATAAGGACAGACAACACCACAGTCATGTGGTACATCAACAAACAGGGAGGCACTCATTCATACCCCTATGCAGGATGACCTTGGAGCTGTGGACCCTGGCACTCAGCTACAACATCCAGTTACAGGCAATATTTGTACGGGGAAAGACAATACTCTAGCAGACATATTAAGCAGAACCACCGGATGCCGAATGGAAGCTGCACCGGACATCTTCAAGACCATCTCAAAGAAATGGGGAATGCCACAGATAGACCTATTAGCATCACCTCTCAATCACCAGCTCAAAAATTCTGCACAAGGACATACCACCCACTAGCATGGAAAGTGGATTGCTCTCCTTCAACTGGAAAGGCCTAACAGCATATGCATTCCACCTCTTCCTTTGATACACAAGGTATTACTGAAAATCAAGGAAGGACGTCCAAGGAGAATGCGAATACCTCGAAACTGGCCAAGACAACACTGGTACCCACTACTGAGGAGCATGTCTCCGAACAACATGTGGCCGATACCCTGATGCCTTTGATGTTAACTCAGAACAACTACAGCATCATACATCCAAACCTAAAAGCGTTGCAACTAACTGCATGGAACATCACATAGCAGCAGCTAATCCAGAACTTTCACAAAGAGTAAAAGACATTATTCTTGAAGCACGCAGACCTTCAACAAGAAGGAACTATGCTGGAAAATGGAAAAGGTTTGTCATATGGAGTACAGAAAGAGGAAAAGATGTGTCAAACATAGATATGCCTAACATTCTGGGGTATCTGGCGAACTTCTTCATTCAGGCCTGTCCTACTCCTCCATCAAGATACATGCATCAGCTATTTCAGCAGAATACAGCTTTGATCCACCTGTTTTTCGCACCCTTTGCTCAGGCAGTTCCTCAGAGGAATCAAGAATGTAAAACCTCCAAGGAAACCACCATTACCAGCTTGGGATTTGAACTTTGTGCTAGAAAAATTGACACTATCACCCTTTGAACCAGCAGCAACAGCAGACCTACAACACCTGTCATGGAAAACTGCTTTCCTACTGGCAATTACTTCAGCAAGGAGGGTTTCAGAACTACAGGCCTTAATGGCAGTGCAACCCTTCCTAATCTTCCACCAAGATAGAGTGTCCATGAGGACTAATCCTACATTTATGCCCAAGGTGGTATCCAGAGTGTCTTTAAACCAGGCAATCCACCTACCTACCTTCTTTCCCAACCCACAAAACAGAGGAAAGAATACTGCATACCTTGGATGTACATAGACAGCTACGCTACTACCTGGACAGAACAAAAAATAGGAGAAAGACTGACCAACTTTTTGTAGCCTATGCAACAGGAAGGGAAGGAAAAGCTATTTCCAAACAGACAATCTCCAAATGGATAGGAAATTGCATACGATTCTGTTACTCCTTCCATGGAAAACCAATTCCACAGAACATAAGACCTCATTCTACAAGGGCAACAGCCACTACCACAGCCTTCTTACGAGGAGTGGCAACCAAAGACATTATTGGCGACTACTTGGACCTCCGTGCATACATTTGCCAAGCATTATAATTTGCCTCTATATTCCAGATCCCGAGCAGGGTTTGCCACTGCTGTACTGCAAGGGATCCTAAACACACCATAATCTACTTTTATCCTCCTCCCTAGTTGGCTATGGTATTCTACCCAGTTGTTATGACTGCAGATGCATCCATGAAGGACATAGTACAGTTTTGTACCTACCATAAATGTAGATGTCCGAACTGGATAACATCTGCAGTCAAGACCTCCTCCTTCCCTCTGTGGTACTCCTAGTGTGTTTACCCTCCTAATAGCTAGCTGTTGGGGAGTCTTTATGGTGTATTTGTTTGTATATATGTACATACATGCTTATTGTTGTGTTTACCTCTATCTATTTGGAAACATTGGCATCTATCCAAATTTTAGCCTGCAAGAGGGCTTCTGGCATCTGGGGCAAGAAACACTGAGGAAAATGACGTCGGCTGATGCTTTTATACCCGAAGACCAACAGAGATGACGTCGGGTGGAGTGCGACATCAGCGAAGCGGACCGGACTTTGGAATCCGGCTGACTGAAGGGCTGCCTGACGACAGGACAACCCAGTTGTTATGACTGCAGATGCTATCCAGTTCGGACATCTACATTTATGGTAGGTACAAAACTGTACTATCTTCATGTATTTCAGACATTGACAGTGTCATGGGGAAATCCAGACATAGATCTGTTCGCTTCTCCACTAAACCACCAGCTGCCAAAGTTTTGCACGAAAAGGTTTCATCACACAGCCTGGAAAGTGGATGCTCTTTCTTTCAGTTGGAAAAATCTTCATGTGTATGCCTTTCCACCACTGCCTCTCCTCCCAAAGGTACTTCTAAAGGTCAGACAAGACAAGCCAAGGATGATTTTAATAGCTCCAGATTGGCCTCGGCAGCACTGGTACACATTGCTGAGGAGTCTGGTAAGGAAGCCTCCATGGCCCTTACCTTTGATTCCACACCTATTGTCTCAGAAGGACGGGCATCTACTCAATGTCAAGCTTCACTCTCTTCATCTAACAGCCTGGCATATTCTGTTTTGAACCATAGCAGGTCTCAGCTTCCTCAACAAGTTTTGAATGTGATTATGGAAGCCAGAAGACCTAGTACAAGGAAAGTGTCACGCAGGAAAATGGAAGAGATTTTCATTTTGGAGTGCAGCAAAGGATTTGGATGTTTCTGAGCCAAATTTGAGTGTGGCTCTTCAATATCTTACTGAGTTATTGGACAAGGTTTGTCTTTCTCTTCCATTAAGATTCATGCTGCAGCAATTTCAGCTCACTATGATTGTGACCCACCATTGTTTTCTCATCCTTTGTTCAAGCAATTTCTTAGAGCGGCAAAGAATATAAGACCCCCACGTAGAGCTCCTACTCCTGCTTGGGACCTCAATTTTGTGTTGGAGAAACTCACTCTACAACCTTTTGAGCCTGCAGCTACTGCTGAATTGAAATATTTGTCATGGAAGACTGCTTTTTTGTTAGCCATTACCTTTGCAAGAAGGGTGTCTGAATTGCAGGCCCTTATGGCGGTTGAGCCTTTCCTGATTTTTCATAAGGATAGGGTATCTTTACGTACTAATCCTTCCTTTATGCCTAAAGTGGTTTCTAGTGTGGCTTTAAACCAAACTATTCATTTGCCTACCTTTTATGCAAATCCCCAAAATAAGGGGAAAAGATTTTGCACACTTTAGATGTACACAGGCAATTACGTTATTATTTAAGTAGGACTAAGGATTTTAGGCAGTCTCAGCAGTTGTTTGTTTCATTTGCTTTGAGTTCTCAGGGTAAGCCTGTGTCAAAACAAACTATTTCTAAGTGGATTGGGTTTTGCATTACTTTCTGTTACTCCCATCATGGCAAGGGGATTCCAGCTGGGATTAGGCCTCATTCCACTAGGGCTACTGCCACTTCAACAGCATTTCTAAGGGGGGTGGCAACTAAGGATATTTTGGAGGCTGCTACTTGGAGTTCAGTGCATACTTTCTCTAAGCATTACCACCGTCCTCTCTACTCTAAATCTAGGGCTGGTTTTGCCACTGCTATTTTACAGGGCATGTTGTCAGCTCCTGCTTCTTTGTGATTTGCCATCCTCCCTTACCTCTGCTTTGGGATTCTACCCAAGTGTCAGGACTGCAGCAATGTGAGATGAAGAACATAGTACAGTTTTGTACCTACCATAAATGTAGATGTTCGAAGATCCACATGCTGCAGTCAACCCTCCCTCCTTCCCCTCTGTGTTTAGGGGTGGTTGTGTGGGTGGGATTGTACCTTTCTGACTTTGTATATATTGTACATATATTTGGTACAGGGGTGTTTGGTGTGTTGTTGTTTTTGGTTTGGCCTTATCTTTTAGGGTCTTCTGACATCTGGGGCAAGAAAAGACTGAGGAAATGGCGTCGGTCATGCGCATTTGTACCCTGGCGTCCTGGCGTCAGACTAATCGCGCCTTGACTGGCGTCAGCCTCTTTGGTATTCGGGCCGACTGGGTCAGCGGACTACCCAAGTGTCAGGACTGCAGCAATGTGGATCTTCGAACATCTACATTTATGGTAGGTACAAAACTGTACTTTTATCACCTTCCCCCAAGACAAGATGTTCCTCATTAAGGTAGTTTCGGTTGATGACATGGTGGTGGCGGCGGCCACCAAGAAAGAGATGCCTGAAACCTCTTCTACTGTCCATCCTCCTAATAGGGATTCCAGGACTATGGACAGGTACAGGAAACGCATCTTTAGTTCTGCGACCTTTGCTATGCGATCACTTAACTACTTGACTCATTTTACCAGTCTTCAAAGAGATCTAAAAGAGCGCTGTAATACTCTGAGAAATTGACGGCTTTTAATTC